>NC_073302.1:386504256-386821756 GCF_027595985.1 Sorex araneus | reverse complement strand
TAAGATTTGAAGAAGAATTGAACATAGTTCAGAACCTGAAGTAGATAAACTTGTCTTTTAAATGCTAGATATTAGAAATATTAGGCCTACCTTGAAACAGCTTGGCCCTGGAAGCTTAAGAGCAGACATAGATATAATGAATTTCCACCTTAGCAAACATTTAGTAAATGTGGAGTTAATCAAATACCAGTTTAGGTTGCATTTCTCATCTTTCTCGACATGTCTGTTGCCTTAGTGAAATGATTTTGCATTAGAAAGCAGGATGGTGTTAACATGTTCTGTTTTTATCTGGCTGTATTTCATTTTTTTCTTGCTTAAAAGTAACTATACTGGGCTGGAGCAATAGTACAGCAGGTAGGGTGTTTGCCTTCCACTCGGCTGACCTGGGTTCAATTCCCAGCATCCCATATGGTCCCCGAGCACTGCCAGGAGTGATTTCTGAGTGCATGAGCCAGGAGGAACCCCTGTGCATCGCCGGGTGTGACCTAAAAACAAAATTAAAAAACCCCAAAATAAACAAAAATAACTATACCAATTGTAAGGTAAAACATATTAAACATTGTAAGTCAACAATCTTTAAATATAATAGTAATATGCGTTTGATATTATCATAAATACTGTTTTTCTACTCAGGTGTTATGAAATGCTTCTACAGGATGTAATTGAGACTCCTTTACAAATATTCCACTGTCTTTCAGGCAGTTATTCGTATGTAATTATTTGGTGGTTTCAATTAATCAACTAGGTAGGGCTTAACTTGAAGTTACTTACTATTAAACTTTGTCTCCTGATAGTCAACATTCGGTAACAATTGCTGAAATGCCTTTTTCCTTCTGTCAGCAATTGAAATTAATTTGGTTTTCTTCCTGCTGTGCTTATCCTTGTGGAATATTATTTCTTTGTCTTGACATATCAGTTCCTTGATGTATAACTTCTGCTCAGACTCTTCTAGTCAACTAATCCACACATGCCAGAGACTAGATCTGCGTGGGTCTCTAGTCACCTATCATGTGTGACATATTGCACGTTAGTTCATGCCTCATAATTATTTACTTTGAAAGTAAATTATTTACTTTTAATTACTCATAATTATTTACTTTGAAAGTAATTATTTACTTTTTTCCAAAAATCTCAAATCAAAATGAAGAGTTCTGACTTTATTGAGATAAATCCCCTTAAAAATCCCTCTACTCACAAAACCTAGATTGAGTCTCCAGTAATCTGTAATCCATCTGTAGACCCCCTAGTCTGTTCATAGCAAGGACTTTAGTCTTGGGACTTCACAGTCAGTATTTACAATTAAAATTAGACCTTGCTAAGAATTTCAGAGGTGTGGCATTATGGGTTTTATGTAATAAACACAAAACTTTTCAACAAACATGTTACATATGGATGTCTGAGGCTACAGTACTTATGTGATTATTTTTCAAACAAACATATGACAAACTGAAAAATATCCATTTCGAGATACTCAGTCAGATCAATTGCAAACCTGAATATAGTAGAAGAGATTTTAAGAGAATTGAGCGAGAGAAATCAGAATTAGATAAACCCCTGAACTTGCTTTTTTTTTTATTAGCAGTGACATTATTTGTCTTCTGTCTAGGCTCAAAGTTGTGTTGCTAAGATGAAACTCATCTTCCAGAGAACCATATTTCTTAAACACTACTATTTTTGTGGATGAGTTCTCTGAAATACAGACTTTAGTGCCTATAAGAGCAAAGGGTCTGATAGCACAATGAATATCAGAGGTTCATTAGCAACTTTCATGTATCTCCCTCTTCTAACATGAAGTATCCTCCAAATAATGCTAACCCAGCATCTAGGCACCTCACAACAGGGGTATTAACAAAGAGAATGCTATTAAGGAAGTTCAGTTCTGTGGTGTTGCACTATCAATGTGATGACAGGTCACAAGTTTTCCTATGAGTATCTTTCAAGACCTAGTTTATGGAAGATGGCACTATTAGGCTGACTATGAAGCAAAACCTAAAAATCCAACTCCTGAGAATAATGGGTTGTGCTCCTGAATAGCCACTTTCTTGTGCTGGTATTTGAAGCTTTGGAATCCAGGATTTTCTGGTTTAAATTTTAAAGTTTAATTTGAGATTATGACTGTATCTCTTTACTGACCTAACCAGAGTTCTGATAAGATGCATATTTTTCTTATCTTCCTGTAATTATGCTTTTCCTGCCAGTATCCTTATTTTTTATATCTCTCATTTTGTTCACACTTTTATAATAATTTCCTTTGAACTAACCTTATCTAAAGTTAGGAGAGAGGTTTAATTTTGTCTCACTCTGGTAAGGCATACATGATTTTGTCTGGGGTTACGCCTAGCCATGTGTGTTTGGGGTTTTTTCTCCTGGCAGTACTCAGGAGACCTTGTGGTGTGAGGGATCAGTACCAGGCTTGGCAAGCACCTTAACCCCTTTTCTATCTCCCTGGGTATACCTCTTCTTAACCTGAGTCTCAAAGCAGAAGTCTTGTTTTGTTAAATAAGTAATATTTAACAATATATATATATTTTGTTAACAAAATATATATATTTATATTTAACAATATATATATATATATTATCACTGTAACTGTCATCCCGTTGTTCATCGATTTGCTCGAGCAGGCACCAGTAACGTCTCCATTGTGAGACTTGTTACTGTTTTTGGCATATTGAACACACCACAGGGAGCTTGCCAGGCTCTGCCTGTGGGCGAGATACTCTCGGTAGCTTGCCAGGCTCTCTGAGAGGGCCGGAGGAATTGAATCTGGGTCAGACGCGTGCAAGGCGAACGTCCTACCTGCTGTGAATTTACTGAGCACTAATACCAGTTAAATCATGCCTTGACTCAATGGTAAACAAAGTGGACACAGACTCTTTCAGTCTGATTTAAAGCTATAGGCTATAACCAGAATCACAGTTTAAAATTAAAGTTATGACAAGAGCTGTAGCTATTTTTCAAGTGAACTAAACTTTTGAAGAGAACTGAATGATGAGTAAGTAAAAGCAAATAGAATATTATTCTGGACCATAGGAGCTGCATCTGCTCAAGTCCTTAATCAAAAGCATCTTGGCATATTGAAAAAGCTAAAAGCAAGAGGATTGCAGAAAACAAAGAGTATGGAGGGGGTTTGGGGTGCTGGTCAAATCAAGGGGGACTAAAGATGCCCGAGTTTTATCTTCAAGTCAATGAGATTCCAACATCCTGACAACTCAAAGCCACAAGTGAGTTGAACGGCTTTCTAAACTCTTGGCTCTGAAACTGTGTAAGACATGCCATTTTAAAGCAGTAGAAAGTTGCGTGGATTTATTATGACCCAACAAATGGTTAATACAGGAAGTAAAAAGAGTTACAGCAGCATAGAGTTCCTACAGCAGTCCAGGCAAATGGTGTCTTAAAATAATTGTTATTCAAGCTAACTTCACTTTCTCTTCTTAGACTATACCATGAAATACAGGTAGAGCATGGCAATTGGAAGCTTACGTGTGATTTTTAAATCAGGCTTTGTTACTTATACAGGTAACCTGGAAAAGTTTTTTTTCTGTGATTATGGCTTTTTATTCCTATGATGGAACTATATTATACCCTTTTAGCATATATGGAAGCCATGCATGTAAAGTTCATATTGGAGGTTTGGGAACATACTATCTGCTCAAAGAATATTAGTTGCTAGTTTTTTAAAATTACACAGGTAATAATTTCTCTCTTCCAACTTTTATGCTTGCTGCAAAATTAGTCCTCATTAAACACTGTTACATAAATTCATCAAATTGCATTGATAGATTCCCATTACTTTCAAAATAAACTTTTCTTTGCATTACACTGATAGTACTCCAACATCTAACTTAAAGAACCATGTCTTCTATTTGAACTTCTGTTCCATGTAAAATTCATTGTCTCCTAGATTCTTTTTCTATAAAATTTGGTTAAGGTCCTTTACTTCTTTTATTTTATTCTCAGATTCTCATCTAAATATTAACATAATACTAAATGCCTGCCCTTATTATGGAAATATAATAAAAGCTATTGCACTGTAACATCATTAGCAAACTCATTCTACTTACAGACATCCTAGAATATATGTTACGCTTCCTGCATAGATTAAATGAAATAGTCATTTATCTGAAAATTTTGCCAGATACGAGGAAGTGCTTCAGACCACAAGTCTTGGGAGATATTAACTCACTTTCAGGATACTAAGCTCATTGTCTCACCTCATTGTCAGCACAAGTTTGAGATGTGATTAAATCACAGCCGATATATGCTCTGTTAAGTTCTATTGCCTAATTAACCCTAGGTATTCTGCTATTTGCAGAACAATCTAAAGCAACTGCAGCTCTGCACTTAGCTACATGGACTATGAGGAAGAAGATTTTATCATGAACGGGGAAACAGCACCTCTACTGACATCTGAAAGATAATATTTAGTCCTCAAACTAGTCTGGATGTCAATGATCAAAGGAGTCTGAGAAATGAATATGGTACAAGTTAAATGTATCCTAAATCTGTAATTTTAAGTGGTAAATATCTATAATAATTCATTTTTATAGTCTTCCCAGATCAACTCCAAGTGATACAAGGATAAATTTCAACTGTTTGCTCCCTACTAATAGTAATAGGAGTTTATAGTACTAGAACATGTCCTGAGGAAATTAGAAGCAATCCCTAGATTACCTCTTTTACCTCTCTTTCCAGAGGCATATTTTTCTCTCTCTCTCTCTTTCTTTCTTTCTTTCTTTCTTTCTTTCTTTCTTTCTTTCTTTCTTTCTTTCTTTCTTTCTTTCTTTCTTTCTTTCTTTCTTTCTTTCTTTCTTTCTCTCTCTCTCTTTCTTTCTTTCTTTCTTTCTCTCTTTCTTTCTCTCTTTCTCTCTTTCCTTCCTTCTTTCTTTCTCTCTTTCTCTCTTTCCTTCTTTCTTTCTCTCTTTCTCTCTCTTTCTTTCTTTCTTTCTTTCTTTCTTTCTTTCTTTCTTTCTTTCTTTCTTTCTTTCTTTCTTTCTTTCTTTCTTTCTTTCTTTCTCTCTTTCTTTCTTTCTCTCTTTCTTTCTCTCTTTCTTCTCTCTTTCTTTCTTTCTTTCTTTCTTTCTTTCTTTCTTTCTTTCTTTCTTTCTTTCTTTCTTTCTTTCTTTCTTTCTTTCTTTCTTTCTTTCTTTCTTTCTCTCTCTCTCTTTCTTTCTTTCTTTCTTTTTACTCAACTGTAGAGACAAAACAATGGAAAATCATGTATTAAACAATGACAAAAATTTGACATGGAATTATTTTACTGATTACAAAACACTGTGAATAATGGCTAATCAGGAGGTGATACAGGGACAGTTAAGAAAGGCTATGGCATTTTGATGGTGGTGGTGGGGAACAATAATACTGTGCATGATATATTATGGCACAAATGGAACAATATAACACAAACACAATATAACACAAAAATGAAATTTTAAAAAAGAAAACTTGCCAAGTCGAACAAGAAAAATCCTCTCAAATTATTAAATTATTTAATTAGAATGTACACTAAAATGTTTTAAATTGTTAAACCTTACCTTTAACCAAGATGCCCTATACTTCAAAATTAACCTCAAATGAATAATCACCCAATACAGAATTTCCATTTTGATTTCTAAATATAACCTGACCTAATTTATACCCTAATTCTAACAGCACTGAAATCCTAACCCAAGCCTTTACCCAAATCTAGTTTACATCTTTATTGTAACCATTACCAAAGTGTGACCTAAACTTATCAATTTGCCTTACTGGAAAAATTGCCCCATTCATTTTCAACTTTAAACATATCAAAATCTATAATGTAAATCTAATGGTACTCTGGAAGTAATCCTAAAAATAACATAATAAACAATCTTATATAACCTGTCCCCAATGTCAGAATTTGGGGAAGAGTTACTCTAAGGATGTGAAATGTTGGGCTAGGGTTCCAGTTAGGGTGCTAATACAAATTATAGAACAGATTTGGTAAGGTTTATAATTGAAATAAAAGTTGAGTAAAGGGTGATCAATTAATGTTAACAGATGGTGGCTTGGGTAAGGGTTAGAGTGCTGGTACAATAAGGGGGTAAGTTTTGTTTGTTTGCAACATTGACAAGGAAAGCTAATTATAGGAATTATAGAAGATAGTTCGATTGTAAGATTAGGACTAATTGTAAGATTAGGACTAATCTGTGGTAAGGGTTACTATGAGGATTGGGATGAATTAGAGTTTAAAAAGTTAGAGTTAGAGTTCTGGTAGAGTTAGGGAATAGATTTTGTGTTTTAGGGTGGGTTTATATTGCAGTAAAGGAGGCATGGGGCAGGGGTTGATTAGCCAGCACCAAGGTCTGCTAGGTAGTATTTTGTTCTGGGTTCCAGGGATTTGGAAGATGAGAAACCCCCAGGGCAGCAGCTGAACTGCATGTGTAGGCTTCAAGTGTCCTTTTCTGGACCAACCCAACACTAATAATCATAGATTATTGTGTGTGTTCATAGATTAGAAGTGGTGAAAACTTTCTTGTACATTATGTGCTTCACTGAATAATATTCTTTCCTGTCTATTCTCTGAAATTACTTAGTTATAAAATAAACGTTCCATGGCTAAAACAATGTTTTGTCACACCTTGCATTCAGGTTTGCTTCTCAGAAATTAAGTCCACAAGGTTTTGGTTTTTTTAAAAAATATGGGTGTTGCCATAATACTTGGGTATAAGTTTTTACCATGAGCAAAATGACATGAGAATTTGCCTTTTTAATGAACTCTATCTAATAAAACATCTCTAGAGAGAATTTTCAAATTTTTCTGTTTTCTCCATTCAGTGAATTTAATGAAAATCATGTTAAACAGATTATCATTAAGGGCTAACTTGAGTACCCCTACAGGAGTAAGGTAAGATGATGTATGATAAGGCAGTCAACAAAGGACCTCATGGAATATGGAGGAGTAAAGGGAAGAAGATTCAGGACTATGGTACATCTACACAATGGAATACTATGCAGCTGTTAGAAAAGATGAAGTCATGAAATTTGCATATACATGGATCAACATGGAAAGTATCATGTTAAGTGAAATGAATCAGGAAGAGAAAGACAGACATAGAAAGATTGCACTCGTCTGTGGACTATAAAGTAACAGAATGAGACACTAACACCCATGGCTTGGAAGCCGGCCTCAAATTCTGGTGGAAAAGGCAGTTCAGATAGAGAAGGGCACACCTATTAAAGGGTATTTGGAGGACCAGTTCGGGATGGGAGATGTGAGCCAAATGTAGACTATAGATCAAACACAATGGCCACTCAATGCCTCTAGTGCAAACTACAGCACCCAAAAGGAAAGAGAGAAAAAAAGGGAATGCCCTTCCACAGAGGTGGCGTGGGGTGTGGGGGAGGGGGGTTGGTGGGAGGGATACTGGGATCATTGGTGGTGGAGAATTGGCACTGGTAGAGGGATGGGTACTCGATCATTGTATGACTGAAACGCAAGCACGAAAGTTTGTAAGTCTGTAACTGTACCCCACGGTGATTAACTAATAAAATAAAAAAAATAATTTAAAAAAAGATTCAGGACTATGAGAGAACTGCAGGGGAATCTTTAAAAGATGTAGAGTTGGGTCAAGAACTTACTGTTCTGTTATCTGGTCTCTCTGGTGTCTGAGGATAGTGTCTAGGAGCACCCTCTGGTTTTTTATGAAGTTGGATACACAAATATCCCTTTAGTATGATTAAAAAGTCCTATTATATATATTACATATAATAGATATAATATATACAACAGATATAATATAATAGACATTATATATAACTTATATATATTATATATATGGAAACTTTATGTAGTAAATTCTTACAAAGGTGGGACAAACTGGAGGTTCATATCTTATGCTAGGATATGTTGAACATCAAGTAGACAAGAGAGGGTTTCACATGGCAAAGATCTGATGAACTTTATATCACCAATTTTTTTCTAAGGATCATAGGTTCCCATATTTATTTGGCCTGCCCCCTTTTCAGGAAAAGAAATTATAATTATTCCCTGGAAAACTAACTATGTTAGGCAAATGAAAACAAAAATAAAAATTATATGACCCCACCCCCAATTGCACCCTCAATTTTTAATTTCCCAAAGCATTATTGCATACTTTAGAAAACTTCTCTAGAGAGGTGTCCTGCTGATGGGGCTGGACTGAGCTAGTTTTCTTTAAAGTTTCTAAGATAGTTTTCTTTGATAAAAAGGCAGTTTAAACATTATTTAATTAATGTTAATGGTTTCAAAGTGTCTTAACTAAACTTAGTTCCAAGAACCCAGGAGACATGTCTAGAAAAGAACTTCTCTGGATAGTTTGGAAAAAGCCCACCTGAGCCCTGTTTGAAGGAGCCATCTGGCAGTAGATGCAGTGAAGTGAAATGGAATAAAATGGTGGTGACAGGGAAAGCCTTCTCTGTGGCCTTCTTCAGTGGGCCTTCTTCCAGCGAGGTGGTACAGATAGAAGATGTTCACAGCTGGGAGTTTGTCACTTGGTGACAATAATAGTTAATATTTAATAAAGGGTAGTTAGTTCAATAATACCTCCATGTATGTTTAGTGAAAACATTAAATTATTCTATATATGTTTATCCTACTTATTTCACCAGTTTCACCTCTCATTACTTTTTCCATATTCCCTTTACTCTCAATGACTTGGATTATTGCAGTTCAAGAAAATATCACACTCTGTAAATAACCTAAGTGCTTTCTTTGCAAAAAATTGAAAAATATTTTACTGAATTCTGTGCACCGATTCCCAACAATCTTGCTCTTATTAGAGTGACTATTGAGTAAACTCATTTAGACCTGTCTTTCAAAATTCAACTCCTATACCACATGTTCTAACTAATGTATGTCATTTCTTTTATCATACTGCATTATCACTCATAGATTTATGTCTATCACTTCCACTTCTGGTCATACTGATTCAGCTTCTGTGATTTTCCATTCCAAGTATATCCAGGAGAGCAGCTTAGCATTTGAATACTACAGAATCAACAAACTAAATGTATAAAATCTAGATGAGAATTCCCCAGAAACTATGACAAAAACTTTTATTTGACTTTGGAAGAACATGGGTAGAGGAAAGTATTTCCAAAACAGTTGGGGCAAGTGGCTGATAAAAGGGAATATAAAAAGTAGAAGCCAGTATTTTTATAAAATAAGGAAAGATAGAACCTAGTAGCTTGGGCTTCTGATAGGAGAAAGCTGATGTATGATCTCAGAGATTTATCTTATCAGGTGAACAGACATGGCTTATATTCATAAGAAAGCAGATGGGTCACAGGTCAAGTACAATGGCAAAAGGCACTAGTAGAAAAGATATTCTGTTTTATATATATATATATATACATATATATGCCATATATATAAATTGAGGGTAAAGTCAAATAGTTAAAAAATCTTGAATGTAGAGATGGTAATATAAACAAATATTTGTTGAATCACACCATAACTATAGTGCTGTGAAAACTGATTGAATCAGGTAAGGTAGTCAATTTCCAGCTATCTGAAGCAATAGTACAGTGGGTAGGGTGTTTGCCTTGCATGTGCCTACCGGGGTTTGACTCCTCCATCCCTCTCGAAGAGCCTGGCAAGCTACCGAGAGTATCTCACCCACACAGCAGAGCCTGGCAAGCTACCTGTGACGTATTCGATATGCCCAAAACAGTAAGAACAAGTCTCACAATGGGGACATTACTGGTGCCCACTCGAGCAAATTGATGAGCAATGGGATGACAGTGATATATGATTATTTACTGAGTATATTGCAAATCAATGAAGACAAAATGAGGCAAAATGCAAAAATTTCCATTAATGTTTCAACATAGTTGGCTTATATAATTGACACTAGCAATACAAAATGAAAAGAACAGCATTTACCCCTAGGAATTGCATTTTACCAAAGACTATACATATCATAGTCATTCACTTTAATAAAGTATATGCAAAATTCATATTCTAGGTGTTTATTTTTTATTAAAAGTAAAAACACATCAACCACTTATTTTTAATCTCCTGATTTCTCAAAGGTCCAGGAATGCCTCTGGTACTTTTTAAAATTCTTAATACATATTTACATATATGTATATATATATATTCATATATATGTAATCATTGCCTTTATCCTAAATCTATTCAGGCAGAGTTTCTGCCTCTGAGACCTATGAAGCTACTTTTTAGCAAAATCCCAATGTGAATTAATATAATTACAAATTGAAAACTAGTTAACTCTTTCAATATTCTCCCTTATCATAAGTTAGATGACACCAAGGACTTTAAGAGTAAAGCAGAAGATATCACATATGCCATGAAATTTCTAAAATCAATCTTGCTAAGTTTTTGTTGGTGCATAAACTGATTTGTTTTTACTGATTTTATCAGTGAGGCCAATGCACAAAGCAGGGATGTCAATCAAAAAGCCATTTCCTTTTGTTTGTGTTTTAACATTACTAAGCTGGGGCTTGTCACAGACAAAGGTTACCTGATTACATGACTGTAGCTGGTGGTTGGGTGGCCTCTGTAAGTGTCACACCTGTGACATCCTTCAAAGAAAGTTTCAGCAGCAGGTCAGTGTTTGATGAAAGTGTCAATGGCTTTTACAAAGTTTATCTTGATTCCTGTTAACACTCTTGATAATAAACTTTGCACTTTCTCTGAATAAATGTTCTCTCTCACAATGTGATTGAGCAAGGATAATCAAGTCTAAGAGAACTAACTCCACTTTGGAGGGGACTGGGTTGGAAATGGTCCAGAGCATTGTTTCTTGCCTTATGGAAGAGAAGCTAGTTGGAATTTATGACAGAGTTCCCCAGATCCAAGAAGCTCAAATCCAGTTTTTCTGCTCACATGCCATCTTGGGCAATGTGCTCAGTGTGACTCAGCAGAGTTTTTGTTTTGTGTTTTTGTTTTTTACTTTGGGTGCCATGATTTATATATTATTAAAATCATTTAAATCGTTTAAATAATATATATTTACCATTATTTAAATCATTTAAATAATAGTTCTATTCATACAATGTTTCAACACCACACTTTCCACCTGTGTGTCCCCTCTCAACCTACCACTCCCCCCTACCCCAGGTTCTGTTGCTTTGAGCATTTGTATGCAAGAAATAATTCTGTACCTCTCCTTCCCCTTCTAACTTAACTCAGCATAAAATCCTCCAGGTACATACACATAGCAGCAAATTACATGATTTTTTCTTTTTCTTATTGCCAAGTCTTATTCCATTGTATATATCCACCATAATTCTTTTATCCAGTCACTATAATCTTATCAACTTATAAAATGGAAAAAATAGAAAACATTTATTAAACGTCTGTTTTGAATCAAGTCCACTCCTGAGCATTCAATATGAAATAACTCATTTAGACCTCACGATAATGTTTAAAGAATAACATTATCCTTATCTTTTAGGTGATGTACTAGGGAACAAAAACAAATTCAATAAGGTTTTAGAGTATATCAACTATAATAATATTTTAAATGCTTAGCACAGAGACTGATACTTACAAATTTACACCTATTAAGAATTTATATATATGTGTATAAAGTACCAGTCTTGATTTTCCTTTTTTAGGCCCTCTGGTAGTTACTTCAAAATTCACAGCATCTTTGGATATTTGTTCTGGAATCTTGGATGAGTGGGTCAATTAATATTCATTGTCTAATTGCATACATGATGCTCACTCTTCATATTTTGCAATATTACATTAAACTTTATGTACTTATTTTCATTTTTAGATCACACACATGACCTTCTTCTTAGGAGAGTAGAGACTAGTCACAGACATCACTCCCGATACACAGTTGAACTCACTCTTCTCGGCTTCTTGCAGAAAATGAGAAACAGAAAAAATCATGTCTGCTCTTCATGCTGCCTGGCTTAAATAATAAAACTTCCAGAGGTTGCACAGTAAATTCATTCCTCTCCACAGTGATGATGGACTGGGCCGATAGCACAAAGGGTAGGGCGTTTGCCTTGCACACAGCCGACCCAGGTTTGATTCCCCCGTCCCTCTTGGAGAGCCCAGCAAGCTACTGAGAGTATCCCGCCCTCACGGCATAGCCTGGCATGCTACCCGTGGCACATTCGATCTGCCAAAATCAGTAACAAGTCTCACAATGGAGACGTTACTGGTGACGGCTCGAGCAAATTGATGAACAACTCTATGACAGTGCTACAGTGCAGACCACACCTGATTATGTTTTGGGCTTATTCCTGGCTTTGAGCTCACAGATCACTCCTGGAGGTGCTCAGGATCAAACCAGGGTCAGCATCTACATAATATAATATGAAAAATATTGGGATTGAATATTTATTTGTTTATTTTTGGTTTTGAAGCCACAGCTGGCAGTGCTTGGGGCTTACTTCTGATAGTACTCTAGGAACTATTTGGGATTCTCTGTGTTGCTGGCCACACGCAAGCCTTGTCTACTATATCCTCTCCAGCTCCTTTGACTTTTTCAAGTGAATTTTTATATTTCAAATATTTAGATTGTAATTTTTAGGTTTTATAACATGAATGAAATTCTTGCTATATATTACTTCCTTAATATCCACACTCCATATTCTTTACTATGGAAAAGTGTGCAAATGGCTATTAAAATAGCCCATTTAAAAATGTGCTGTTGACTTCATTTTAATTTTCATTTGAGGCAGGTGTTAAGGTCACACTCAACAGTGCTCAAGGCTTACTCCTGATTCTATGCTTAGTGATCATCCCTGGCAGTGTTGAGCGGACCATACATGGTATAGGGTATCAGAGGTCAGTGTATGCAAGGCTATAATCCCAGTACTAACTTTCCAGTTCTCAGAACATTATATATTTTTATAACCCTTTATATCAGGATTTGTGTCAGCAATAAAAATTGAATTTATTTATTAATGCTTAAATTTTTATTTGTATATTTTACATATTACTGTAACAAAAAAAATCTAAGCTTGTCCCTTTAGTAGCAGTAAGGGTTCTGAGTGGGATTCTAAGTAAGGTATAAAAGCAGAGATTAAAATTTTTAGGTATATACAAATCTATTGAACACACACATATACACACACACCATATAAAATCTTTTACAAAGTGATCATTTTATTTTTAAAAACAAACAACCTACCCATGTATTTTATCTGAGTTGATTTTTATTTATATTTTATTTTTTAAGATTTTCTATTAGAGAATCACTGTGATGTACAGTTACAAACTTATGAACTTTTGTGTTTGCATTTTACTCATACAGTGATCATTTACCCATCCCTCCACCAGTGTCCATTCACCTCCACCAATGATCCCAGTATCCCTCTCACCACCCCCACCCCATCTCCACCACCCACCCTGCCTCTGTGGCAGGGCATTCCCCTTTGTTCTCTCTCCTTTTGGGTGTTGTAGTTTGCAATAGAGATATTGAGTGGCCATCATGTTCGGTCTATAGTCTACTTTCATCTCGCATCTTCCAACCCGAATGGGTCCTCCTGACATCCTCTACTTGGTGTTCCCTTCTCTATCTGAGCTTCCTTTTGCCCCAGCATATTAGGCCAGTTTCCAAGCTGTGGGGCAGACCTCCTAATCCTTACCTCTACAACTCTTGGGTGTTTGTCTCCCAGTGTGTTATTTTATATTCCACAGATGAGTGCAATCTTTCTATGTCTGTCCCTCTCTTTCTGACTCATTTCACTTAACATGATACTTTCCATGTAGATCCACTTATATACAAATTTCATGACTTCATCTTTTCTAACAGCTGCATAGTATTCCATTGTGTTGATGTACCAAAGTTTCTTTAACCAGTTATCTGTTTTTGGGCATCAGTTGATTTTTAAAGAGCCATTTTGTGTGAGAAGTTGTATCCATTTTTTAGCTTGTATCCTGTAGATATTCCTTATGGACTGATGAACAAAATATAAAATCTTTTATATAGACCAAATTGTGTAGTGGCTATCACGTGAGCATTGTGGACAGATCAGTTCAAATTTCAGCTCTATTCCTTTCATAAATAAGAGGTGACCTTAAGCAAGTCATTTTTTCTCTGACTTTTAGTTTTTATTTTAGACTCTTATTTTGATTTTTTTTGATATAACAGACTATGACTTCTTTTGGGTTGCTGACAGGATTGTTTAGATGATGTGAGTAATAAGCATTCTAAATAAGATGCTATTATGGTTTCTTAAAGGTACTTTTTTCATATCTTTAATCTTGCTCTAAGTGCTCCTTAATTTTATAGATTAAAAACCAAAGTTTTTTTGAAATTTAGAAAAAAATGATATTTCAAAGACTTTCAGAAGAAGTTGTTATTATCATCATCATCAAACTCCATTGTTTTCATTTCTTGTGATAAAGTAGGTATGTATGCTTACTGCAATTTCAGTGGTGTTTGCCTAAATCAACATTAGTTAAGATAATTCACACATTTCAAATACATATCAGGGAACTAGGAAAAGGTTTTTCTCTACTCAAGTAGGTAATGTTGGAGTGTTGGGCTAAATTGAAACACATGAAACCATTTTGAACAAGATCTTTTCCTATTGCAGAATATTCATGGTGTAAAAATTCTTTTTAACTTAGATGAGACAATACCTATGACATTTTTCAAGAAACAGATAAAAGACTCCTGAAATTCATATGGAACAATAAACCCCCATGAATAGCTAAAACAATCCTTGGGAAAAAGAAGATGGGGGGCATCACCTTTCCCAACTTCAAACTGTACCACAAAGCAGTAGTAATTAAAACAGCATGGTATTGGAATAGAAGTAGACCTGCAGAACTAATGGAACAGAGTTGAATATTCTGTCACAGACTCTAAAATATATGATCACTTACTCTTTGATAGAGGAGCAAGAAATGTAAAGTGGAGCAAGGAAAGCCTCTTCAACAAGTAGTGCTAGGAAAACTGGACAGCTACGTGCAAAAAAAATGGACTCTGACCTCTGTCTAATGCCAGGCACAAAAGTCAGATCAAAGTTAATTAAAGACCTCAATATCAGACTTGAATCCATAAGGTACATAGAAGAAAATGTAGGCAGAACCCTCCATGGCATTGAAGCCGAAGGCATCTTTAAGGATGAAACAGCACTGACCAAGCAAGTGGAAACAAACATAAACAAATGGGACTGCATTAAACTGAGAAGCTTCTGCACCTCAAAAGAAACAGTGAGCAAAATACAGAGAGATCCCATTGAATGGGAAAATCAATTTACCCAATACCCATCTGATAAGGGATTAATATCCAGAATATACAAGACATTAGTAGAATTGTACTAGGAAAAAACCTCCAACCCCATCAAAAACAAGGAAAAGAAATGAACAGAAACTTCCTCAAAAAAGGTAATACAAATGACCAAAAGGCACATGAAAAAATGCTCTACATTACTAATCATCAGGGAGATGCAAATCAAAACAACAATAAGATAGCATCTTCACAGAGACTAGCACACATTAAGAAGAACAAGAACAATCAGTGCTGTAGCAGATGTGGGGAGAAAGGGATTTTCTCTCATTGTTGGTGGGAATACCAACTGGTTCAGGCTTTCTGTTAAACAATATGGACATTCCTCAAAAAACTGTAAATTGAGCTTCCATATGACCCAGCATTTCTTGGAATATTTCATACCATTTCTTGGGATATATCCCAGGGGTACAAAAAAAGGACAGTAGATATGATATCTGTACCTGTATGTTCATTGCAGTACTGTTCACAATAGCCAGAATCTGAAAGCAACCCGAGTGCCCAAGAACAGATGACTGGTTAAAGAAACTGGTACATCTACACAATGGAATACTATGCAATTGTTAGGAAAGATGAAGTCATGAAACTTGCTTGTAAGTGGACGGTCATAGAGAGTATCATGCTAAGGGAAATGAGTCAGAAAAGGAGGGGCAGAAATAGAATGGTACACTCATTTGTGGGATATAGAATGGCATAATGTGAGATTAACAGCCAAGGACAGTAGAGGAAAGGGCCAGAGATTGGTCCATGTTTAGAATCCTGCCTCATGAGCTAGGGGAGAGGGACGCTGGGATAGAGATGAGATCGCTATGTCAGTGATCACTCCGGATGGGATATATGTGCTGAAAGTAGAAAAATGACCAAACATAATGGCCTCTCAGTATCTGTATTGCAAACCATAATGCCCCAAATTAGAGAGCAAGAAGGAAATTGCCATAGAGGCAGAGGGTGGGTGTGGCGGGAGGGATACTGAGGACATTGGTGGTGGAAAATATATACCGGTTTCATCGTATGACTGAAACTCAATCACGAATGCTTTATAACTGTATCTCACAGTGATTCAATAAAAAAATCACTGTATCACTGTCATCCTGTTGTTCATCGATTTACTCGAGTAGGCTCCAGTAATGTCTCTACTATACACAGTTCTGAGATTTTAGCAGCCTCTCTTTACTCATCTTTCCCAATGATTGGAGGTTCTTTTAGGGTCAGGGAAATGAGACCTAATCGTTACTGTTTTTGGCATATCAAATACACCATGGGTAGCTTGCAAGGCTCTGCCGTGCAGGCGGGATACTCTCAGCTTGCCGGGCTCTCTGAGAGGTATGTATATATATCTTTTACTCTATTTGAGATATGAATACTCCATAGGGAGCTTGCAAGGCTCTCCTGTGCGGGCAATAGACTCTTGGTAGCTTGTCAGGTTTTCCAAGAGGGAGAACAAGGATATTAGAGCTATTAGACCAAGCTTCAGGGCTTGGAGATCTCAGCCCCGAGTCTCGCACACCTGGGTTCCTCTGCCAGTCCCTTCATGCATGAGGCTCGTCCAAAATAAAATAAATAAAATAAAATAACAAAAGTAAAACATTTGCATAATGTGTATATGTACTCAAATAAAGAAATATCATTTGTGCCAGAATTTGAAAAAGATGGGCCACGCTGGGAGATTTGCAGGGTTTACTCCTCCAGGAATCTTTCCTGGCAATGATATATGCGGTGCTATATATACCAGTCCTGGGTTGGCTATGTGCAAGGCAAGTGCTATGTGCTTTACTATGTCTCTAACCTAACCATTAAAAGAAACTTTTTAATGCAGTTTACAACATGATTATTCTGCTGTCTTTATTTTTGTCATGTAAACTTAAGTGACTCTATACAAATGGAATATAACAATTGAAATATATGTGATTGTTTAAGTTAAGAACCGACCAGATGTATATGTTAGAAAGGGTAAAAGACAAGAGATCAGGCATTCTGATAAGCTGAATTTCTTCTGAACAATTTTTTTTAATATCTGTGACTCATTCTGCTCAACAGATGCGGGTCCATCAATTCAGCCTAGTTCTGATAAAATACCTTTTGTTAAAGGAGGTCATAGAACTCTGATGAACAATTTCATCTAGGTGGCTGCATAATATTATTGTGATTGAGAAGGACTCCTTGCCAAATACCTGTCATTATCATATATAAAATAAATGGATGTAAAAAGAAGTGCAGCTTACTGCAACAAAATGCATATCAATGCATTTATTTAATTTTAAAAGATACCATGGTCAGATTAATTTAAAGGAAAATATGAAAAGTTTAGAATAAAGGGGAAAAAATCACCTCATTCCTCAAATACTGTGGCTACTATGCTCAGCACATGGAATTACCAAAGTCTTTATATTTAATGTAGATACCAAGGTAAAAGATAAAATTCATCAAATGGAATAATGTTTATTTGAAATGTTTATTTAGCTGTACCTAATTCAATGGCCATTTTTTTGTGTTCACTTTTAAAGTGGCAGTAGTAAAAACTTTGAAAATACTGTTAATTTATTGAAGGTTATAGCTTTTAAATATTTAATACAGCCCCAAACATTTTAATCTTCTTTCCATTAATATTTTACTTAACAGTTTTTCTCTCTTATAATCAATTTGATATTTTAATGCTTAATATTTTAATTGGTCTTCAATTTGGAAAGATGGAATAGCAATTTAACTTCAGATATGAAATTGTATCTACAAGCTAAAGAAAAAGTTAAAAATATGTAAACCCCTTAGGAAATAGAAAATTACTCTATTCAGAAATGTATGCCATGAATTTTATATTAAATGAACACTGAATCATAAATGTTTCCTATTTCTAATCTTTAATATTCAACAATTATGTTTCTCCTTAATATCCTTTGGCATTAAATTTAATTGACCCTGGTTGTGTCAATTAGAAGCACTTGTATTATTTATGGATTTTATATGAATTATCTTTATAAGGTTTAAAAAGCTTCAGGCCACTTGCTTATTCATCACCTTCTTTATCAAATTCCCATTTTGAAATATTGAGACCGAAAAAAATGTTTTTTAATACAATAAGGCATCTTCTCAAACTTTATTTTATTGCAGACAATTTCTATAAAGCATCAAATAGTAAATATTTTTGCTGTTGTAGTCATTCCTTCTTTGTCACCCCTTCTTTTCATAAACGCTTTGAATTCACAAAACTATTCTTTGCTAAAGAATCAAAATAACCCATCTGAAGACTGCATTTGGCCCGTACTCTTTGCTTGCTTGCCTATTTCTGTAACGTCTTTTTGTTATTACATATACAAAGAGATGTATGACATCTATACAAACATAAAAATTTTGAAATCAAATACCATATTGCACCATGAAGTGAAATACCATAACCTGTGCCTTAAAATATAAATATGCATCACTTCCAGAATTAATAATATCTTTTGACATTAAATTTCATTTTTTATCTCAGGATTTTTCTTTTATTTGAACATTCTAATATGTGTCTTGCTATAATAGTTTAATAATTTAATTAGTAATAAAGTTTATTTATGAAGAGTGCCTTGTGTTACAAACTATGTTCTATGCATCTAAAAGCATAGATACAGTGCTAAAGATTAAAAACGTGTATATCACAAAATAACATAAATTTAATAATAGCATTGGGTTGCTCTAAAAATATTTTAAAAATTTTATAATTATAGGACTCACTGACAAGTTAAAATGTGAGAATCCAAGGGTGATCAAATATTGACCTGAGCAACAGGGAAGAGGGTGATGACATTTAATATAATGAGTAAGATTTCAAGTTTTATAGATTTTATAGCAAAACTCAGTAGTTACATTTGGCACGATAAGCTTCATTAGTCATTAGCACCATAGTGGAAATTTAAGTAGGCAGTTGGATATTCGACTCTGGGGACACAGTGCTGTAAGAAAATGCCCAGGCAAGAGTAAATAAAGTATATTCAGAAGAGGTGATGATTCATGAGCAAGCCCCTGACTACTGAAAGAACTGAAGTTTACTCAATGGGATATAGGCAAAACATGACAAGCTATGTGTGTGTGTGTGTGTGTGTGTGTGTGTGTGTGTGTAATTTTGTGTGTTATGAATGGGAATATCTCAGAATCTTTGTAGAAAAGGAAAAAGTTCTTAAATAATATTTATAAAAATAGTTGAGCTTGCAAAGCACATTGGTTTTGGCAAGATATACCCTATGATAATGATAATAAAAATTGTGGAAGAGTTTGAAAATTAGGCAATGAGATCAGAGAGATAGTACATCAGATGTACTATATACAGCAGAAAGGGATTACGTTTCCTTGGCACCCCATACACGGTCCCGAGTACTATCAAAAATAATTCCTGAGCACTGAGCCAGGAGTAACCACTGAGCATCAAAGCCCCTACCCTCCAAAAAAGATAGAGTATACCTTTCTCTTGTGTAAAGATAAACCACTGAGTTAGGGTAAGAGATTACAGAAGTCACAGGGAACTAGCGTACCTCTATGATAATTTGTCTGGAAGAGTTGTTTTTACAGGACATGAGTTACTGTGTTTTAATAGTTTTCCACAATTCTATGATATTTAAAGTGAAAATATCAAAATTAAACATCAGTGCACAGTCATTGAATAATAAATATCTTCATATATATACGTAAGGTATATGTTAAATAAATTATTAGAAAATAGGGGACAAAAACCATGCAGTGAAAGAGAAGTTATACCTGTAAAGGTCTGTAAAAAGAAAAACAACAATGAAACGGAACTGAAATGGAAAAAACTCAAACGAATCAAAAGCGAAATCAAATTCCTCCAGGGAAGTTGAGGAATGTATCTGGTAGCTCACTGGTAGTCAGGACAAACTGTCTTCCACAAGCACTTGAGTCAACCCTGCATCATGAGAAGCAGGATAAGGTGTGGCATACCACACATCTATTCAGACCTTAGAGCCCGCCCTATCTCAAGAAGCCGCTGTCTCTGTCTCTGGAGACAAAAAAGTGAGCACTGGACAGTAACTGCTCCCTAGTTCAGAATGAGGCAAGGGTAGCGAGATACAAATAGGAATCAAAGTCCCTGTGATATCCTCATTTACTTTACTTTTAAAGGGGAAGGTGTTATATATTAAAGGTCTAACTTTAATGCTTTACATTTATTTTACATGGTAGCTAGTAAAAGCTAAAGATTAAATGAGGAAAAACACAACCCACTTTTCTTGAGAGTTTTTGTTTCTATCAGGACTTTTTCAACTGTTGCCTAGAAGCAGGATGGCAGAAGATCCAAAAACTTGGATTCTGGAACAGGAATTCCTTGGTGGAATATCTAGATCTTCAATTAATTAGGTAAGTGATTGGATAAAAACATATGTCTCAATTTGCTCATCAGCAAAATAGAGAAATCATGGTATTTTCCTCATCAAGTTCTCTTAAGTATTAAATGGGTTAATAACTATAAAGCACAAACAGTATCAGGTCAGAGTAAGGTCTATGTGTTTGCTGAATTAGGTATTAAAAAATTTCTTTAAGACCCTGGAGTTTCTAAGAAAGCACATTCACATCCTGCAAATTGCTTAACCTTTTCAGAGGGCAACATTTGTGTGCTTGATATTTTCCACACTCATTTTCCAAGAGTTCCCATGACGAATTTCCACTTAACCATTGTACAAAGGCAGACAGAGCGGGTCTGTGAGAGCCAAGTCAACCCATGTGTTACAAATGAGTGTCAGTGATGGCAACAGTAAGGGTTTCACAATGTGTGAGTGAGAAGAAAGCCCACGAATGCAATCAAAAAGGAAGTATTTTCTGCCACTTCTAAATCACTTTAAACCCTTTCATACTTAAATAAAAGCAGAGGATATGAATCACCACTATTGCCTTAGGTAGGAGAGGTGAAAAATTTGCTATTGCTGCTAGTTTGATAGACCAGCATTCAAATCCTAACCTGAAATCTATTATCTTTGTTAACAGGAAAATCAAGTGAACTCCCTAAATCTGAGATGAAAAGCTTTGTCATTTGAGCTGAGCACCCCACCCCACCTCCAAATATATCTATCTATAGCTATCTATATATTCATCTATATCTTTATTTATCTATCCATATATCATCTCATCTAACAAATTAGCAATCATTGTTATTCTTGACCAGGTGAGAAACACATCATTTATAGGTTGGGCTTTTAGAAATAAGAGCACCCAGAAATTTGATGCACACACATTTGTATTTTTCAGTGGGAAGAGCAAAGCAGTGCTACTTTAAAACTCTTGTGGTAGTTTATTTGTATTTAATTTATTGTCTTTACATACTTTTGGTCTTAACTTTTATTTAGTCCTTTTGAAATTGAGAACACTCAAGTACTTATTTTGGCAAATCTGACACATACAAATGAGAAAGGATAGAAATCATTCCCACTCTCTTCATTGAAAGTAGATAGGTATAAAGTAGATAGATATAAGAAGATAGGGTCTGTCTGACAGCACTTTCCTGAAACAAGGTCCCAGGCAGCAATCACAGATTGCAGTCATGATGTCCAAACCATGGATCCAAATGGAGAAACTGTCTCTGTCAAGAGCCAAGATCGCAGTCATTCTCTTCATTTCCTGTGTGACCTTCCACTCACAACCCACAAAATAATCCATTGCTGCCACGTCAGTCAGTGTCAGGGTTACTGACGTATTTCCTTCTGAAGGAAAGTGATGCCTATGAGACAGTGTTTTATTTGTTTTAATTTTAAAATGTTAGCTTTTTCATAGATTAAATACCTTTTAAGAAAGATTTTCAAGTATATTATTACTTTAAATGTCTGGGACTTCATCCTGAGTACAATGAAACATGAAAGGGTTGGATTAGAATAATTACTTTGGTAATCTTTATTAAACTTATTTATTCCTTGACATGAGGTACACAAAACTGGTGGTGTAAGAACAGAACAAGCACTATTATACAATATTTTACTGGTGTGAATACAAAAAGACACAGAGGTTAAATAAATTACAGATGATTGTGGAGCTTTTTAGAAGTAAATTCAGAACTTGGGGGTTGCAAGTGCTAGGCAACAAAAATCAAAATCTGGAGGTAACTTGGTAAAACAAAATTAATTACTATTTTTTAACATAATATGAGACTAACACCCAAGGGCAGTAGAGACAAGGGCCAGAAATATTGCTCCATGGTTGGTAGTCTGCCTTATGAGCTAGCGGAGAAAGCAGCTAAAATAGAGTAGGGATCACTAAGTCAATGATGGTTGGAGGGATCATTCCAGATGGGAGATGTGTGCTGAAAGTAGATAAAGGACCAAACGTAATAGTCTCTCAGTATCTGTATTGCAAACCATAATACCCAAAAGTAGAGAGAGAGTACGGGGAAATTGTCTGCCATAGAGGAAAGGGGATGAGGGGATGGGGGGTGCATACTGGGGACACTGGTGGTGGAAAATGTGCACTGGTGGAGGGATGGGTGTTCAATCATTGTATGACTGAAACTCAAACATGAAAGCTTTGTAACTGTGTCTCACGGTGATTCACTAAAAAATAAAAAAAGAAAATTTACTCTTAGGAAAAATAATAGTAATTAATTTTTTGAGGGGTTTCTTTTTTCTTTTTTTATTTTTTAGTGAATCAGAACACATATTGAATCAAAATCTAGGACAGGTAAGTCCTTCAAATATGCAAAAAAATATGGGACTCATTGGGTAAAATAGGAGCTCAATTTCTAATCTTTTGAGAATTGTCCATAGCACTTCTGGGAATATATCCTGGAGATGCAAAAAAGTATAGTAGAAATAACATCTTCTCTTGTATGTTCATTACAGCACTGTTTATGATAGCCAGAATCTGGAAAAAACCCAAGTGGCCAAGAACAGATGACTGGCTAAACAAACTCTAGTACATCTACACAATGGAATGCTATACAGTTGTAAGAAAAGATGAAGTCATGAAATTTGCATATACATGGATCAACCTGGAAAGTATCATGTTAAGCAAAATGAGTCAGAAAGAGAGGGACCGACAAGAAAAATTGCAAGAAAAATTGCACTCATTTGTGGAATATAAAGTAACAGAATGGGAGACTAACACCCAAGATTATTAAAGATAAGTACTGGGAGGATTACTCCACAGCTTAGAAGCTGGCCTCACATACTGAGGGAAAAGGCAGTTCAGCTAGAGAAGGAATCACCAAGTAAATGGTAGTAGCAGGATCCGCGTGCGCGGGACGAGAGACGCACCCTGAAAGCAGATTATAGACTGAACATGATGGCCACTCAATACCTCTATTGCAAACCACAACATCCAAAAGGAGAGAGAGAGCAAAAGAGAATGCCCTGCCATAGAGGTGGGGTGGTGGGAGGGGGAAGGGGGTGGGGATGGTGGGAGGGATGCTGGGACCATTGGTGGTGGAAAATGGGCACTGGTGGATGGATGGATACTTGACCATTATATGACTGAAATGTAATCACGGAAGTTTGTAAGTCTGTAACTACCTCAAGGTGAATCACTAATAAAAAATTTTTTAATTAAAATCTTTTATCATGAAAAAAAATATGGGACTTGGAAGATAGTTTAAATCTTAGTGCCAGGCTTTCCATGATTTACATTTGGGAGATCTAGGTTCAACCCCTATCACTGCATAGTTCCCTGAGCACCCCCAGAAGCTACCCCTAAGGAGTAGTCCCTGAGCACCACTAGTTGTTATCTAACTCGAAAATATACAAATAATGGAAGTAACTATAGGGGGACCAACTGTTTTGGTCCAGTCTAGAGAATGAGGATTGCCTCCTATTTCAGTTTCAATATGGATTCTTCTGCCAAGGTCAGAGATTTATCCTGTTCGTGTCTCTATCTGTCAGCTACTTTCCAACAGTAACTTCTCCCTCCATAATTTATCTCCCACTGTGTTATTCCATTTTTGTCTTCTTCCACTGAATAAATAACATTTTCTCTTGTGTTAATAAATATCTGGAGCCAATACAGTGGTATAAATTGGTGAAAATCTTGGTGGCTAAAATCCCCAAATTATAAAGCCAAGTAATATAACTGATGTATTTACAATAAATATTTACATTGATCTCTTTTACTCTCTGCATTAGGGGTTAATGTCACTTAGAATAATAAGTATTTAGGGAAATGAGTGAACAGTATAAGAGAAATCTGAATTTTCCATCATTTTAGTATATTATTTCATCCTTTCCATTTTAAAATTTATTTTTATTGATTTTCCATTGGTTTATAATGCTGTAAGGTTTTGAGAGTTCAGCTTCAGACTTTGTGTATATAAGTCTCACCAAACCTACCAGAGAATTTCATCATACTGTTACAATGAACTTTACTAATTTCTTCCACGGTCTTGTCTTTCCTTTTCCCTCTGGTAAACACCAAATTTTTCAGAGCACAAGATTTATTTTTGCTGTGTGTTGCAGTTTGTCTGCTTTGGTTATTCGTGTTTCATAAATGAGTAAAAATATCTGGGAATTTTCACCCGCTGGAAATTTCCTTCACCCCCTCACTTATTTTGCTTAACATAATTTCTTCTAGTTTCATCCAAATTGTTTTAAATGTCCTGATTTTTACCTTTTTAATAGCTAAATAGTATTTATTTCACATATTTATCACAACTTATTTATCTAGTATGGCAATTCTCTTTTACTGGCTTGAGATAATAACTTACTCCAGCCTTTCTTCTACCATTTTATATTTGGCTTTAGATCTGCTATGTGTCTTTTGTATTCACAGTTTAGATGGATCCAGCTCTGCAAAGGATTTCTCAGTGTTTTCCCTCATCCCATTTCTCGTTGTTGTTGGATTGGGCTAACATACACTAGGCTGTTGCACTCCAACTATTTCTTTTGGGTTCTGTAGATTGTGCAATCTTTATTTGTAAGATGTGCACACATTCTGTTTATGTTCCCAGAGGTTGTTGTGTTCACATAAATGCTCTTGGAAACAAGGGGTTGCATTCTTGCCACGGTGCTGGAACATCTTTTAGTTGCATTGCTTACCAGGGGTTGCACACATTTTTTTTCAGTTGTGGTGCCCAGTCACAGTGGCTGTGTACAAGTAATCACAGATTCTGTTGTGGCACCAGAAGTTCTAGACAGCAGAGCTATGGGGATCATGTGCTGTATGGATGTATATGCATTACCAAGGATTGAACGCTAGACCTCATGCTTGTAGGACAGGTACTTTTTTTCCTCTGAACCATCCCTGGGACCCTGGATCCTGACTTTATAAAACATATGTAGCCACTGTGTTTTACTGGTGAGTTCACTCATTCATATTTCAGTTTATTGTTATTTGGGGCTTAATTGCATGTTAATTAATCAACAAATCTATAGATTTTGTTATCTGTCTATTATGTTTTCCTTTTCCCACAAGTTTGTATCAGCCATCTTCTGGTGTTTCATTTTTTTTTCAATTTCTCTTCTAAGTGTCTCTGATTCTCTTTTTGTTTAGTAGTGAGATCTGAATAACTCTGAGATATGAATCAGTCTATCTGTATCTAAGATAGACCTTATTGTGCTGGTTTTGACTTGTACTTAGGTTAAACAAATTATATGCTACTGTTTCACCAATTCGATGTTTTAATATTATCTTATTCTTGTTTGAATTTCCTATTAGAATCACTATTTATCACTGAAGTCAGGTTTTATGGTTTTCTTACTTTTGCTTTTCCTGTAAAATAACTCCTTTAACTTTTTTGCAGTGCAAGTCTAAAGATGGTAAATCCATTAGCTTTTATTTATTAGAGAGAGACTTTATTTCTCCCTCATATCATATAACTTTCAAAACCAGAATTTTTTAGTTGGAAGTTTATGATTTTGAATATGTCTCCAAGACTATAGAGCTTCTGCAAAAAAAAATAGGTGGTAGTCTTATTTGCATTTCTTTATTTTTACATGGCTTTCCTTAGCAGCCTTTGTTAATTTTTTGGCATTAACTTTTGATAATTTGACAATTGTCTAGTATTTTTTTTTTGTTACTTTGGTTTTGCATTGGGACCACATTTGGCCATGTTCAGAGCTTATTTTTATATGGTGCTGGGGATAGAAGTGTACTATTTCTCCATCCCTTTTCCTCTATTTTACTGCGTTCTTTTTTTTTCTTCACTTATATCTACTCTAAGGAAAAAGCCTTTGTTAGCATTAGTATGTCACTTTTCATCCCATAAAAGGAATGTTGTGGGATAACATTGTCACACTACTTGGAGAGATGGCTAGTGGTTGCTTGATAGATATTTTAAAGTCTAGGGTGGGTGGTGAGTTTAGTGACAAATTGTCTTGGGATTGCAAAAAAGTTATGATAATTATTTTTTTCTTTTGGATTTGAATTTTCCACAGGGAAATCTTTTGAAATGCCACCTAAAAGTACGGACTTGACTGATAGAAGCTATCCATAACCCAAATGTTTTTCTGTATGTGGCACTATTTGTTATCTGCTAAAAATGGTCTATATTCAAAATGGCCCAGCACTGAAATAAAGGTTTGAATTTCTTTACTATCTATATGATAGGATATGAAATTTAGAGAATTATCAGTTAATAATGAGTCATAACCTACTAAGAGTCACATTCAGGGCTCCTAATTGGTAGAGATGTCATTAAATAAAAAACAGAAAATAAGAAACAGAAAGAAACTAGACTGAAGAGCAGAGATGATGTGATAAAAGGGACTAAAGGTAAATTCTTCTGGGAAGTTAGTAAATGTTTCTAATATCACATAAAAGGGACACATTGGCTGCAAAGAAAGTACTTTAGACTTGATCCTGTTTGTCCCCATAGACCAGTTAGTGAAGGACCCAACTCTCCCAGGACAAGACTTAATAATGATATAAAGCTGATGCTATGGAATCTGATTTATTAAAATATGTATCTAAATAATACAGATAAGCTATTTGAAACTCATTTGAATGTATGTTTTAAAGATAACAACACATTGGAATGAAATAATGTAGTACATTACACTGTAATTTTACTAAACTTGTACTCTAAACTATAGTACACTATAGTACAGTAATGGTGTTCCTGAAAGGATTTCATCTCTTGAGGGCAGAGAGAAACCTTAAAGCAAAAGTTTTAAATATCTTGGATCTCAGTAAGAATAGGAATGTAAACATTCCTTTTGTTTACTTTACAAAAGGGTCTGAGAGGAGTGTTCTTAATTAAATAACAATGCCATTTCCTGAAGCTTCTATAAATTGGGGACTAGCTAATGGATATTTTAACACACTAGTATGAAAGGGTGATATGTGTGAGAGATGAAATCATCAAGCTTAATCTTGCTCTTGATAATGTTGTGCTTATAGACTAATTTTCACAGGTACAGTGGAACATAATTCACTATATAATTTCCTCACTAATTGAATTCATTCATTAAAGCAGTAACAATAAAAATCGTGAAAAGTAACACAGCCAAATACTCATTTCTTTACTTAATGTCTCATTGTGTGGCAATTTTCTTCACTGTCATTTTTCAGTGGGAAAATACCTGAAATTCAACTGAACAGAGTAATTTAAAAGAATCAATAGGCATGCTAATAATAAGAAAAAATTCAAATGCAATACAACATTTGTTTCTAATTACCACTACATCAAGTCCCAGTTATAAATTAAGACTCTTATTTAAATTAACAATTTAATGGTGCTTTACAGAGATAAGAATGCTTTAGAAAGAAACCAAACCTCTGATAAAGTACACTCAATTTCCCCTAAAATAAAACATGATAAAAGTATTAGAGCTATAAAAAAAAAACCTGAAATAGAGAGTATGTGGAATGCATTCCATAAGAGAATCAGATGATATATTTTTAAGTTTTTATTTTTAATCAATTTCTTCTCTGGAATTTTCCCTTCTAATCTATTGACATGAATTGCCTATTATAATGAAAGGCCAACTCACTATTCATGCATGTGTCCAGCAATTTTTATTTGTTTGTTTGTTTTTCTGTCATATCTAGTAGTGCTCAGGACCTACTTCTGGTTCTGTACACAGGGATCACTCCTGGCAGTGCTCAAGGGACTATATAAGGTACTGGGGATTGAATGGGAATTGGGCGTCTTCAAAGCAAGTGCCCTATATACTGTAATGTCACTCTGGACTCTCTCTAACAAATATTTACTGAGCAACTGCTTTATGTCAGCCATGTAGGTGGTAAATCTTTCGGATTCAGTGATAATTAGATCCAACCACTTCTCACTTGAAGATTGTTCCTTATGGTAGAAACACAGTTACCTGTAGTGTAATATGTATAAAAATGAATAATGAGAATGGCAATAATGAAGATTAATAGACTCATTTTCTCTACTGTTTTATTTCATATCATCCAGAAGTTTTTTTCCCTTTATTTAAGCACTATGGTTTACAGAGTTGTTCATGATGATTTTCAATATCCCAACAGACATTCAATATCCCAACACCATTCCCACCACCACTGTCACCTTCCCTCCACCATTGTCTCCATTTTCCCAACTAAGCCTCACGCCTGCCTCCAGAGCAGGCCCACAATAATTTATTTCATATTGCTTGATACCACTAAGTGGCTAATGGAATGATAGAAAAATACTTCAGTAAAAGAAAATTTGTAAAAATTGTTGTATCTCAACTTGGGAACATTAAGTCTTTGTCTGAGGGTTTACTAAGCTGTTGTTCCTAGTTAAGCTTTTTGTGTTAATGTTTTGTTCATCTAGATTAATTGGCTTCTATTTTATATTTCTATTCTTATTCAATCTGATGTGTTCCTGATGGGAAGTTAGTATATAAATTTTGAAGATGTCTGTGCGATCACGCCAAGTTTCCACCCTAACTGAAGTCCCAGCAGCTGAACTCACACTCCAACAGTGACAGCCATACCTCTGGGACATCTCCACCACCTCACCACTGAGCTCCAGAGATACTAACCAGTCACAAATTTCAGGTACATTAGGTTTTCTGGCTGAAAACTCTACCTTCTCAGAACTAGGATGGGTGACTTCCCTCATCTCCCCGTACTCCAGAAGCCCTGGCAGCCAGGCCCACGTCCCAGCACAGTCGCCACATTAGCTCATCTACTGGCTGGAGTCCAGAGATCCATAATTGAATCTCAAAAGACATCAACTAGCAGCAAAAAACTCTCAGATAGTCAGTCACAGCTCAGATTTTCAGCGCATTTTGGCGGGCCATGCTCCTGCCTTACTAAAGCCCTGGTAGCTGCACTCACATCCTAACAGCTGCTGTCATTCAGAAGTTGTTTAAAGGACAGAGGAGTATTACACTCACACACATATTTTTAAGGGGAGAAATTTTAGAAGCTTTTGATTAGAAAGGCTCAATATCTAATACTTATAGTAGGTGGCTACAACTTCTGTTAATAAAGTTGAGCTTCTTAAAAAAATTTTTCTTGAATCACAGTGAGCTTCCAAAGCTGTTCATGATTAGGTTTCAATTGTACAGTGTTCAAACACCCATCCCTCCGCCAGTGAAAAATTCTTTTTTGTTTTTTTTGAAAGGCTAAACCTGGCAGTGCTCAGGGCTTACTCCTGGCACTGCACTCAGAATTCACTCCTGGTGGGGCCTAAGGTATTGAACCTGAGTTGGCCACATGCAAGGGAAGGGCCTGACCCATTGCACTAACTCTTGGGCACTTGAGCTTGTAAAAATTTTAATTTCAGGAACCAAGTGAGAGTAAAGAAATTAGGGTGCATGCCGAATATTCTCCCTACTTGGTTTTGATCACCAACATCACATGAGTTCTGGAGCATTGCTGAGGACAGCTCTAGATTGTCCCTGAACACTGTCAAGTGGTCCTAGGGGTTCCTAACACTGTAGGACTGAAAAACACCCACATTCTCAGACTCTAGAGTTAAATCACCAATCAGCCTTGGGAAGCCCCTCAAACATTTTAAACTTCAACTTGAGCTAAAACTCTCTCAGAAGGAATGGATATAATTAACTGCATTAACACAAGGCTTACCTGAGCAAATTTATTTTGAAAGGTTAATGCGAACTAATATTCAAATTACTGCATTGTGAAGATAACATCTGTTTGAAAGTGGAAAGTTCATTTTAGAGATTGCTATTCATGTGGCTCAGTTATCATGGAAGAATGTTCTTCAGCTGCATGATGATCTTTTTACAAATGAGTGGACTGGATCAACATTTACATTCAGATTCTAACTTGGCCATAATTTTCTTGGCTCCTTTTCTGAATCAAATGTGGCAGCAGTTGTAACTAAATTCATCTAACTGCTCAGACACCTGCACTTGTATTTAGTTACTCTGATATTTTTTCCAAGGCCAAGCACTGCAATCATTTATTCCATCAGCACTGGTTGTGATTGCCAAGCATTTGTCGCTTGGATATTGCCATATCACTTTGAGAGCATCTCCAAACTAGGCATGCTTGGAGGTAAACTACCAAGGTAAACCTACCAAGGCAGAGCAGGCACCTTCCAAGGTCAACACCATACCATGCTATTAACACCTTCCAGGTCATCTTCTCTCAAAGGATGGAAGGAGAAAAATAAGATTCTAAGGACTAAGAATGATGGATACAGGGAATCTAAAATAAATTTTCCTGGGAAAACATAGAATATATTAGAGGTATCTTAGATCAATTCAGGGAGGGAAAGAGTCATTTTTTATCTACTAGCCAACTCACATTAATCTCTTCTTTTAGGAAACAAATCAGTTTGTTTAAACTCATAGGACTAACTTCATAGACTCAATGCTTCCTCCCTGTCTTCATATTTTCCTTTACATTTCTTAAGTGTTAAATATCTGAAAAATTAATATTACTTACCTCTCTGTCACATGTGGGAAAATACTTTAGAATTCTGGCTTACCATACAAATTCCAGAAAAATATTGGGAAGACTCTTAGTAAGATTTGCATGCAGTTTACACTTAGTTAAAACATGATTTAATAAATTTCCAGTAAAATACAAAGCGTATTTGCTTTTTATCCTTCACCCACAGTAGTTTTGCAAAGTATGAGTTTCTAAAAATTAGTATAGAGAGTTAAAGTGCTTTGTTATTTAATGTTTGTCAACATCACAATGAGTCCTGGATTTTTTTAAATCACTGTTTTGTTAAGGTATCATATTTTATAATAGTATTGAAGTTTTTAAGGCATTGTTTTATAATTGCAGTATTACTACACTGATCCCTCTACCAGTGTTTCAAGAACTTTCCAGCATCACCCTGTGGTCCCTTTCTTTGTTTCTTTTTACTCCATATAGGAGTGAAATTGTCTGGTATTTATCTTATACTTTCTTATTAACCTCATTTAGCATGACACCCTCAAATTCTATCAAAGTTGCTGTAAAATGCAAAATTTCACTTTTTCTTGTAGCTGAGTAATAGTCCATGGTGTACAAACCACAATTGCTTTATTCTCTTGTTTGTTATTGGGCACTTGAGTTGTTTCTAGACCTTGACTATAGTAACTAATGCTGTGATGAACATAGGTATGCATATGTCATTTCAGGTTAATATTTATTTTGTGTTCTTGGAGTAGATGACCAGGAGTGGAATCACTGTGTGGAATATCTATGACAGTTCTATTCGCAATGTTTTAGAATATCTATGATATCTTACACTAGTAAGAATATCTTAAAGACCAAAAACAAAAAGTGCTGACAGGTATGTGGTGAAAATAGGAGCTTTCATTCACTATTGGTGACAATGTTGCATGCACATGCAATCTCTCTGAAAATGGCTTGAAGGTCTTCAAAACAATATTTAAAAGAGCTATATTATCTTTATTTTATGACACAATGAAGTAAGTTTGATTTTTTTAATTAATTTATTTATTTAGGGTATTTGAGATGACACCCTACAGTGTTCAGGGATGACTCCTGGATATCTGCTCAGGGATTATTCCTTACTGTGCTGGGACAGCCATTTTGCAGTGACAGAGATCGAACAGGGTTTGCTGCATACCCTATAACCTCTGTACTATCTCTTCGGCTCTAGATTTTCTTTTCACAGCAACATTAGAAGTACCACAGGAAAAAAAAGACTTTGTAATATTATACAAAACTGAACTTTTTCCTGAGGTCTTCAAACATAACATTGTGCTGAAAATCAGCACTTGTTCTAGAGAAAAAGAGAGAGTGCTAGAATGTGTATGTGGGAAGGGAGGAAAAGGAAGGAGAGAGAGAGGGAAAGATAAGAAGGGCAAGGAGAAGGATAAAGAGAAACTGCAACAGAAAGAGACTACACACACTTAATCAAATATCCTTAAGATTATCCAGAATTCCTGAGAGTCTATGAGCGTACTTATCATGGATGACAGAAATTATTTAATATTGCAGTTCAATGAAGAAATTATAAAATAATTAGCTTGCATTTCGTTCTATTTGGTTACTCAAGATTTACCATCATAATGTCAACAGTTGGGGCTGGAGTGATAGCACAGCAGGTAGGGTGTTTGCCTTGCACATGGTTGACTCAGGTTTGATTCCCAGAATCCCATATAGTCCCCCAAGCACTGCCAGGAGTAATTCCTGAGTGCAGAGCCAGGAGTAACCCATGAGCATCACCGGGTGTGACCCAAAAAGCAAGCAAACAAACAAACAAAACAAACCATAATGCCAACAGATTTTAGCCATGTTTTGGGAATATTTTTTCTTTTTCTCATAAAAAATAGCATTCTTTTACTCTATAGTTTACATAACGCTCTATATTCCATTTTGCACAAAACCCTTACCTCATACTAACTAGTTTGAGCTCCTTTATAATACCACCAGTAGGCACAGGTGACTTTTGGGCTTCAGATTTAATAAACAGTTGAAAACTCTTCCTGAAGCTCAAGAATAGAAGAGGATTGGGGCTGGAGCGATAACACAGTGAGTGGGGCGTTTGCCTCGCACTTGGCCAACCCGGGTTCGATTCCCAGCATCCCATATTATCTTCTGAGTGAGCACTTCCAGGGGTAATTCCTGAGTGCAGAGCCAGGAGTGACCCCTGTGCATTGCTGGGTGTGACCCAAAAAGCAAAATATATATATTATATATATATATTATATATATATATATCAGGATAAAACAGGGCAGTTAACTTGCTGGGATATGCCAACCACAGCATTCTTGCCTAATAAATTGTTAGTAGGAACCTTCTGATTCAAACTGTAACTGCAATTGCCCAGTCTCTCAAAACTTAATACAGTATGAAGTTTTTCTTTGGTGTTCCATTTTAGTGCTTATACTAGTAATAGACACATTTATTGTATTAAAATTTCATTTTAGTGGACCAATAAAACAGCTGTGGTAAAACTGAGCTGTGACAAGATCTCTTCTAAAAACTTCTTTGTTGTCAAGTCTTAGCTACTTCAGTTACAACCAGTGTGGCTGTTGTCTTCACAGAGGCCTATACAAGTTAAAGAATTATTAAGATTTTTCAAACATCAGCTCTGGCACTAACTAGACACTACATTCTTTCTGTTAGAAGAAATGGAAAGAAGAATATTACATTGGATTCTTATGACTGCCGAGAGCCTGGCCAGATTGTGATTGGCTGACGTCCATTTACTGGAGCACAAAATCTCACAGCTGGCAATTGATATCTTGAGAGCATCTGGTTCAAATTACTTACATTGCAGATGAAAAGATGGAGAGGCTGAGATTAAATTACTTGCCTAGGGCCTCATAGCTTGTTTATGGTGATAACAACACACATGAAAAAAGTTTTGTAACACTATGACTTGTTTTCTTTCCCAGAAGTCCAGATGACCTAGGCTTTGTACCCAGGATAAAGATGTTAAAATATTACTTGAATCTTGATTCATTAGTAGGTACTCTGGGAGGAAAATATATAATTTGTGTTAAGAAGGATTTTGGAGTTAAATATAGGCTTATAATTGAAAACAAAAATTCAGCCAGTGGCAGAGAGATAATGTAGGATGTAGGGTGTTTGCCTTGTTCATGCTCAACCAGGGTTTGATCCTGGGCATCACATGTAGTTCCTAAGCCTACCAGGAGTGATCCTTCATTACAGAATTAGGAGCAAACCCTGAATACCACCACATTCAGCCTGAAACTGAAAAACAAAATCCAGTCAAATAAAAGTTTTCATGTGAAAATTAAAAAAAAAATAGAGACAGGCCAGAAGACACATGTTTCAACTGCTCAGTTGTCTTATGATCAAAATAATATGTGTTTAAACTAGAGTGGTTCTTGGAATTCATTTTATAAGATACAAATGAGAGAGGTCTGCAAAGAAATAGTATAAATTTAATAAATGGGGCTCTGAATTACAAAGCTACTATTTTCTTCAATATTCATTTATTAATATGCTCTTTCATTTTATATGTATCTTGACTAAAAATTTCTTTAAAATTATTACTGATTGGCTATTACAAACTATTATCCTCTTATAGAATTGTCAATTGAGAAATTTGTTCTCAAATATAAACCACTCCAAATTGTTTTTGGTTCTGTTCTCAAATACAAACCACTTCTAATTTTTTCTGATTGTGATAATCTGACCATACATGTAAACTAGTTCAGCAATCAGTCATGCTAAACTAGTCAAAAAGAAAACAAGTTTAAGATAGTGTATGTTCTGAATCAATCATAAGCACATTCAGAGGTGACAAGTTGACTTTTCAAAGAGGTAATTCAGATCTCCTGATATGCCAGTTTATTCCCAGTTATTTTAATTCTCTATAAAAAGAGGAGGGGGAAGACTGAGTTTGTTTTCAGATAAGTTTTCTCAAAAGGTGTTTAAAAGATGACAAACAAACTGAATTTTTTCAGCTTTTCACTGAGATGATGCCCTAAACAACTGTATCACTGTATCACTGTCATCCCATTGTTCGTCAGTTTACTGGAGTGGGCACCAGTAACATCTCTATTACACTCTGCCCTGAGATATTAGCAGACTCTCCTTATTCGTCTTTCCCAATGATTGGAGGCTCTTTCAGGGTCAGGGAAATGAGACCTATTGTTACTTTTTTTGGCATATCGAATACACCATGGGTAGCTTGCCAGGCTCTACTGTACAGGCGGGATACTTTCAATATCTTGCCGGGCTCTCCGAGAGGTATGTATATATCTATTACTGTATTTGGGATATGAATACGCCATGGGGAGCTTGCAAGGCTCTCCCATGAAAGCAATAGACTCTTTTTTTTTCTTTTTGGGTCACACCCAGCGATGCTCACGGGTTACTCCTGGCTTTGCACTCAGGAATTACTCCTGGCGGTGCTTGGAGGACCATATGGGATGCCGGAGATCGAACCCGGGTCGGCCGCGTGCAAGGCAAACGCCCTATCCGCTGTGCTATCGCTCCAGCCCCGCAATAGACTCTTGATAGCTTGTCAAGTTCTCCAAGAGGGAGAACAAGTCTATTAGATGTCACGCGGCCACTTTGCAGGAGCTTGGTCTTATAGGTGGGGCAGTTTGTGGATGTGGCTGCCAAGCTACTGGAAAATGGGGGATCGGGGTGAAGAAGGCCCAGTCCCAATGCGAGCAGGCTTGGAAATCTCAGCCTCAGGTCCCGCACACCTGGGTTCCTATGCCGGTCCTTTCACACGTGAGGCTCGTTGAATGTGTGGAGAGTGACCTTGAGCATGGCTGTTGCTGGGTTTTGGAGGTCTTCAACTGTCAAGGCACTGCGTGGGGCAGGGAGGGAAAGGCAATCCGTCCCCTCTGAGGGGTTCCGGTGAAGACAGCCAGGTGCGGGGGCCAAGAGACTCTGCTTCACTCTCTTCCGAGAGCTTGGTCTTATAGTCTCTGGATGTTGGCCATTGGTGGGATTACATGATGCTGGGGTCAGTTTATGGGTGTGGCTGCCAAGCTACTGGAAATGGGGGGTCTGGGTGGAAAAGGCCCAGTCCCAATCCGAACGAGCTTGGAGATTTCAGCCCCGGGTCCCTTACATCTGGATTCCTCTGCTGGTCCCTTCATGAGTGAGGCTCGTCTGAACAACAACAACAACAACAACAACAACAACAACAACAACTGTTGCCTTAAAAAACAGTGAGAGAAAATCCTACCATAGAGTAAAGGTTTAAATGGTATATTGCTTATCTAAAAATATATAAAGAGTAAAAGTTTAAATGGTATATTGCTTATCTAAAAATATATAAAGAAAACTCACTCAAATAAGAATATAGAGAAAATCACAAAAAAATGACAATAACCATGTTGCTCAGGGCCTGGGAGAAATTAAAAGATAAGAAATTTGAGGCCAAGAGATAGTACAGCCAGTAAGGCACTTGCCTTGCATGCCACTGATCCATATTTGATCCTTGGTACTCCACATGATCCCTGATTACCATCAGGAGTGATACCTGAACAAAGAGTCAGGAATTCTCCTTAGCACTACTATTCTATCTATTTATTTAAATATTATTCTAAATCCCAAATGCTCTCCCTAAAGATTAAGAAACACTCATAATAATGTTTGAACAAATAAATGTATGGTCTTTTGCCCAATAAATTTGGTAGACAAGGACTAATAGTTGTGGAGGGTGTAGAAGTAGGTATATAGCCATGGAATCCTCTACATACAAAATCTAACACTGCAAAAGCATAATTGGTGACTGCTTGCCAACATATAATAAAGCTCTAGATTGAAAATAATCATTGAGAAAACATGATACAACCCTTAAATCAATAATCTTTATATGATACTACATTCCCAATATGGTTTATCTGTGTGAAAAGACAAGTAGTCCTTTCAGGGGCCTATTTGAAGAAATTATTCTTTCTCTATTTTGTTTAGAAGTCCTAATTCTTTAAGGGGTAATGTGTCCTCCAGAGAAACCAAAAGAACCCTCTTAAACTTTTAAATTACAGATGCCTTCTAGTAATTGCACATTCCTTAAGCCAGAAGGTTGGCAAACTAGGAAAGGAATCACCTTTTTAGCTGGTAGAAGTAATTGACCTTGGTAATCAAGTGGAGGTCATCACTTGGAAAATTCTTATATGTAGAATAATACACCTGGAAATCTACTGAGGCATTATAGGTTATATTCTGTCCAATTTTGTGATATATGAGTAAGTTTAACAGACACGATTAGAAAATTTACCATGTGCAAGAATCAGATCCCTAAGAAATTAATATTTGGGTTGTCTCAATAATTAAGCTATTTAGATAAAAACAGTAGCCGTACATTGGATTGGTAGAGAAGCGTAGTAATGAGTGATCAGTCATTTTCTTTCGACTATAAGGGCTCGTGTTTATTCAAATATCCTTATCTTATATTCATTAGATAATGGACCATCCAAAATCCTAGAGGTGCTATTCTACAGCAGGGTGAACTTCTTCATAAATATGTGAATCTGAGAAAAACAGAGGTAGACTGAAGTGTGTTGTATAGTCTTAAAGCCTATATTTCCATTCAATATTATATGTCTGTTTCCTCATATGCCAAGACTATTACTTCCAAGTTAAAACTTGATTGTTTACAATAATAGTGAGTTTTGTTGAAATATTGTATGCAATCAAAGTGAAAGTAAAGTGAAATTTATTAGTTACACAGGCGGGGGGGCTAAGGGTGGGGGGCTAGGGGCGTGGGGGGGTTAGGGGTATGGGGGGACGGGGTGGAGCTATACTGGGATTCTTGGTGGTGGAATATGAGCACTGGTGAAGGGATGGGTATTCAAGCATTGTATAACTGAGATTTAAACCTGAAAACTTTGTAACTTTCCACATGGTTACTCAATAAAAAATTTTTTTTAAAAAAAGGATATAGTAAAAAAAAAAAACTTGATTGTTTACGAGAAATTTCTACTCAACTATATGCCACCTCCTCACTAAGACTGTGCCTCACTAAGATAAATCAGTTTTGATAAAAGTCCTCACTTAAGTCCTCACTTAAGTCAACACAAATTTTTATAGACTAATCTAGCTCTATAGCACGGTCTTTATTATCATTGTATCACAATCAGTTTCTCCCTCTGCTTAATCTCACTTTTATAAATGAAAAATAGTATTTCCAAGAACAACCCTAAATAATATTTCCAAGAGTAGTCCTTATCACTGATATCTTCCCAAGAGCAGGTTCCCAGGAACTTGACCTAAGACAGTAGCTCATATCATAGCCCTTAAAAATGGTTTTAATTTTCTTCAACATAAAGTCATTTTCTTGCATGTAAAGCCATTTCAAAAAGAAAAATATGGCCTTTTCCATTGATTTCAAGTTATTGGGGGTATCTAATATATGGACTCTATTAGCATCTGTAATTTGATATAATAAGCAACTCTGTCCATATCTGTAATTCACATTGTTATAAATGAAGTTATCACTTATTAATCACTATATGGAAGTTGCCATCCTTAGATTTTATATGATTCATATAGTAATCAGGGCTTCCCTCTAGGTCAGTCTGAACTGGATCCTCATAGGTATATCCAAAAGATAGATTGTGATATTGTTGCTGGTTTCAATTTAAATGTCTGCAGTAGAGTTCATGCTTTTGCCACAAGCATTTTGAAATATGGATATGTTTTGTCTCCTTCCTGGGGGCTAGTTATTGACTTTATCAAAATAATCAGGATTTTTTATAGTCTCAAAATGGGAAATGGGTAAATCTCACTCTGTTTAAAGTTTAATAGATATCGCAAACCATTTTTCAAATTTACTGCAAACATAGTCATAAAGCCTTAAGGAAAATGTGAGTTGGATCTTGCTGACCCTTAAAAATACAATACATCCAAATACTGCTACTTTTTTATGTCTGAGATAGTTGGTAATATTTCAAGATGAAATTTGAAAAGACATTGTTTATACTGTTAGTCAAGAGTGAATTTTTTCATAACCAAGTGTCAATTTTTTTGTAGTCCCATCGAGCTCAAGAAGTTAAATTTTCTAAGATTTCTTATGGTCCTTATATTTTAAATAACAAAATTCCCCTCCTATTTTATTTTCTCCACCTCAAAGCCACATAGCTTTCAACCAGCCCCTGAGACAGACATGAGTTGAATGATAGATAATCATCATTTTCTCAATTCACTCTAAGGACAGGATCTATTCCCTAATAATTAAATGATTCTCTTAGGAAAGCTGTAAAATTACAGTCAAAACAGTTTAAATTTCTAGTGTCAAATGATGATTTTACACCACAGCCTAGTTTACTCCCAATAAGTGATTTGATATTATATACACTACTTTCATACTACTTTCATGCATAGACTGTCAAAACAGGCAAGGACCTTGAAGATGATCCATCTCTGTATCTATCTTATAAAGCTTTGGGGAAGTAATAGCAGAATTCAAGAGGAAAAGAAACAAAGTTAAATTCACAAAGTTCTTAAATTTGTTCTTAGACAAGTTGTGATTAACTTATTGAGATAATTCTTAGATGCAATGGTCTTTGCCATTTCATTCAATTAAGTGTCACCTCAGTCTTCATTCCCTCCCTACCCTACCTGTCTCCCAACCTTCTTTTCTCCGCAAGTTACTCTCTTTGGAGATTGAAGATGCTAATTGGAGCACTTCTCAGGATAGTGACCATATTTATTGTCATTTGCAAAGTCTCTCTTACATAGAGGAGGAGAGCTAGTGTCTACTGATGCTGGTTGTATCCCTAAGAGAGAAGCAGGAAGATGATATCTTTTACTTGGGTTTTGTGTGTGTGTGTGTGCTTTTTTTTTTTTTTTTTTTTTTTTTTTGCTTTTTGGAAATGCTCAGGGGTTACTCCTGGCTTTGCACTTAGGAATCACTCCTGGCAGTGCTCAGGGGACCATATGGGATGCTGGGAATTGAACCAGGGTCGGCTGCATGCAAGGCAAACACCCTACTCGCTGTACTATTGCTCCAGTCCCTCTTCCACTTGTTAAACACCTTGATTGCGGAGCAGAACAACCATTGCTCACCCTTTTCTAGCCCCCAAAACAAAATGACAAATTTGGACCTGTGACCAAGAATTTTTTAAGTAAATTTTAAGATGTTAAAATAAAATTTTCCCTCTTTATTCAGATTCCCCCTACATTTAGCCCCTTCTCTCTCTCTCTTTCTTTCTTTCTTTCTTTCTTTCTTTCTTTCTTTCTTTCTTTCTTTCTTTCTTTCTTTCTTTCTTTCTTTCTTTCTTTCTTTCTTTCTTTCTTTCTTTATTTCCTTCTTTCCTTCTTTCCTTCTTTCCTTCTTTCTTTCTTTCTTTCTTTCTTTCTTTCTTTCTTTCTTTCTTTCTTCCCTTTCTTTCTTCCTTCCTTCTTTCCTTCTTTCCTTCTTTCTTTCTTTCCTTCCTCCCTCCCTCCCTCCCTCCCTTCTTTCTTTCTTTCTTTCTTTCTTTCTTTCTTCTTTCTTTCTTTCTTTCTTTCTTTCTTTCTTTCTTTCTTTCTTTTCCTTCCTTCCTTCCTTCCTTCCTTCCTTCCTTCCTTCCTTCCTTCCTTCCTTCCTTCTTTCTTTCTTTCTTTCTTTCTTTCTTTCTTTCTTTCTTTCTTTCTTTCTTTCTTTCTTTCTTTCTTTCTCTTCCTTCCTTCCTTCCTTCCTTCCTTCCTTCCTTCCTTCCTTCCTTCCTTCCTTCCTTCCTTCCTTCCTTCCTTCCTTCTTCTTTCTTTCTTTCTTTCTTTCTTTCTTTCTTTCTTTCTTTCTTCTTTCTTTCTTTCTTTCTTCGTTTCCTTTCTGTCTTCTTCCATACTCCTTTCTTTTTTTTCTTCTTCTTTCGTTTCCTTCTTTCGTTCCTTCTTTCGTTTCCTTCCTTCCTTCCTTCCTTCTCCTTCCTTCTTTCTTTCTTTCTTTCTTTCTTTTCTTTCTTTCTTTCTTTCTTTCTTTCTTTTGTTTCCCTTCCTTCCTTCCTTTCTTCCTTCATCCTTTCTTTCTCTCTTTCTTTCTCACTTTCTTCCTCTTTCTTTCTCTCTCTCTCTCTCTCTTTCTTTCTTTCTTTCTCTCTCTCTCTTTCTTTCCCTCCATTCCTTCCTTCCTTCCTTTCTCTCCTTCATCCTTTCTTTCTCTCTTTTCTTCTCCTTCTTCCTCTTTCTTTCTTCTTTCTTTCTTTCTTTCTTTCTTTCTTTCTTTCTTTCTTCTTTCTTTCTTTCTTTCTTTCTTTCTTTCTTTCTTTCTTTCTTTCTTTCTTTCTTCTTTCTTCTCTCTCTCTCTTTCTTTCTCTCTCTCTTTCTTTCTCTTTCTTTCTTTCTTTCTCTCTTTCTCTCTTTCTTTCTTTCTTTCTTTCTTTCTTTCTTTCTTTCTTTCTTTCTTTCTTTCTTTCTTTCTTTCTTTCTTTCTTACTCTCTCTCTTAGTCGTAGGGAGTTTTGGTCATATCTGGCAAACTCCTGGATATGGACAGTGCTGGCAGAGCATGTGGTGTCAGAGATCAGCATATGGGGTTTGCCATATGCACCTTAAGCCCTGTGCTATCTCTCAGTTCCATACAAGTATTTCTGTAAGACAAGTCTTCAAAATATAATGAAAGATTATAAAATTAACAAGCTCTTATGGACTACCTCCATGTTATTACACAGCTAAAGCTAGGTAGGTTTGTAGTTATAGGTAGGTTCATGATTTGTCTATGCATCATACAATAAATTGTCAATATGAAGTAGCAGTTATTTTTAGACTAAAAAATATTTTTAAACAAAGTCATCACACAATTGCAGTGTTTTGACACTCTAAAAACTTTACTACAACAATATATTCCATTATCTTTCTCCCTATAAAAATCAATGCCATATTTTAAAAATCAGCTTTATTTTTTTAACTTTGCATTTATATTGAAGTATATGTAAGGATAGTTTAGAATAAAAGAAGCTAGGATTCAATAAAATCATAGACTATACATCTTAGACTAAACTAAAATTACCACAGATTTTTAAATTATGCCTCCGGCTGAGATCACATCTAAATGCTTTTTTAAAGTCATTTAATTTGTATCATAGTTTTAGAAAAAGGAAGGCAAATATTTTCATTTATTTTGTATATGAGAATCTTGTGGATAAATAAGAATAATTTTTCAAAGGTGAAAAAAGCATGTTAATAATAAAGCAAGATATTAAAAAGGTAAGCTCAAATACTTTGCAAACACTAGAAAATACTCATTGTAATGGAGTTTCTAAATTCATGAACTCACTATCCAGAGCAAAAAATAGAATATTACTATTGTTCTGAGGGTTATTTTACTACTTTCAGTCACTATCATTCAAAGTCATCACTACTTACAAGTTTTACAGTTTAAAAATATACAAGCACTTTTTGCCTCTCCAGGATATATTCCCAGGAGTGGTATTGCTGGGTCAAATGGAAGCTCAATTTCTAATTTTTTGAGAATCGTCCATATTGTTTTCCAAAAGGGCTGAAACAGTCGGCATTTCCACCAGCAGTGAAGGAGAGCCCCTTTCTCCCCACATCCACACCAACACCGGTTGTTTTTGTTTTTTGGGACGTGGGCCAGTCTCTGTGGTGTGAGATGATATCTCATTGTTGTTTTGATATGCATCTCCCTGATGATTAGTGATGTTGAGCATTTTCTCATGTGCCTCTGAGCCATTCGGATTTCTTCTTTGGGAAAGTTTCTGTTCATTTCATCACCCCATTTTTTGATCGGGTTGGCAGTTTTCTTCTTGTGGAGTTCAACCAGTGCATTGTATATCCTTGATATCAACCCTTTATCAGATGGGTACTGCGTAAGTATCCTTTCCCATTTTGTAGATTGTCTTTGTACTTTGGTCACTGCTTCTCTTGAGGTGCAGAAGCTTCTTAGTTTGAGATAGTCCCATTTATTTATCTCTGTTTTCACTTGCTTGGCCAGTAGCATGTCAGCTTTGAAGATACCATTGGCTTCAATATCGAGGAGGGTTGTAGTAGAGATGACATCTGCATTTCTATGTTCATTGCAGCCCTGTTTACAATAGCCACAATCTGGAAAAAACCAGCGTGCCCAAAAACAGATGACTGGTTAAAGAAACATCTACACACTTGGAATACTATGTAGCTGTCAGAAAACATGAAGTCATGAAATTTCCATATAAGTGGATCAACATGGAAAGTATCATGTTGAGTGAAATGAGTCAGAAATAAAGAGACAGACATAGAAAGATTGCACTCATATGTGGAATATAAAATAGCTGAGAAGTACAAGTTTGCAATGATGCAATTTCTGGCAGATATTTCTCTGGACTTAGTTACTAAAATACTAAAATACAGAAATCCAAAACCATGCGGCCGCTAGTGCAGCCACTTGACCTCATATCTCTTTATTCTCAGAAATGGAAAACAAATTATCAAATGCTTCCTTTTCAGCAGGTCTGACTTTAGGGGGGAGAAACTCCAAACAATAATAATGAGTTTTGTGTTGAAATATTGAATGTAATCAAAGTAAAGTGAAAGTAAAGTGAAATTTATCAGTTACACAGGTGGTGTGGGGGGCTGGGGATGTGGGGGGGGCGGGGTGGAGCTATACTGTGATTCTTGGTGGTGGAATATGTGCACTGGTGGAGGGATGGGTGTTCGAGCATTGTATAACTGAGACTTAAACCTGAAAACTTTGTAACTTTTCACATGGTGATTCAATAAAAAAAAATAAGAAGAAAAATAAAAAATATAAGCACTGTAGCACTGCTCTCCCATTGTTCATTGATTTACTAGAGTGGGGACCAGTAATGTCTTCATGGTGAGACTTGTTGTTACTGTTTGGGCATATTGAATATGCCATGAGTAGCTTGCCAGGCTCTGCCATGCAGGCAGGATACTCTTGATAGTTTGCCAGCTCTCCAAGAGGAATGGAGGAATCGAACCCAGGTCGGCCACATGCAAGGCAAATGCCCTACCTGCTGTGCATTGATATAATTCTCTTTTTTGTGTTGTTTCTTTTGCACATGATTTTGAGATTTAGCCATATTGTTGCACCTCTCAAAACTTATTTCAAATTCTCTTCTATAGAATATTACATTATAAAAATATACCATAATTTGTTTATCTGTATTTATATAGCAAGCTCTTGTTTTTTTCATAGTGTAGACTCACTATGAGCATAATTGTACATCTACTTTGATATATATATTTATGTATGAAATTTCTGCTAGGTACCTAACAGTGCAAATGTTGACTAATAAGGTACTACTAAAAAGCTAAGTGTTTTGACTCTAAGATCAACTCTAAACACTTTCAGCCCCAAACTTAACTTTCATTTCACATTCCTAGCAATGGAAAGGTAAGATCCTGCCTATCCTGACTTCTCCAGACATTCGGGCCAAGCCTCACGCATGAGTGAAGTTTCACAGAACCAGGTAATATGGGACTTTGTGACCTTGGACTCCAGGCTCAATGGGACCCGGAAACAGAGATCCTCTGCTTGCTTTCACCAGTCTCCAGTGACCAAGGGGTAACAGCCATAAAACCCACCCTGCCAGCACCAGATAAAAATCCCTCAGGGTCCAACCTCCAATACACAACTGCCGCCATGCTCCAGACCGCTTTCTATACCAACACATCATAAACACTTCCTACCTATTTTCCATCATTACTGTACCATATTTGATGGGGTTCAAATATAGTGTGAACCATCAGAACACCTATAATGGCAATTGGAGGCTGTCCTAAAAGCCTCCATCCCTCTCGGAGAGCCTGGCAAGCTACCAAGAGTATCCCGCCTGCACGGGAGAGCCTGGCAAGCTACCCATGGCATATTTGATATGCCAAAACCAGTAACAACATTGGGCCATATTCCCCTGATCCTGGAAGAGCCCCCAGTATGGCAGTGTTAAGAAGGACAAACAAGGAAAGACTGATAAAATCCCAGAGCCAAACTAGCCTGCCAAAACAAAGAAGGACAAAAATGACTGCACTTTTAATGCATGTATGCTGGTATCAGAAGCATTCATTGAGGACCTGATGGTGCAAGTGTGGAAGATCAAGTATGACGTCATTGGATTGACCGAGATTAGAAGGCATCAAACACATCACACCTTTTTCAACACTGGAGAAGAACTGTTCTTCAGCACATGTGACAGTATATGCGTCGGTGGTGTTGGTGTCCTTGTTAATATGAACTTAGCCATGAGCATTGATTCGTTCGAATGTCTAACAACCCGTATCGATGCTTATGTTTGAATAAATGTGGCTCGTTGCGGGCAGTTTCTATCTTCGTCATCTACGCACCAACATCAAACTATGATGAAGAAGAAATTGAGAAGTTCTACATGGAGCTGGAGAAGTTCTATAAAGAAGACTACACCTTCAACAAGGTCATTGTCGGTGATTTTAACGCCAAGATAGGACCTAGAAGGTCACCTGAAGAACTCCACATCGGGACCCACAGCCTTGAATGGAATGAACAGGGTGAGAGACTGTCTGAGTTCATCATGTTGATCAAACTATTCATGGTAACTCACAGTTCTGAAGGCCAAATCTAAACGCTGGACATGGGAGTCTCCTGGTGGACAGTTCCACAATGAAATTGACCACATCATATTCAATTGACAGTTTTGCCTGACCGATGTCGCTGTTGTCCCAAAATTCCAAAGATCAGACTACCGTCTCTTTTGTGCAAAATTCTACTTTACAGAGCTGGGAGAAAGGGCAGAAAAGTTTAAGAAGAGAACTCCAGAACAACTACCAACTGGGAACTCTTTGGCACTACTGCAGCAATATGGGAAGATGCCATCGTTGACAACATCAATGAGGGATATGATCAATATAATCGACTGTTTCAGCACCTCCATGATTTTGCGAGGAATGCAGAGAGAGAGAGAAAGACACAAAAAGTCACCTGTCTTCAGTAACTCTCGAGCTCATTCCTCAACATGGTCTGGTGCGAGCCTTAGGCAATCACAAGGTAATGTCCGAGCTCTCAACGCTGTGCAGAGAAGTGGTAAAGGAAGACCTCAAAGAGAGAAGAGCAGCAGTGTTGGCCTATGCAGCAGAAGCCAGGAGAAGTATTCACAACGCCCGCCTGTCCTTTTCCAACTACAAGACCAAGATGACTGCCCTTCACATCCTGATGGATCTATCACATCTTCCTTAAGGGCTCTTAAAAAGGTTATCTGCGACTTCTACTCGGATCTCTTTGATAGCCACGTCTACCTGCCCACATGCCAAATTCTGCAGGATGGATATGTCATTCCCAGCGTTTTCCCTTCTGAAATCTGACACACCCTTTCGTGGGTAAAGAAGCATACAGCACTCAGTCCAGACAAGGTCAGAACCGAATACCTGAAGAATCTGCCACCAGTACTCGTCAATACACTGGCTCGCCTCTTCACATGCTACCTGTCTGAATACAAGATTCTGTCCCAGTGGAAAACCAACAGGGCTGTCCTGTTGTACAAGAAGGGAGACATCCATGACATCGACAACTATCGCCAGTATCTGCCTATTGTCTGTCATCTACAAAGTTATTCACTCAAGTCATCCTGAAGAGAATTGGCAGAACACTAGACAAAGGATGACCATTCGAGCAAGCTGGGTTCCAAAAAGGAATCAGCAGAATTGACCATATCCACACAGTGACCAAGCTCATTGAGGTTTCACGAGAGTTCAAGATGCAGCTCTGTCTAACATTTATTGATTTAAAGGAGGCCTTTGATTTTGTTGAGACTGAAGCAGTCATCGAAGCCCTAGCCAAACAGGGTGTTCAAACTCAATACATCAAGATCCTCCATGAGCTGTATTACAGATTCACCACTATAATCTCACCATTCTACAAAGAAGTGATCATTGACGTAAAGAAAGGGGTTCAGCAGGTTGACACCATTTCACCGAAACTCTTCAGTGCCACCCTCGAGAAGATCATACGAAGACTGGAATGGGAAGGAATGGGAGTGAAGATAGAGGGTCAGCAACTACACCACCTCTGCTTCACTGATGACATCATTCTCATAACATCAAATAGTAGCCAAGTGGCATGAATGCTGGATGTCTTCGACTGTGAGTGTGGAAAGGTCAGACTACAGCTGAATCTTATGGAAACAATGTTCATGAGAAACAAACTAGTTCCTGATGTTCCATTTGCTCTCAATAGAACAAACATTCCCGAATGCAGCAGTTATATGTACCTAGGTCAAGAACTCAACATGACAAACGATCTGGCACCTGAACTGTGCAGGAGGAAGAGAGCAGTGTGGAATGCCTTCAAGAGCATAGAAGAAGTGGTTAAGAGGATAAAGAACCTCTAGCTCCAGGCACATCTTTTTGACTCCACCATTCTTCCTGCACTAACATACGCCTCAGGGACCTGGGCCCTATGAAAACAGGATGAGAATGCTATTTGGGAAACCCAAAGAGGAATCAAAAGAGCTATGCATGGAGTATCATATTTCACTCAAGTGAGAGAAGGAATCCGGAGTTCTGACCTCTGTGGATGATCGGATGATCAAGAATCAGGGATGCTGTCTTGTTTACTAAGCTGTTAAAAATCAGATGGGCTGGACACATAATGCTACTGGACTAGAGCTGTTACTGACTGGATTCCATGGGACGTCAAAAGACTTCATGGCTGCCCACCTACGAGATGGTCAGACTTCTTTGTCAAAACTCTGAACAAATGGTTTGAGGCTCTTAAGGTTCCTGAAGCAAGCAGATTTCATTGGACTACACTAGCACGCGACAGAGATGAATGGAGACTTTACTGGTGCCCACTCTAGCAAATTGAAGATCAACAGGATGACAAGTAATACAAGTGATGAAGGCTAATATGCACTAACAGAGTTTTGAATCCTATTGGTATTGAACAGTGTTGCACTGGAATTAGTGTAGAAAAATCAATGAATAAAGATTCTGGAAATCAGTATCAAATACTTATCTATTGCTCTTTTAGATATTTCATTTTTAACAAATTTGATTCTGCAGTGCTGTTCCTTCTTTCCCTGCTTCTCATTCCCATTCTTTCCCATAGAGTAACATCTATTTATCCTTCAGTTTGTCTGTCTAATAGCCCCTATCAAGGTTCAGTTTTTAGCTTTATGAACTCTTACTGATCTCAGAGAAGGCTGCACTTTTTCTTTTAAAATTTGTTTTATTTGTCTACATCAAAAGTATATAAATGATTATTTGGTGATTATTTCTACTAGGTAGACAAAATTTTGTTTGGCATATATGTTTCGGTTGCCCAAGTGTACCTTAAACTTTAATAATTTCCTGGGAGGACTTAGAGCACTAAAAAGTATATTTGTACTCACAGTTATGATTCACTATACCAAAAAATGACCGATCAAAGCTCAGAACCAATGTTTGGGGAAAAATGGACATAGATATGCTTTCCCAATGACTTAAACAGATGCACTTAATTTCTCTGGGAATTTCCACTCATTATATAATGCTACCAATCCTAGAAATTCATAAAGACCCAATATCCAGGGGTTCTTACTATGCCCCCAGATCATAGTAAGAATTCATGTGTTTGTATTGTTCATATCAGTGTACACACGTATACTGATACTATTATATCAGTATACATGTGTATACTGATGGTATAGGTTTGTATACTGATGGTATATGGTTTATGTTTGTATGTTAATATAAGCACATACCATACTGTTTGTATAAGTAGTTTAATGCCCAGTGACTTTCTGTTAGAAATGAAAGGGATACACTCCAAATTCATGATCTCAGCTGCTGAACACTAATTTTATAGATAAATCTAAACATAAGAATTAGTTCAGTAATATGAGGATGTATTAATTCTTAAAATTTTACAGTACTACTTGGTCTTTCCTTAGTTGTAGAAATTTCAGATGTTGGCCAGTGCTCGGCTCCGGCCGGCCGGGTTTTTGGCCCGGGTGCCCATGCCTCTGCAGAGCCGGTGGATGTGGAAAGAGCGGGAACCAGAGACAGCTTTAGGAATTGGGGTTCCAGCAAGTGCTTGCACCTATGTATGGAGACTCTGAACTAACTTTGGCTACATGCTGTTCCAGGAAGGGAAATGATTCATTTTCAAACTTAAATCTTCGCGGACTTAATTACTATAATACAGAAATTGCAAACCGCGTGGAAAACTTATTATCAAATATTTCCCTGTTAATAGAGCTGTATTCTTAGGGGATAAATTCCAACAAAAATAGTGAGTCTGTTTTGAAACTCTAACAACAATAGTGAGTTATGTGTTGAAATCTGGAATGTAATCAAGGTAAAGAGAAAAGGAAATGAAATTATCACTCACGTACGGGGTGGGTTGGGGGGTGAGGGGTGGGATGTATACTGTTTTTTTTGTTTGTTTGTTTTGTTTTTGCTTTTGTTTTTGTTTTTATTGGTGGTGGAATATGGGCACTGGTGAAGGGATGGGTGTTTGAGCATTGCGTAACTGAGATATAATCCTGAGAACTTTGTAACTTTCCACTTGGTGATTCAATAAAATAAATTAAAAAAAAAAAGAAATTTCAGATGTTTTAGTTGTACAAATCTCTAAGCTAATATGAAGAGATAGAGTATATACTGTTTCACAAATTATTGACTATGGGTTATTTTTTCTTCTTTTATATTTTTTAGGAAGTATTATTCTACAGAGAACAAACTGACAAATGACCTAATTGCAGCCTTTCTCTCAGGTTGGTTATCTTTTAATTTAAGCATATTATCAACAAAGATTAGGGTACCACAGTCAAAAGAATAACTTTCTGGTTTCATAAAACACATGGAACTGTAGTTGCTTAGCTTATTAGTTCTTAGTTCCTTCTAAACCACCTATAATCTGATCTTAACCCCATATCACACACCAGTGATTCTGAATCAGAGATAATGGGAAAGTTGGCATATATGTTTACTGATAACAAGGTAATATTTATGCAACATCCCACCTTATATGACCCAACTTCTATTTTCTGGGAGAATTTTGCGAAGGTAACTCAGTTTTGCAATGGTTGCTTAATTGAAAGTCATTACTTTGTATAGCACAAATAGTGTAGAACAGAAGCAATTAACCAGAGTTCCAGTTGAAGACCTATATTCAGTTCCTTTTAAAATTTTTTATAGTTTCTGGGGTTGGGACTACAGAGGTGACGACTGTGTCAAAGAGGTCATAAATAAAACCACTTCCTTGGATAACTAATACATAGTGTTATGATTTTTTTAGGGCCCATACTATTAGTTTTTGATAAAATAGTATGTAAATTCATACAGGAACTCATTTAGAAAAATGATTTTCATATAAACTTTATGGTAATACTATATTTTTCTTCCAAGGCTTAATTGAACAGTTTTAATACAAAGCAAAATAAGTAAAAATAAGACCCACATTCTTCTGTAAAGCAGCAGTTTGCAAAATTGAATTATGTGATACTTAATGAAAAACCATAATTTTTCTATAGGTGGAAGAACAGAGAACATAAATTATTTGTCAAGCTGTTCAGACCACATATTTAATTTAAACTTTTCAGCTTCTTCCAGAGGTCTTAATAAACCAGCAGGCATCAACTCTTAACCATGGGTGATAAAGGCAAGAAAAGTCTCAAAGATTATCAAATATGCTTCTGATCCTAAAGATACAGACCAGGATTTATAGTTTTATTAAGAATAAAAATGAATCACCACAAAGTAACATTTTTCTCTAGGTATGATTATTCGTCACACAAAATTTTTGAAGTAACTTTTTTTTTTTACTTTTTTGGTCACACCCAGCAATGCACAGGGGTTACTCCTGGTATTTCACTCAGAAATTACTCCTGGTGGTGCTTGGGGGCCCATATGGGATGCTGGGAGTTGAACCTGGGAAGGCTGCCTGCAAAGAAAACACCCTACCCGCTGTACTATTGCTCCAGCCCCTGAAGTAACTTTTTAGGTAGCCACAGAATGTAAAAAAAAAAAAAAATCACATCCTATATCATTCATGGCCAGATCAGGTAAATTTTTAGCTGGATTTTGAGGGATGAATAGGACTTGAGAGTTGCAACTGAAAAGAAAAGATATTCTGATTGGAAACATTAGTTAAAATGAACACACAGAAGTAAAAAAAAAAAAAAACAAATTATTAGCTAACTTATTGAATGGTGAAAGACCTGCTCTATTGAAGACAAGTTTTGTGGCAAGGAGAAAGAATAAGAAGGTACGAGAATTGGACTATGATGTTGGGTTCAATGGAAAACATCTTCTTTCCATAACTCAGAAAATAGAAAAAAAATTTCAGGTATAAACATCTAGGTGACAGAGGTAAATAAGCAAACTTTGTAGCTTCAAAGGTGGTGATAATTATACTTGGGCAGAAAAGAGGGACAGAGGAGAGAAGAGAGCTTACTGAGAATCATGGAATGTTCTGCTAGGAACTGTCATTAATTAATATTCACCTTAGATTTAAGAATTTAAAACAAGCATTGATGATTTAATTTCATTCATGAAATGAATAAACGGGCTTGTGGATGTGCCTGCATTCTCACATTCTCTGATAAAGCAGGGCTCAGGGTTGCTGTGGGGGATGAAGATAAGACGCAGACTGTGAGGGAGTTCCCTCCCTTCTCATAATTAACTTCTGAATCTGTTGTGCCTTGTAGGGTCTAAATTAAATAGTGTGCAGGGAAAGTTTGATTACCAATCTCTTTTAGCGGCAGTGATGGCTAGGATATTTTACTATTCTATTTAATATTTTTTTATCAATCCTTTAAAATTAAACTTTTGATCTATCAGACTCTACATTTTCCTATTGTATTGTGTTGTGTTTGTGTGTGTTGTGTTTGTGTTTGTGTGTGTGTGTGTGTAATTTCATTCTTGACAAATTGCTTTAGCTCCTGGTGCAGGGATGTTTGCAGTTAGCTGTGATTGAGTGCACATGTTAAATTCTCCATTGACTGTCCTTTATTGTCCTCTGCCAGAGGCCCAGGTGCTAGGAGAGCATTTAATGGCTGAGTCATACATGTCCTGTGACTCCCTTGCTGACAGGCCACCACTCTTTTGCTGCCAGTTTTTTTCCTTCTTGACCACTTCTTACATAAAAATATAATTGATAACTGCAGTGCTACCCTTTGCCACCCTCGGTGATCTCACATAGCCCCAACCTAGTCAGGGAACTAGTTACTTTGATTTTAATAGTAGTTTGCACACAGGGCCTGTGTGTGGAAGATAACCCAGGTACAGGTGACATGGAGCATGGAGTGAGGATAATTACCTGAGTAATCAAGTAGAAACTCCACTTGGACCCCTTTACAAGGGAATCCAAGGTAGTTTACATTGCTAATTTTTAAACTATAAGATTTAGATATTCAGCACAGGAATTCTTGGACACAGGCAATCTAGAATATAAAAATGGGATACTACATGCTTAAAAAAAGAAAGACAACACATCTGTTCTCACATAATGAGGGCTTGATTATGGGAAATTCATCATGAGTAGCTGAACAATAATCCATTGAGGAGAAGTGGCATCGATCTAATATGAACCATAAATAGATATATAGGAAATGCTTTCAACTTCAAGTTGTATGGTAACAAATTCCAATTTATCAGCAAAATATATAAACCCTGCAGGATGATAAATCTGTGTAGAGCTTAGCCAGTGGACCATAGAAAACACAAATTGAATATCCAACTCTGAATGCAAAGTGATATAGCTCCAGTGAATAATCCTACAGATGAAAAAAAACTGGATTAAGCTAGTCGCTATGTGGTTAGAGTGACTAGATCTCTTAAAACACTTCCAGAAATTCTTAGGCAATCTTATTGCAAGGCTTGGGAACCACCATTACCAGGAGTGGGGCTGGAGGCACATGTGGAAAATAGACCAGTCTCCAGCACTGCCCTCACTGGTATGTGTTGGATATCATTGGTTTGTCCTTTCCCCCTTGCCACTAGGAGCTTAGGTTTATCAGTCACACCCATCAAAGTGCTCCCGAGTCACTCCCATTCTTTTGTTTATCTGTAACCAATTCTACCAGTTTATCTGCTCTTCCCTTAATCAAACTCTGTTAATTGGTAAGGTCAGAACTTCCTAGGACACTGAATATTATAACATTGCCTTTCTCTCCTCTTTATGCCTTTTGAATAATTTACTTTAAAGCTATGTCTTTTTTGTATGGACACAAGAAGACAATATTATGTTTTTATAACTTAAGACTTAATTGGCCTCGATATTCCCTCCTGGGCATCTGCTCTCTCCACTTAAGCCTCAGTTGCCCTCAGTTCCTAGCACCCCAAAGTAGGGTCCCCGACGTGGGACGGGAAGGATCCAGGGCAAGCAGTGAGTTATGTGCTACCCTGGCATCGAGATGGGCCTGGCCAAAGTGCCTAATTCTTAACTATAAGTTAAGAGCTTGATCATAGACAAATGCTGTCATGATCCAATAGTAATTATGAGACTGGGACCCTGCCAGGGATGGGAAAGACTGATCTGGCCTGAGCACTGTAGTCTGAGATTGAGATGGCCCCAGGAGAGCAATTCTATAAGCTTTAATGCATCTCTTATTGTGTCCATACAAAATGATTAATATTATGAATTCTTATATGTTTGCTGGCTGAGGAGAAGAGAAACACATTCATGGGACTCTGCCCTTGGGTGGGTCTTCCTGCTGAAAGAGAGATTCTGTCCTAGTGAAGGCATTCCCCTAAGAGATAGAACTATACCCCCTATGGATTGTAACCACACCTTTAGATAAGCCCCAGGCTGCTGGGGGATGGGGAGATTTAAGGTAGCTGCATGAGGGGGCAAGGAGAGAGTTCCAGAGGAGAGTGTATAGAGGGAAGATTGGAATAAACTGCAAGTGAGACCAACCATCTTGGCTCCGTTCCTTCCTTCGCCTGCCACATCTTCGCCATCAACCTCCCCGGGGTGGGGGAAGCGGCTGGAGGCTACCGAACTCGGGTGGCGGGAGAGACGGCTGCTGCCCTAGGCCCTGTGCCTGGCTCGGTGTGGTGAGGCATCCCTTTCCTCGCCCGAGCCCTTTCTTTTTATTTTTGTGTTTTACACAGGTATGGGCGTCTATGGCATCAGCAGAAAACCTAGTGACAGGCCACGATGGGACTGGCCAAGGGTACGTCCTTTTTTTCCTTTCGTAGTGCAGACTCATTTCAAATTTCAGAGAATTCCCTAACACAGATGTCGTGGTGACAGATAGAAGTGAAGAATGATTTCAAGCCATTTCCATTCCCCTTTCTTTTTCTTTGTTAGTTTTTGGGGGAGGGGTGCCGGGGGTGTTGGTGTAGGACCACACCAGAAGTACTCAGGGGTTAATCATAGCTCTGTACCCAGGAGTAACCACTGGTGTTGCCCAGAGAACCGTGTGTGGTGCAGAAACCTGGTTAGCTGTATGCAGGGAAAGTACATTATCATCCCTTGCACTCTCACTCTGGTCCCTGAGACCATTTCTTAGAAGTATGAAGGAAGCAGCTTTCCATTCGAGCTTAACTTGAGTTTCCATTGAGTTTAACTTTGTAATATCTCCTCACCAGGGCTAATCTACCTTGCTATCTGAGGAAGTGTGAATTTTGAACTAAGCAAGTATAGTTCACACCAAAAGAAGTGTTACTTCCTTGGTTTTGGTATACTTTCTTAAGAATGTTTATGTTCCTTTTCCCTACACTGGAGTAAACCTGAAGTGGTTCTAAGGAAAATCATGGTATTTTAAGTCTGATAGATATATATTAGGTACGTTAGTGTGGACATTTTCTTTTTTATTTCTCCTTTTATAAGTCTAGGAATGGGTACAAAAGTTGCAGTGTACAGCATGAAGTAGGTATTCCAGAGACGGTTGTCAACTTCACACTATTGTCATATTTCCACACAACTGAGAGAAAATTTGCAGCACATGAAAGTCACTAAATACCCATATCTTACATTACAGCCCTCTAGGGAAAATAATTGGATAAATGAAGCCATTGAATTTATTCCAGCCCCTAAAACTATCCTAGGAATCAAGATTAGACTTGAAGAGTTACTGACCATCTAGTAAACATATTTTCTATGTTTCATCTATGCCCAGATTAGAACCTGGATAGAAACATGAAATATCTCCCAGTGTGTGATAAATATATACTGCTCTTTCTTCACTGGCATAAAAATAGGTGTTTATACAATTTTCTGTGTATTCACACATTTAATAATACTGATATTTTGAGTTTTTGTGATTCCTCTGACAAAATTTCTGCTTCAAAGTGATGTAGAAACTGAAAAAGAGTCACTGAACTGAGGGTATCGATAGATATTTGGATACCTGAATTCTCTAAAATTAGCATGCTGGTATGTCTTCTCTCTGGATAAAAAAATATATATGCATACAAGAAATAAAAAGAAACTATGTCCTATAAAATTAGCTATTTTCTGTGATTAAATAATCCCACTTTGAACTTTGACTCTGACATTGCTAAACAAAGTATTGGAAAGAAATGAGTATAACTGGTGCTTATGAACTGGTACAAACCAATTAAAGCACAGCAGGGTTTTTAAACCAACGCTACAGTTTACAATAGTTATGTTCTGGGCATTAAATATTACTTTCTGAGTTTCTGCTTATAAGGAAGACAATATATATATACATATATATATGGAAAACATTAAACCAGATGGAAGGTTTGTTAATAAACAAACAGACAAATGTGATTGACTCAAAAACACTTTGGATTCAACTCGGTAAGCCAAGTAAATAGGCTCTTTTTTAAAAAATATGCAACAGGGATCTCATTTGGATTATTAATATTATGTCCCATCAGAGGAAGTTCTATAATATAGAAATTTTTCCAGTTTTTAAATGGAATTAACATAAGTAGTACTCTGTTATGCTCTTGCAGTTCAAAAATCTAATTTTAAAAGATGAAAAAGACCTCAATAAAATAATAGCATTCTCACACACCTATCCCTCCACACATGCCTGCTTTTAAGTTAACGTTGCTAACTTTTACTGAGTTTTGCTTGTGAAAGTCAAGCACACCAAATGTCTTCTAATTGAAAGCTAACTTTCTGAAAAATAGAAATCAATCTCTTATCTAATTTCTGTATCAGAAAATTGAGCCTCACTCAAAGTTGACAATGGCTTATTTGAAGTGAAGGGGACAGTGAATAAATGTCCTGTAAAAATACCTTTCCCCGAAACTCTTTTTAAAACCAAAATGAAGACAAAAATTATATCTGCATAATCACAATTGATTCTGTAGGTGAAGATCTATTTTAGCAATAGTGACACCTTGTGGCTATAGCTGCCTTGGCTTAATAGCCAGACAGGCTAAAAGTGAGAGGCAGAACCCATAGCAATATGAACAGATCTAAGCGTCTGTGGGATCATCATTCTGTCATTTTAGAAACAGCCAGAGATGAAAAGAGTCAGAGCTGTGTTTTCTCTTCTCTTTCCTCCCCAGTTCTCTTTGATTTCTATGATAAATTAAGCAAATGAGTTGTATCCTACCCCACCCATATCTGAAATAAAATTGTACATTTTTAAATGTACATCCACAGTGACTCTTTGATGTTACAAAAACACTGATGGGCCTTAATTTTAAAATTCTGGGAGACCCTCTGCTGATTCCTTTCATGTGTTTTCAGAGAGAGATTTCAGATGCTTCTTAATGAGATGGGAAAACACACATTTGGATTTTTTTTTTCTAAAACAGCTGAAGTGATATTGGATTATTGGAAGATAACAGAACTATTGTCATTTGAAGAAATATCTGGAAGGAAATATTTAAAATATATAAGGGAAAATAGGAATTTTATAACTGACAATATAGAGGTGAAAGTAGGATTTGAAAAATAGCATCTTAGCAATTTTTTATTATAAAACCAAGAGCATGTATTTGATCCTCTGATTTTATAGGGAGTCTAAACATTGTGAAAAATTCCATTTGGGTTGTTGAAGAGTGAAGAGTTGAGAAGGCAGATAACTTGCTGTATATCTTCAAGGTTTGAAAGAAAGAGGAAAAGAGGAAGAACGGGGTCAGGGGACGGGAGGCGAGACCGAAATGTTGCAGAAGTGCTGTGGCTCAAAAGGCAAAAATCCAAGAAGTGGAACATGAAAATGTCTGCTATACTGCAGCCTTGTCAACTCTCAGAGCCAATTCTGCCAGTCATGGGATGAAAAAGAATATTGAAGGGAGGCAGGAGATTCCTACAAGACCCGAAAGCTGACAGAAAAGCCCTTTACTTCAAATTGGCTTTAGTGACCTACAAATACACCTGTCATTATTAAACTCTTAGTCTCTAGAGGGTAAAGGAAGAAGAGGTGGGGACCTTTAAACCAGAGAAGAGCGAAACTGGATACCAAAGAGAAATGAGGCTGCTTAGAAAGGGAAGAATGAGAGCAAAGAAGGAAGCAAGTTGACCAGGGTGAGTGGGCAGTCACACAGGAAAAAGTCAACTCTCTCTCTCTTTCTCTCTCTCTCTCTCTCTCTCTCTCTGCGTGTGTGTGTGCGCGCGTGTGTGTGCGTGTGTGTGCACGTGTGTGTGCGTGTGCGCACGCGTGTGTGTGCACGTGTGCGTGCGTGTGTGTGCACGTGTGTGTGCGCGCACGTGTGTGTGTGTGCGTGTGTGTGTGTGTGTGTGTGTGTGTGTGTGTGTGTGTGTGTATCTGTGTCTCCTTCACTTCCTCCTGGCTTGGCTCAGATGTCACACCTGGTAGACTCAGGGGACCTATACCGTGCCAGGGATCAAACCAGGTTACCAGTGTCAGCTGCATGCAAGGCAAGTGCCTTACTGGCTTTGCTCTTTCTCTTGCTGGCCTCCGAGTAAGTTTTCTTTTCAAATATCTGACCAAAATCTGCGCTCAAAATTTCTCGATGAAGTTAAGGATTAATGAGCATAGAAGGCCAACGAAGCCTATGAAAGCTTTGATTTGTTTCTATTGGTATGTTCTATCCCTCACCTCTGTTCTCCAACAGTATCTCACGTGATTTGTAAGCCCTTTCATATTTATACCACCAGCTATCCCTTCAACTAAATAATGCTCAGCAAACACCAGTCTAGCACCCACTGGGAGACAGATAGGCACAAGACACTGGGCTATAGAGAGTATGAGTCACACATAACCGTGTTAGCAGCTCACCGGGGAGTCTTGGAGAAAGAACAGTGAGTGAAATCCTCTGAATTCCCTCCTTCCTTCCTAAATTGCTGTTTTTTTTTTCTTACTGTGCTTACTCTTGTTAAAAACAACTTCTTTTGATGTGAACTTAAAAAACAAAAAAAGCAATTGCTTTGTTCCCAAGATAGATCCAAATCTAAGGGCAGAGACAGTGCTTAGCTCTCTGTGTCTCTATACCATTCCAGGACCACTGAACCCAATAAATGTCCATGAAATGGTCATGTGAATTATATATTGAACTGGAAGTAGGATTTATAGCTGTTACTTCCATTCCTAAAGTGTAATAATCAGCCATGAGACAGAGGGAGTATTTTTTTCTGGATGACTCCTGACTGGGACAGCCAAAGTTCAGTAGTGAAGAGATTTAATAAAAAGGCCATCAAGTAGAGTGTCATGGGGAAACAGAGGCCAATGGGTAGATAACATCATGTCTGATTAAGAGACCAACAGAAATAAAGAATGGACTTGATCAAGGGCTGTGGTAGGAATTGCCTGTCTTCAAACTTAAAGTGATTACTCTTTTACTTTTTCTCTCTCCCAGCCCACTGCTCATGCCCAGTTCTTTTGGATTGTTATTGAAAGTGTCAAATTGCTTTCTAAAAAGTAATTCGTCTATATTGGCTAGAAAAAAAGCAATATGTGATAACACATTCAGAGATGAGAAAGTCCTTTTGTGTTTTTGAAACAACAAAAGGGTGGGGGGATGCTTTCATGATTCTTCCTCAGAAAATGAAGGGCTTTTTATTAAAAAAAAAAAAAAAAAAAAAAAAAACTACCAATTGCCAGAAGTAGCCACTGCTTTGCCCCTTAGTCAGAGGCAATGGGTGGTTATGACCTGTGGGGAGAAAGAGCTTGTCGGTGAATTCCTGATATTGCCTCCCAGTGCTGTATTTACCCATTGATGCTTTTCTGAACTTATTTCCAGATCTGGTCTCTAAGACTCTCCTTATCTTTAGAAAAACACAAACTAATAAAGTTAGTTCATTGGGTTTTAAAAGTATCTCAAAGGCTAAAAATGGCCATGCAGGGAATAGCAAAAAGCCTGAATACCTCCTGTGTCTTCTATTGGGCTAAACAGGGGTATGAAAGCCAAATTCCTTCTGATCTTTTATGATAAATCATTCCTCTGTGTTAGATGAAACTAGTATAAGAAAATCCTGAGATTCTGTGTGTTGCACTGTCTCTACCTTCCGAAAGAACTCAGAGATATCTCTACCCTGTACTGACTTGTACAGCTTTTTTCTCTGAGATTGAATGCTGAAGTAATTGTTTTCCTTTAGCATTCTAAGTATCCTTTAGTGTCCTAAAGTCTTTGCCTATAATTAACAGAAATTTTTTTTAACCAGTTAAATTGGTATTTAATGAATTTTAAATGATTATTAAATAGTTTCTTTAATGTCCTTTTCAGGTAGTTTGTAATGTCATTTCTAGGCTTCATGCACATTATTTTGTTTATAAACTATTAAATAGTAAATGTACCCACTAGAAAAATGAGACTCTTAAACAGTAATAGAGTTGAAAAATAAAAATACCTCCTATTTTCTCTTCTCTCTGTCTCTGTATTTATATCTTTCTCTGTGTCTGCTTTTTGTGTGTCTTGTGTCTATATCTGTCTCTATCTGTCTCTCTCTCACACACTTTCCCATGTTTTCTGAATGTCCCAAGGCATTCACACCTATACAATATCTTATAAGACATCTATACTGCCTCTTACAATGATTGCACTGTAGCAATGTAGCACTGTTGTCCCATTGTTCACTGATTTGCTTATTAAAAAAATAAGCCTTAGTAATTGGATAGAAGAATTAAGCATTGGAAACTAGGAAAAGTTTTAATTTCCCCTTACTCCTGAGACCTCCACTTTGAAATGGATTTATGGGGAAACTACTCTTCAACACAGGTACTATTTAGGAATTTATTTCCTTATTTAGCTCAACTTCTCACTGATTTCCTGATTAACACACCAACTTAGAGGAAACAAAACTGCTCTGACTGAGCAAAATGACAGGTACACAAGTCCCAAAATACCTCAAAGTCCATCAATGAAATTTACTTGCTTATGGAAAGCACAAATCGTTTTCCTTCTCAATGAACAGGTGGCAAAGATGTTTTTTTTATTGAATTTTCATTTTAAGATAAGAAGGTATGTGAGACAGTGATTTATAAGCATCTAGTTGGGATGGTTTCTGTGACAGTTACTTTGGTGAAATTTCCTACTAGAAAGCTATGACAGCCTTTATCAGAGCAAAACAAATGTAAATGACAAGTCACAGGCAAAGGAAAATCTGCAGTTAACAGAAAAAGGGGGAAATGTACAGAGAAACGCTAGAAGAATGATTGGAATAGTCATAGATATTCTTCTCTTCTAGTTATCTTTAAAGGGATGTGAAGTATTAGAAGCACCTCATTTGGTTTATCTCCTTATATCAGAGATTTGCATATTGTCTAGACAAGTAATAGATTGGCTTTCTACTGATAACATTCCTATTTTCTGTTTTTTTGGGATGATTTTTATTTTTTAACTAATATAAGCATTAGAATTAACATTTTATGAGGAATATAGGCACACAGTTTTTAAAATTTTGGTTTATATGTTGCCAGTTGAATCCAATAATTTCCACATTCTTGTTGAGTAACAAAATGTAGCTAATTGATCTGATATCTATCATGAGAATAAAAATACAACTTATTTAATGGAATTGTCATGAAGATAAAATGAGATGATAGAAGTGAATAATTTGCACTTACCATGCGGCATGAAGTTAGTGCTGGAGAAGAACAGAAGACAGAAAACTAGGTGACTAATGTCTTTCTAGTCTCCTAGATCCCAGCTATTCACCACTGTTTTAAAAGTCAAATTCTACATATACATAGCATGTACAAATTTTGGTTCACAAACTTGAGTGTACAAAAATTATTTTTCTTATATCATTCGTCAGTATTGTTTAAAACTGTTACTCAGTTAATGGTTCTTCTTTCTTTCTATCTCTCTTGGTTTTGACAAAGTTCCAAAGTTTACATTGTGGCTGGAAATGGCTAAGGCTGCTTAGATCATATATATATATATATATATATATATATATATATATATACACACACACACACACACACACATGTATACATATATATGTTCAATACATCCCTTATGTTACTGGCTCCTCATAATTTTTGTCTTTGCCCTTTGAAATTCTCTGACTTAACTCCATCTTACTCTCTTAGGTAAGAGCATTTTAGCTCACACTGGGACCCCCTGCTAAGAGCCCTTGCTTGATTTGGCTCAGAGATTGTGAGATTGCTCACACCCTTTGTCCTGTTCAAAGCTCTCACTTTTCTCACCCTCTGGAGTCCTCAAAAACAACTGATTGATTAACGCATTTCCTTTTATGGTTTGGGCTTTTGGGTCCTTTATTCCACTCAAAATCAGAATTCAAGGCCTATAGGAACCACAAACTTTGGTTACCTGTTTCAAAAAAGGCAGAAAGAAAAAGCTTAAAGATAGAGGAACAAAATATTTCAAGTAGTTATTCTTCCTCAAGTTCAGGACACCATCAGTTTTCTTTTGACTGGGAGGCAGTCACCACGAGATGCCTCTTTAAGGCGTATCTAACTTTGAAAATATATCTTTTAGGGAATATACTGTAAACACTTCTTCTGAATTTAATTATTTGTTCATCTCTAATCCTTCTGCTTTATGGGTTCACTTTCCTCTCCACAAACTACTGTCACCCAGGACTAGTGCTCTATTTCAGTTTACCTTTCCCTTTTCACCAAATGAATTTGCCTTTATGTACTCCCTAAGGAGAATTTTTTAATTTTCAGTCACTGGAAAAAAGACTGTCTCCTCCAACGCAGTCCTTTCTGATCTTCACATTCATCACTTTGTTTATTACAAGTAGCAGTATCATAACCCTAGTGAAGGTAATGTCTAGATCACATTTTAAAAAATTATTTACTGTTATAGTTTAGGTAACATGATTACAATAAAATGTTTTCATTTCAAACTTACTATACTGTCACAAACTGGTGAATGTGGTACCTCCCATATTTATTTTTCTTAAAACTGCATTAAATATTTGAGGAATGGTATGGTTTCATACAAATTGTAGTAGAACTTGTTCTAAGTTCTAGAATAATGTCATCAGTAATTTGATAGGTATTGCATTTAATTTATATAATATTTCAGGTAGATGGACACTTTACCAATATAAGTTCTCCCAGTTCATGAGTATGGAATATTTGTCCATTTTCTGCTGTCCTCTTCTATTTCTATCAATAGTGGTATAAAGTTTGCTATACATATTTTTCATGTTCTTTGTCAACATGATAAGTAGATACTTGATGTTGGGAACAATATAAGATAGAGCCATGTGTTTTTATTACTTTTTATTAATTTAAAATAGAAATACAATAGATTTTGTATATTGATATTGTAGTCCTCTGCTGGACTGGTCGATTGTTTCAAAAAGACTTTTTAGTGGAGTCTTCAGGTTTTTCTATATACATATATTATCATGCCTTCTGCAATTAGTAATAGTTTAACTTTTTCTTTCTCAATTTGGACACTCTAAATCTTTTTCTTACCTGATTGCTATGACAAGGATGTCATAAACGATACTGAATAATAGTGGAGAAAAAGGGAGATTCCCAGTTGATATGAATGCATAGACAAGATTGAGAAGTATTGGTGGTGAGGTGAAAAAGCTAGTAGTCAAATGACTAAATCATATAATACTGCCATTTATTTAAGTTAATTATTTTACTCTTAAGTCAAGAGCTGAAGTTTTATTTTATGGGATTTCAAGACTTAGCTATATATATGTATATATATTATATATGTATATATACACTAGCACTCCACAGGGATGAATGGAGACGTTACTGGCACCCACTCGAGCAAATCAATGAACAACGGGATGACAGTGATACAGTGATATATATATATGTATATATATATATACATATATATATGTGTGTATCTGTGTGGGATTCTAACTCTCCTACAACCAAAAATGTTTAGGTTTCTTTATTAATTCTTCTCATTTTCCCACTTCCCATCTTATTATCATTGTTTTGTATTCTATTCATTTTTTAAGCAAATTAAAGGCATTTTTGGAACATGGAGAAGTTAAATAATCAAGTCATTAGAAGAATAAGGTGGAATCTCTATCTACAATATACTATATCTATTCAATTCTAAGGAAAATATTATAAAATTTCCATTTTATCTTATCATACAACTTATTTAAAGGACTATTAATTGCTGCCTCCTAGCTAAAATATCATGCTGAATTTAGCTTAAAATATTAAAAGAGATGAGACCAGTGAAATAAAGTAGCTCAATGGCTGTAGGATTTATTTTGCATGCAGAAGTCTGATGCTCAATATTCAGCATTGCATGATTTTCCTGAGCTCCTCCAGGAAGTGACTCCCAAACACTAAGCCAGGAGTACTACCTTAACAGAACCTGGTCATTCTAAAATAGCAATAAAATAAATAAAATAGAAAGAGATAAAAATAATTGGCTTACACAAAAACTTTGAAAAATCTCTTTCTCTCTTTCCATATATCATATATGTACATAATTTAGTTTCCCCAACTCTTGGTTTGTTTAAAATCTTAGTACAGAGCTAAATTTACTGATTAATCTTTTATAAAAAGAAATTTTATAAAGGGAGGAAATATATCAAAATTGAATATATTAAAATTGAATTATTGAAAGAATATAGTCACGTTTATTTTTTAATCTGGAGCTGTGAGACTGAATAGAATGAATCTGAATCACATAATTTAAGATATATGTACAGTCAGAACTTCCCCCAATATAGTCAAGTTTTGTTTTTGTCTTTGGGCCTACTTCGAAGGGCTCGGCTCTGGGCTTACAGGACTTACTCTTGGCTCTGTGTTCAGGGTTCCCTCCTGGCAGAGCTCAGGGGGTCTCTAAAAATGCTGACAATCAAACTCAAGTCAGCTATGTGCAAGGCAAATACCTGCTATATTATCTCTCCAGCTCCTATATCCAATTGTCCTATTGATACTTAAGTATATATAGAAAAATGACATAACATCTTTTATTATTGATCAGATTTAGTTCCTCAGAACCCAAATTTACTACTAAAATTGAATCAAGGTAGAGATGGACTGACTGCCTTTTCAACATTTCAAAGCAATAGTAAACATATAAAGTATAATCTCACACATAGCAAAAGAAAAAACTGATATTGCCAAAACTTCGATATGAAGAAGCATTTTACTTGTTACAGTTCATATGTTTAAATTTAATATCTTCCGTATGTAGTTTGCACTGAACCTCCAATACCTAATGTTTTGGTTTCCTTTATGCTATGTTTAAGAATAAATCTAAAAACTATTAGAAAAAAAATACCTCTGATAAACCTAATAAATGATGTTTTTCAGAACAAAGCAAAAGAAAAAAAAAAACGGACATTTTTTCCAGGCAGGTAACTGCGGAGACATAAAAGCTTCTGATTTTATCGCATTGCAGGCATGCTGGCAAATTATAAGGTTGTAGGAAATGTCACAATGTCTTTGTGTCATGGTCTCTCCATTCGTAAAACACAAATGAGAATATCTGCTTTTCTCTAGCTGATGTGGAATTTATGCAATATTGAACTCTATTATATCTAAAGAAGGAAGAGTCGTCTGTAGTCATTAATCTATGCGATAGGAACTTCACAAATATCTAAATTATATACATTAGGAGTTAATAGAGATTTTTTAAAGCTCATCAGTCTCCTGCATATGTACCAATTTGTGTATATATATGACATTATTTTAAAAATTACAATGGCAAATTTAAAGATGGATTCATTTTACCTTGTATTTTATCTCATAACCTCTGGGATACAGCACATTTCTATTTCTCTGAATTGCTTTTTGTAAATGGCCTTTTTGAATAATTCCACAGGATAAAGAGGAAAATAGTCTCTGGCATTAGTACCATGATCAGGTACAAAATGTACCATTGAAAACCTAGTTAAGCTGCAAAGGTTGAACCTCTAACTATAAATTAAATGAGAGACATCAGTGCCCATATGTTAGTCAACTGGGGATGCTCTTATCAGAGCAATCTTTGTACACATAACAAGCTTGTTTTAATGCTACCCACAGCATGAAGCTGATTTCTATTTTGCATTGTAATAGATTATACAACTTCAATTTTCAATGGACATGCCCTAACATATTGGGTCTCTTAGGAGACATAGAAATAGCACTGACAGGGAGGGGCAGAGGGCTAAGCAGTATCGTGCAATATTTAAAACATTTTTTCTTAGCAACCAGCAAACCACAATTACCACAATCACCACTTCCTGCTGTCAAAAATTAATAACAATTCCTATTAGAGAGGACTATTATAAAATGACTATTTATTCCATTTCTGAAAGATATGTGAATTCACACACTGGTTTTAAGATAAAATATTTAACTATTTATGTATGAAACATGTTGCTGTGTAGTTTTGCTTTTTATAGCAATAAATAGGGAAGGGAGAATGAATCATCAAGAAAACAAACTCTGCATTGCACCAGCAGAAATCATGATAATACTTTTCCTGATATTACGTCAGCTTTTGTAGAATGGTTTCCAGGAACTCACTGATATAAACTGGAAATTATTTTGTTCAAACTGACTGATTTCCTGGGATTTAGGGCTTTTAGTGCTAAGATAAAATAAGTCCCAGGTACTTAGCTAAGTAGCAACAAGAAATTTTTCACTTAAAATCAGTGTTTGCCTTGATCTCAAATAGTGTAAAACCATGTTCGGTATCCACTTACCAACAACTGATAGTTCTGCTGCTTCACTTTTATGGAATTTAAAAGGAATATTAACAGTTTTGCGATTACCTGACCATTATACTTTCTTAAATTAAAACAGATTAATTTTATTTTTCTTCATCATTAAAAAACATTTATTCTTGAGTTTATGCAACAGTCTCTAAGATGACTGGCAGACCTGCTAATGTGGTTTCATATGACACAGAAGAGAATCCAGCATATTGATTTGGGTTTGACTAATATTAACACAGAATAATGGTTGATTCTCTAATAATGCATTATTTTAAGACTAGACATTGCACACTTGAAAACTGTACTGCATCATAGTAGAATATTTCAAGAGGATTTTAATTCAGGAGGTCATGAAGTAAAGTTGCCAATTATGAGTACTAAATATTGTGGAGAAAGTAGAAATTTCCACCATCAATCACCTAAGTAGTGTCTATAGGACAGAGAAAGAACTCAAGAAGAGACTAAGAAATTCAAACCATGAACATGTCCAAAACACTCCTAGAGAGATGATAATAAGAAAACTGCCTATTACTGGCAGAGTCGCATTGATAGGTACATTTAGGTAAGTTGTTTTGAATGGGACCAGTTCTAGCACTAGTCCAGGATGTTTCTCTTCCGTACCTCCCACCACCCTGCCACTAATATTGTAAAATATTGCAACAACCTGCAGGTTGGTCTAAGCTGGACTGTGAAAATCTATGGAAAAGGGCTCTTATCATACATGGGATGAAAGTCTACAGAGATATTTTTCAAAAATACCACTATTTTACAGAAATTAATGAAGATGGGATTTAAAGCTTCTAATGAAGCTGAAACATCATATAAACTCAGTTGCATGAATAAAAAGGTATATATGCTTAAATAAAGAGCATAGACGTTAAGAACAAATAATACCCTTAAAAAATCAAATAGTCAATGAGTACTGCTATATTGATTTTAGTTTAAAGAATTAACTAGATAATAACTTAAGAATTAATTACAATTAATAGTTGTATTGTCTCTACAAAATAATAATTTAAGAATTAATATATCACAATAAATAGTTGTACTGTCTCTATCTACCTTAATGTTTTCCATTGAAGTCTTTGCTGCCTGTTCTGCCAAAAACAATATACAGCGTGGGAAGTAAATTCTGTCAGGAGATCTGCTCTTTACTTTAGCTATAATACCCTAAGCTCCTAGTTCTTCACTTGCTGGTCATAAGTAATCTATTAGTAAAGAGGCTAAAGTGGGCATGTTTTAGTACTCTTCCCTTTCTAACACTATTTTATGACATAACATCATGTACTTGTTTTCCTATTCACCAAAGCAATTAATTTGATGAGTAATCTAACAGTCATTAAGTATTTACAATGTCTCCCACTTTTAACTTTGTAGCAAAAACTGAATTAACAGTTCCATCTGATATCCTTTCATACTTACACATACCAAATGTATTGCATTTATAATGAAAAGTAAAAGCTTAGAAACAATTCAGGGAAAAGTAATAAATGCAGAGAGCTCAATTATAACAAGATGTAAGTATCAGAATGGGACTTAGAAAAGTAAAAAGGTAAAAGAGGATGAGGAGGCTCATAATGCCATGGAACTGAAAAAAAATACTAGTTCAGCAGGGAGCTAGATTTGAGTCGCTGATGAACCCCTGACAATGTGCTTTGATATGTACTGAGTGCCCCAGTAGGGTACCATGATAATACTTTTGGTTTGGGGTAGGTATTTTTATATTAAATATACTTACTATAACTGGAACTCTTAGCCACCATTCAGGTGTGCAATTGACATAGCTAAGAAGCTCTAAGTCTGTGATTCACAGGCCCTTCTAAGAAATAAAATATTTCCATACTGATGAATTTTGTGATTATGATAGACTTCCTTATTTTATCATTTTAAGCTTTTTGGTGTTCTTCTATAATACTAACAAAAAATTGGACAGCTGAACTTGAAGATAGTTTTCATCTGAAACTGAAAATGCTGAATAACAATTACTGTTGATGAAAAATTTTTACTCAAAATATAAACTAACTTTTTTACCAAAAATTTTTTAATAACAGATTTACTTTATTATAACAAAGAAATCTGTATTAGTTTGGCTTTTGTATAAATCCATAACACAGCCTTGTGAAAAAATGCTTTGACTCCATATTTTCCCTTATGGAGTAGGGTGTGTAGGCCAATACCATTAGAGTACATCTTCTGTCATCTTCCCCACTTCCCCTATAGTCCATCTTTCATACTATGCCCTGTAACCACCAATTATACTCCAGAATTGTTTCTGATTTCCCCTCATGCCCTGAAGTCTCACGGCGCTGGCTGTATCTCTTGTGACTTTGCACTGCCATTAGTTACATAACTGCTTCCTCCATGGACTATGAACTCCCCAAGGATAAAGGCCATTGATTATTCATCTTCATCTTCCCAAGCACCTGGCACAACATCTGCATAATATATATAGTCAATTAGTGTTGATTTAACTAAAGTAAACTACTTTTATTTCCCACGCCTTCTAATTATGTAAAGCAATATAGCTATAATGAATACCAGAATCTAGCTGTTAGAAATCAAAAACTTCGAGAAATTATAATAGGAATTTTAGCCAACTAAATGTTTCTATTTTATATAAACATGTTCTTTACCCAAGATTCTCACATATTTTTATGCAACTAGGTGGAAAAAATAGAACCCCCTGTTACATTTCATTTTACGTACTTGGTTTTAAGTAGCAATATTGACATAGAACCAAACATCTAAATATAAAGAAGAATTAGATTCATTTTTAATTTTCCCCTATTTTTAAAAGCATATATACAGTCACTTTGTGTACAAATATTTATTTACAACATACACAGAGACAGAAAAACACACAGAAATAGAAGTGCTAGTGAGAGTTGTTATTGTTGTTGTGGCAGTGCTGTCTATTTTATTTGGATTTTTCTTTTTGGGGGTCACACCTTGTGGCACTTAGGACTTACTTTTGACTCTATGCTTAGCGGTCACTCCTGGTGGATTTAGGGGGACCATATGGACCAAGGGATCAAACTCTGATCTGCTCAATGCAAAGTAAGTTCCTGTTTGCTGTACTGTCTAGCCCTAGTGGTTTTAATAACTACTTCTGCAATATAAAATTAACAGGGTCCCAAATTCAGCAAATTGATTATTTTCTAGACTAATGCTTATATAGATTTAACATAAATATACCAAACTTTCTCATGATAGCTTTACAGTCAGGAATCACTCCTGGTGGACCTTAGCATACCATGTGTGTTGCAGTGGATCAATGCCAGGTTCACTTCATGTAAGGCAAGCTGTACTATCCCTTTGGCTCCTATGACATATTTTTGTGTTTCAAATATAAAGTCGAACAAGTGTGATTCATGTCATACATGTGTAGAAATAAATTTCAGTGACTGTTTGAGGATAAAATATAAAGAATATCAGCATAAAATATAGTATGGGAGAGATGAGATGAGATGAGATGAGATATACGGAAAAGAAGTAACATCATACTTTTCAAAAAAGTTATGTAGGTGCTGCTAAAATGTTGATATTTATTATAAAGTACAAATAAAATTGTGGGCTCGAAAGGTTTGAAATGATTACTCCTGGGGCCAGAAAAGGGTACCTGCACTCAACTGACCTGGGTTCAATCCTTGGCAACCCAGATGCTCTCCTGAGCCTGACAGGAGTGACCTTGAGCATAGAGCTAGGAGTAAGCTCTGAGCACTATTAGATATGGTCCCCAAACAAACAAAAAAACAGCTACTGAAAGAAAAGAATTAAAATAATATAGCATATAATAACAGATTATGTTTAAAAGGAAGAGATTAGATGCAATATTAAAATGAATGTTGGATAAGGTACACCATGAAAATGAAATTATTAATACCCTTTGTAACTTAAGTAGAATACCTGATAATACTATCATTCACTGAATATTGAAATGAAAATGCTAAATATATGTTCTGGCCCTTAAGATACTAAATTCGAATTAATTTCTTCAAGGAATTATAGCTACCAAACCACAAGGAATTCTCAACTGATAAAAACTGTTCCAAAGCATAAGAAACATTACAAACCTACAAATTTTACTTTGTAATTCACACACAACACTGCAATTAGATAATTAATGATATACTACAGAAAACATATATAAAAATTGACATCTTGTCTAGAAATTTGTATATCTCAATATAAAGTATAATAAGAAAAAAGATGCCACACCTAGTCACAAAAATAACAAATAACTAGAACAATACATAGATCAATTTTTCAATGCATGGTAAGCTACAAAGATTGCTGAGGAATTAAAAATTGTTTAAGTAAGGAAAGATGAAACATATTTGTACATATAGATAGTATTTTATGACTGTCAATTCTCACCCTAATTTATCAATTCCATTAATATTAAATAAAGCTACAATATAAACTTTCAAGGCAGTTGAAAACTTCATTTTAAATTTCAGGTACATATATACATGCATATAATAAAAAATGAATTTTCCCTTTGTGATATTAGAATGAATTATAGAGTAAATCAATCAAATGGTGTATAAATGGCTAAGGATAAAAGATCCATCAGTGAAATTAAATAGTTAATGCAGAAGCAAGCCTATGTATAGTTGGGATATTAGACCATGATAGATGTAGCATTTCATATAAATGAAGAAAAAACAGATTGTTCAATAAATGCTTTCCAGGCAGTTGACTAACCATCTTGAAAAAATTAATTACATTCTTCCTTATGGCAATTATAATATTAAATTCCGCATGGATTCAATATGTAGGTGTAAAAGACAACACAACAAAAATAACAGAGAAAGTACAGATGATTTCAATTCTATTCTTAAATAGTCTTAAAATAAGTTAAGACATTTTAGTAAGTTTAACTAAAACTAGTAAGCTAACCTGAATGTCTTCAGGTTCTTGCCATCTATGGCAATGTCTTCAATAAATAAAAACAAATTTGCTGGCTAGTTTATTTAAAATTATATGTCTTTAGAGTTCTAAGTATTAAATATAATATTTTAATGTTTTTGAGGTATGCTAAAAGAAAAATAAGCTCTAATTTCCATTCTGACAGAATTTATCACCAAGAAAGATATTTTTTAAAATCTCTTATTAGTGAATCACCATGAGGTACAGTTACAAATTTATGAACATTCATGTTTGCATTTCAATCATACAGTGATCGTTTACCCATTCCTCCACCAGTGCACATTCTCCTCCACCAATGTTCTCAGTTTCCCTCCCACCACCCCACCCAGCCTCTGCGGCAGGGCATTCCCTTTTGTTCTCTCTCCTTTTGGATGTTGTAGTTTGCAATAGAGGTATTGAATGGCCTTCATGTTTGGTCTATGGTCTATTTTCGGTACACATCAAGAAAGATATTTTAAATGATGGTTAGCTGTCTCATGAAGCTCTCATGAGTAATCTAAGAAAAATTGTTAAAAACAAGTAATATATATGTAAGGTAAAAATTTATAAATGAACACTTACATGTAGTTAAGCTTTATAGTATGGATACTTAAACAGTTCTTAAAATCATTTTGGTAACTGAAATCTAAATGTCATACTGTGATACTACATGATAGATATCCATGGAATATCTGAATCATTTCCAAATAAGATATAGTGCATTTTAATTTCCAAGTATAATTTATCCATTTTATTCTCTCTTATAATTTCTTAGGAAATAAGACATATTTGATTTAAACAAGTGTAAAATTGTCTACACAAGTAGGAGATAAAATGCTATTCCCTATGTTTTGGTAAAACTATGGTCATTGTTTGGGGAAAAACTTTAGTCTTTTGAAATTATTTTTTTAATTGTTTTATGCCTTTATCTCCTGTGCTCTTATTGTGCTGCTGTTATCCAAGGAGTGTCCAAATATACAGATAGTCAAACAAAATATGCATATTCTTAACTGTTTTTTAAGACAAAAAGAAGTAAATAATACTTACATATACTTTCTCCTTCAGAAATTGTTTTTTGTTTTCCACCTGGGATAGTCTCACAATTTTAGTTTGATTGGTTTTAGTTCTATTCCCACAACAGTTAACTCTTAGACCAGTTTGTGACTGAGCATCTTTGACTTTAATTGATCTAATTTGCAAACATAATTTTGGTAGAATTATTCATTGCAAAGTGTACCTTTGGGCCTTCCAGAATTCTGCTTTTTCTCCCTGAGAATCTGTTGCATTAATTTACCTGCAAATTCCTCCTCTCTCTAGAGGCTTCCTTTGCTTATGTAAATACTTCCATATAGTTTAGCATTTACTGTTTTGAAACACGGTTTTCTCATTTCTTTCCTCCTTAAACTTGAACCTGGTTTTTGGGAACTTCACTGTTGTAGTTTTCAACAATCCCCCCCAATAATCTAAATAATCTAAACTCAATTTATTATACTGTAGACTAGAGTAACAGTTGAATATTGTGAATACACAAAATGATTGTGGAGACAATACAACTTCATTAATCTGTGTATCTAGCACCAAAATTACATAGCCCTATAACAAGCTCATTTGGAAGAAGATATGAGCAAATAGGCAACAAAAGTCTTCACCTAATCACTCAATATGGCTCACTTTATATTGAATTGTCATTTAATTATTTGCTCCCTTGTATTCTCTCCTTGGATACTCTGCATTGGTAGAGGTTAGGGATTGTCTGAAAGATAATAGATGCCGGCATTCCCACCAGCAGTGTAGAAGGGTCCCTTTCTCCCCACATCCTCTCCAACAGCGGTTGCTTTTGTTCTTTTGGATGTGTGCTAGCCTCTGTGGTGTGAGGTGGTATCTCAAAGTTGTTTTGATCTGCATCTCTCTGATGATTAGTGTTGTAGAGCACTTTTTCATGTGTCTTTTGGCCATTCGTATCTCTTCCTTGGTAAAGTTTCTGTTCATTTCTTCGCCCCATTTTTTGATGGGGTTGGATGTTTTCTTCTTGTAGAGTTCAACCAGTGCTTTATATACCCTTGATATCAACCCCTTATCTGATGTGTATTGTGTAAATATCCTTTCCCATTCTGTAGATAGTCTTTGTATTCTGGTCGCTGTTTCTTTTGCTGTGCAGAAGCTTTTTAGTTTAATGTAGTCCCATTTGTTGATCTCTGTTTTTACTAGATTGCTTAGTTTTGTGTCATCTTTGAAGATACCTTTATCTTCAATATCCTGGAGGGTTTTGCCTACCTTGTCTTCAATGTACCTTATGGTTTGTGGTCTGATGTTGAGGTCTTTAATCCATTTTGATCTGACTTTTGTGCATGGTGACAGATCGAGTTCTAAGCCCATTTTTTTGCATGTGGTTGTCCAGTTGTGCCAGCACCATTTGTTAAAGAGACTTTCCTTGCTCCACTTCACATCTCTTGCACCTTTATCAAAGATTAGATGATCATACCTTTGAGGTTGTGTGTGGGGATATTCCACCCTGTTCCATTGGTCTGCAGTTCTGCTTTTGTTCCAGTACCATGCTGTTTTAATTGTTACCGCTTTGTAGTAGAGTTTAAGGTTGGGAAGGGTGATGCCTCCCATCATCTTTTTCCCAAGAATTGTTTTAGCTATCCGTGGGCGTTTATTGTTCCATATAAATTTCAGGATTGCTTGCTCCGCTTCTTTGAAGAATGCCATGGGTATCCCCATAGGGATCGCGTTAAATCTGTATAATGCTTTGGGGAGTATTGCCATTTTGACAATGTTGATTCTCCCTATCCATGAGCAGGGGATATTTTTCCATTTCCTCATGTCCTCTTTTATTTCATGAAGTAGCGTTTTATAGTTTTCTTTGTAGAGGTCCTTTACTTCTTTAGTTAAGCTGATTCCAAGGTATTTGATTTTCTTGGGCACAATTGTGAATGGGATTGCTTTTTTCATGTCCCTTTCCTCTGTCTCATTGTTTGCATATAGGAAGGCCATGGATTTTTGGGTATTGATTTTATAGCCTGCGACTTTACTGTATAGGTCAATTGTTTCTAAGAGTTTCTTACTAGAGCTTTTAGGTTTCTCTAGGTATAGTATCATATCGTCTGCGAATAGTGAGAGCTTGATTTCTTCCTTTCCAATCTGAATCCCCTTAATATCTTTTTCTTGCCCTTTTGGAAAACAGTATGGACAATTCTCAAAAAACTTGAGGTTGAGCTCCCATTTGACCCAGCAATACCACTGCTGGGAATATATCCCAGAAAAGCCAAAAAGTATAGTCGAAGTGACATATGCACTTATATGTTCACCGCAGCACTGTTTACAATAGGCAGAATCTGGAAAAAACCCGAGTGCCCTAGAACAGATGACTGGTTGAAGAAACTCTGGTACATATATACAATGGAATACTATGCAGCTGTTAGAAAAAATGAGGTCATGACGTTTGCATATAAGTGGATCTACATGGAAAGTATCATGCTAAGTGAAATGAGTCAGAAAGAGAGAGACAGACATAGAAAGATTGCACTCATCTGTGGAATATAGAATAATAGACTATAAGACGAACACCCAAGAATAGTAGAAATAAGTACCAGGAGGTTGTCACCATGGCTTGGAGGCTGTTCTCTCATCCTGGGCAACTCAGAGAAGGGAACAGCAAGTAAAATGTGGTTGTTGGTCATGTGGGGGAAAGATGATGCGGGCTAAATATAGACTAGAGACTGAACGCAATGGCCACTCAACACCTTTATTGCAAACCACAACACCTAATCAGAGAGAGAGAACAAAAGGGAATACCCTGCCATAGTGGCAGTGTGGGGTGGGGGGAGACGGGACTGGGAAGGGGGGGTGGGATGTTGGGTTTACTGGTGGTGGAGAATGGGCACTGGTGAAGGGATGGGTTATCAAACTTTGTAAGGGAGAAACATGAGCACAAAAATGTATAAATCTGTAACTGTACCCTCACGTTGACTCACTAATTAAAAATAAACTATAAAAAAAATAAATAAAAAAATAAAAAAAATTAAAAAAAAAAAAAAAGAAAGATAATAGATGCTTGATAAATAGTTGAGTAGAGGGAGGGAAGGGAGGAAGGAAAGAAAGAAAGGAGGAGTGTAGGGAGAGAGTAGAGTTACAGGCACACTTGCAACTCAATATGACTTAGAAAGCAAAAATAATTATTTTGGACTTACTTCACCTGGACTTAATTTAATGAGCTTTGTGTACGAACAGTGAAGCCAGTCTTTGGTAGGACATATCACATTAGCACTTTGTGTTTGTGCTAGGAATCTTGTTGTCTGAGCCCTATTTCTTCAGACAAGTGGAAAAGGGGACCAGGACCAAGGGAATAGATTGCAGTTTTAAAGTAGTATCCTACATACACCTTAGTTTCCTTTCAGACCATGGATGTTTGTTTTAACTTCACCTCTCCTGGCTAGGTGGGGGTGGGGGTTGAGCAAAATAGCTCTTTCTTTTTGCTTTCCTGCTTTATAACTGTTCTCTCCTCCATTTCCTTATTACCTTCTGCTTTTTTACTGTGGGTCTTGAAAAAGGCTTGAAATAGGCTTAGGATATATAGTTTATCATTAAAATATACCAAAACTACATGTTAAAAACTCTAATTTGGTTCATCTTCTAGACTTATAATGATTTTTGCACAAAGTCAATTAGATTTGCATACTTAAGATAGACTGATGTTGCTAATTTCTGACTCAAGAAGAATGCTTCATGAGGCACAATTGATACTTAGTAGAATGGACCTGTATTGAATAAATAGGAAACTATGTAAATTGGTGGATTGTTCTCATAGGGCCCTCTGATCTATATTGGATTATATTTTGAAATATTAATATTCTGCCTGACAATACAGTGTGACTCATATAAGCTGAATTTAATATAGATGAGTTTTATTAAGAAGCTGAATGATTTGCAGCAAATAAACAGCACCATAAATTCTAGTGCCTATTCCTCAGACAAATGTAATCATCAGGAAGAGATAAAGCCAACGTGAATATTACAAAAAGATCATTTGAGGTTTTGTTAGGTTTATGGTTATACTTAATTTACTTGATAACGTGATGTTACATTTTTAAATCAGAACAAATATCTATAGAAAATTCTCAATGTAAGTTTTACTGTTAAACATAACCTGCATGTTATTGATGCATTATCTTACAGTCATGGAGAAAACAGTGATTCTTCCATATGGTCCTGTGCATTTAATTCTCCTTAACAGAACCTCTTGAGTATGTATAAATTCAGTGACAGAAATGGAGACTATTTATTCTGATGTCCTCACTCTTGAATCATTTATCACTACTGATACTCCATGAAACTTCTGGGACTGAAACCCCTTGATAAATTATTGCGTTCTGAAACAGCTACCTTATTACTACAGAATGCAATAAAGATAAACTCAGGGCTTGAAACTTTCATATTAATATTTTTCTGTTAGTGAATGACTATATTTAATTTTCACTATGTAGAATGATAGTTTTAATAAGTCAGAGGCACTCTACTTCTGCTTCAGTTGTCCTACTGTTCATAAACCTTCACTGCCCTTTGACCCTGTTCCTATACTGGGGGTCTCAGACTTCAGGAAGAGTGCTTTTCTGCCCTCAATAGTTGGCTTACCTCCAATTTCACCTCACATCTCTGACTGCTTCCATGACCCCTCCGGTAATCCAATCTGTCTATGTCTGCTTTCTCCACTTGTATCTAGAAGGTAACCTTACAAGATAAAGCAGATGGGAATAAGAGGGTCAGTGGTCATAGCCTAACAGTATCCTATAAGAATAAATTATTATATGAATATCAGATAGTGTTTACTCAGATTCTAATATTAACCCTGTCTCAGATTCTAATTCTCACCCTAAATAAGCATGTCAGAAATCTTACCTCTGCCAACTTTTGCTTTCTCTTCTCTTGTCTTCCTCTTGCTACTAGTTTTGGTCTATAAAACTTATAAATTTTCCACAGGTAAAAAGTAATTATGAAGATATCTCTATCATCTAAAATCAATGTTTCCTCACTTTTAATATTTATTCTTTATTTAGATTTTAATTGTTTATGCAAGTCTGCAGCAATGAAAAAACAGGTAATTGATGAAAATGCAAATTTAAGTTGCAGAGAATATGGCAAAGGATTCTATTTCTAAGAAAGGGTTGGAAAATTTCTGTTGTCTACAATTTAGTAACAAAAGATTTCTAAGTCAGTAAATCTGACAGACTATTATCAATTTGAAGAAATGTTCTTTTTTCTTTGTTGAAGGTTACAAATCTGGCATAATGGCATGCCAGGTTCTGTGAGCTGTAACTAGATATAAGTTATAATTAATTTCTTTAGGAGACAACAAAAAAAGCAAAGATAGGATCCTTCTTAATCCATGCACATTTCAAACACATACTAATTAAACCTGGTGGTTTCTATGTGTCACAGAAATATTTGCTGCCAGCTTGTGGAATTGCTGGGGGCAAGGAGTTGGGGATAAACTTTAAATCTGAGAGACAGAAATAACTATCAATTTTCCTCAAAAAGCTCATAGACTGCAATGTATGTGGAATTATCGTGCAATTTCTAAGTATTTTTAATTGACAGGTATGCAATGAAGAAAGAATTAAAATACAAAAGAGAAAGAAAAATGTTGAAAATACAATTTCTCCAGACTCATTACATCATGTTATAAGATAAGATGGGTTTTATTACAACAACCGTATTTGAGAAAATAATCAAAAAAGTGGAACACAGGTTTAAGATTATTTGTAATACAGGTCAACTTAAGTAATAATTTTGAGGGGTTTGGCAACTAGTTATTGGATGGTTGCTCCATGCATTCAATTCAAATGCAGACAATTTTCATGTTATCTTAAAGAAATTTAAAGAGAAAAAACTAACTTTATTAGTCTCTTAGTATTATCATAATGAGTTGTCACAAGCTGGTGGTTTAAACAACAAAAATTTTTTTGTCTCATAGCTCCTGGGAAGGAAATTCAAAAGAAAGATATTGTCAGAACTGGTTCCTTCAAATCAGTTGTGACTAAAGAATTTGTTTTAAGCATTTCTCGTTTGGCTAGATGACTTTCTTTCTATTCAGGTTGCTCCTCATATGTGTCTTAATCTTTGGATAAGGACACCAATGGAACAATTACTAGTAATAATCTCACCTTAACTTGATATCCCTATAAAAATCCGATATCAAAAAAGATCACATTCTGAGAGAATAAGGGGTAGAAATTAAACATAGAAATTCTGTGTAAATCACAGCAGTCTCCTGGTTCTGTTCTCAGGGTTCACTCCTCAAGGTGCACAAGGGATGTGATGCTAAGGAGTTGAACTGGGGTTGGTTAAATAAAAGGCAAGTGCCCTAACCCTTGTACTATCTCTTCAGTCAAATATACTTGTCTTATTCTAAATAAGAGCTTTCAAATTTCACTATTTAATGTAACTTGGGTTTTTTCATATATGCCCTTATTATGAATGTGGACACTCCTTTATATTCCTAATTTATTAATTTATTAATGTAGCTATTATACATGGATTTTGGATCTTATTGAAAGCTTTTTCAGCATCTATTTTCTTAGGTAATTGTGTAACTTTTTTGTTGATGTTAGTATATTACTTGGCTTTATATTTTAAAGTATTCTTTCAACATTGGAATCAACCCTACCGGTTTATGATGAATCATTCTCCTGATATGTAGTGAACTTGATATGCTAAGATTCTATGGGAGAGTTCTTCATGTATGTTCAAGTGATATTGTTTGTACTCTGCTGGCCTTTTCTGGTTTTGGATCAGAGTGATATTGGCCTTGGGCGGGCTCATCCCTAATCAGTATTTTTGAATAATTTGAGCAGAATGGGTTCTTTAAAAGTTTTGTAAAATTCACTAATGAAACCTTCTTGTTCTTATAACCTGAATAGTATTTCTATTCCCATACTTATTATTGGTCTGTTCAAGCTATATATTTATTTCTGATTCAGTCTTAGTTGTTTGATTATGAAAATTTGTTCATTTCCTTTATATTTTTGTTTGCATACAGATGTTCATAGAACTTTTTATGATCATTATATTTCTTCAGTATAAGCTATAACTTTGCCTATGTCACTTCTGATTCTCTTAGTGCAGGTTTTTGTTCTCTCATTTTTTTTGTAGTGAGCTTAATACAGCATTTATAAATTTCAATTATTTTTTTCCAAGAACCAATTTATGATTTCATTCACTTTTGGCCTCATTCTTTTTTATTTCTATTTCATTTATTTCCACTCTTATTTTTATTATTTCTTTTCTTTGCTGAATTTTGATCTTCTTATTTATTTTATTCTAAAACCCTCTGATAAAAAGTTACATTGTTTATTTGACATTTAAAATTTATTTATATGGGCCTCTGTTGCAATAACTTTACTCATAATACTGCTTTTACTACACCCTATGGGATCTGATATCTTATCACTTTGTTCTCATACTCCAGGTAATTTTTTATTTCTCCTGTGGTTTCTTCATTGACTTTTGAATTATTCAGAAGTATGGTATGGTATTTGGTCTCCAGACATTTAATATGTTCCAGTTTCCTTTTTATTTGTTTACTTATAGTCTTATGCCTTTGTGATTAGAAAATTGATTATTTCAATTTTCACTTATGTATTAAGATTTCTTTGGTGTTCCACTGACACTTGAGAAGAATGTGTACTAATTTATTTGAGGATCAAAATTTTGGTTTATGTCTAAACCCATCTCATAAGTTGCTTTATTAAAAGTCATTATTTCCTTATTAATGTTTCATCTCAAATACCTTTCCATTATTGTAAGTGTGTTGTTGAGGTCACCTACTATTATTGTGTTTTTGTCAGTGTAATTCTTGAGATCTGTTTTATATGTTTGAGCTCACTTGTATTGATTGCACACAGATTAATGATCCATATAACTTCTTGATGAATTGACTCTTGATCATTATATAGTGCCTGTCTTTTTATTATTATCTTTTCTTTTAGATAAAGCATATTATTAGATATTAGAATAGCAATCTCTACCTTTTTCTTGGAATTATCTTGGAATCTTGGATATTATTTTGGAATCCCTTCAGCCTTTTACTTGGAGCCTATATTTGTCTTCATAGCCAATGTGAGGCTTCAGTAAATATAATACATGTGTGTATGTAAATCAATAAATAATTTATTTTTATTTATTTTATTTTGTTTTTGAGCCACACCTGGCTTTGCTCAGGGTTTACTCCTTGCTCTGCACTGAGGGATTACTTCTGGTGGGGCTCACTGGACCATGTGGGGTGCCAGGAATTGAACCCATTTCAACCAATTACAAGTACCTTACCCAATTTTCTATCTCTCCAGTCACATTATTTTGATCAGACCATTCCCATTTAGGATGACTATGATAATTAACACATAGGGCTTAAATACAGCAATTATATCTTTGGCTTTCTGGTTGCTCAAAATTCTGTTATTTAATTTTCTATTTGTTTCTATTCCTTTTCATTTGACTTACTTGGTGTTAGCAAACATTGTAGAGCTAAAACTATTTTTTTGAATTGGTGGTGGAAATACATTGACACAGTCATAAGAACTTTCCGGTGTCAATAAGCTCCCAATAGCAGAGGTATAAAGTATTTCACCCTTCAGCTTTGGCTCTGTGCTAGACATTTTATCAGCATGAGATCTACCCTTGTTGATGTATTTAAGTTCCCCAAGCACTCAGTCACTCTTTCATGTTTTCCAGTGACCCACTGTACCTTATAAGGAAAAGGTCTACTCCTTCTACTGTGCTGGCTGTGTGTGCTCCTTCAGTTGGTACAGTTCCTATGTCACTGTCACTGTCATCCCATTGTTCGTCGATTTACTCAAGCGAGCACCAATAATGTCTCTATTACACTCAGCCCTGAGATTTTAGCAGCCTCTCCTTACTCGTCTTTCCCAACGATTGAAGGCTCTTTCAGGGCCAGGGGAATGAGACCTATTGTTACTGGTTTTGGCATACTGAATATGCCATGGGTAGCTTGCCAGTTCCTAGGTACACTCTTCTTTTGGGGGGATCATTTATTCTCCAAAGTAATTCTCTGTATTAACTGCCTTTCCTTCTCAAGCATTGCTGTGCCCTACTGGCACAGTTGAAGACATTTTCTAATAGTTTTTCTTACCCTCTCTGGTGATTCTTATAGTATCTCCTTATGAAGACACTGCTCCACAGTCTCATTTATTTTTTCTGGGAGTGGAGGTTCATCAATTACCTCTTATTATCTCTGAGGGAAGAAGGTGAGTCTGGCATCTTTTTAAACCAACTTAGCTTAAATCTCTCCTTTCTGATTTTCAAACACATAAGAAATTGTGACAAAGTTCCCTAAATGTTGGACCAAAAATAAAATGAACATAGTAAATTTGGAAGATGTGGTACAGAACAAAGTTGTAAGCCAAGATTTGGAGTTACAGAGATCATGGTTTGAAAGAGGATGTTTCAAAGAGGTTAGAAAGAAGTTGTTTCAAAGAGGAATGTGTCATGGTCAAGACAAGAACAGAAGGATGTGTGAAAATTGTATGGGGCTTCCTTTGGCAGAAATTTAATGAAAGTTTGACAGGGTGTGACAATAGATGAAAGTATATGGCAGAGTTCCTTGTAAACTGTCACTGGGGCTTTTATTTTGATCTTTCCATAATTTCAGAGGCCTCTGAGAGCACCTGGAGACAATTAAACAGAGCCTGATAAAATGAGCTCCATGCAAGTGGAGTTCCTGGACACAGCGAGCCATTCTAATATCCTTTAGGAATCTCAGTTATCAGAGGTTCTGTGACACTTTATTTGCCTGAGACAATGATAATCAAAGAAGTTTTCCATGCGCATTAGGAATTATTTTCCTCCGAAATATAAAATTGTTTTAAAAATAGGTCAAGTAAAATATTTCATTCCTGTTTCAGGGAATAATATCAACCACTCAACCCAAATTAAGGAGAAATTAGGGAGGTATGGGAACTGGTAATAAACCTTACATGAGAACTATGTTTTATCATCTCACACTCACCTAGTTAAAATCTGATTTATGAGGTCGGGGCCGGAGCTCGGGCTCCGGCCGAGATTCGACCCAGGTGGCCATGCCTTTGCACAGCCACGTGGATGCAGAACGAGCAGGAGCCAGAGTCAGCTATATGACTTGGGGTTCCAGCGAGTGCTTGCAACCATGTATCCAGACTGTGAACTAAGCTTTTGCCCCCGCCGGCTAATGGAGGAAATATTCTTCTTCCTTGGTCTCTCTTCCCTCCCAGAGGAGGCGTGGTGTCCGACATTTTATGGGTCCTTTGAGCAGGTATGAACTTTGTGGCGCGGAAAAAAAAATGTGCTTTGAACTTGAAACAGTGGGACGCCTGGGCAGTCTGGGGCCGGGGACAGAGTTATCTCTTCATTGTCATCAGTGGAAAACTAATTATCAAATATTCCCTTGTCAATAGGGCTGTATTCTTGGGGGATAAATTCCAACAAAAATATTGAGTCTGTGTTGAAACTCCAACAATAGTGAGTTTTGTGTTGAAATATTGAATGTAATCAAGGTAAAGAGAAAAGGAAGTGAAATTTATCAGTTACGCGGGGGGGGTTGGGGGGAGGGGTGGGATGTATACTGTTTTTTTTTTAATTGGTGGGGGAATATGGGCACTGGTGAAGGGACGGGTGTTTGAGCATTGTATAACTGAGACATAAGCCTGAGAACTTTGTAACTTTCCACATGGTGATTCAATAAAATAAATTAAAAAGTTAAAAAAAATAGAGTTGGGGCCAATTAGTGGAGAAAACGAAATGACTTCAGGATTTCTTTGAGTTTACTGGTAAATAGAAACCCTCAAGGACAGCAGTGAACTGCACTAGAATCTATTATCTGCAAAGGTATACACATAATTTGCTCTATAAGTTGCTCCTGTTTTTTCCCAAAGAAAATCTCAGTGAAACTAATTTGTTCGCAAATTAGGCATAGTTCCAATAAACATGGCCTGATTATTTACGTAAAAAAATAAAATCTGATTTATTTTTATTGAAGCATAACAGTTTACAATAGTATTAATATTTATGCTTTTGACACACAAGATTACAGCACCATGCTCACTACCAAAATGCCACTATCTCTCCACCACTGTCCATGGTTCCCTTCTTGGGTCACTGTCCTCCCTATCTCCACACCTGCTTGGTAAACTCAGTTCTGTTGTCAGAATCTAAGATTCATAATTCAGACCCTGGAATTATGAATCAAGGTGGCTGGGTCAGGGAACTAGAAAATATAGAGACAGCATAAACCTACTAGCTGTGCTTGGTTAAAATTCCTGTCATGATAGTTGAGAAGGGTTCTAAAATTTTGTTTTGTAAGGTTGTTTCCTTTTCCTATATAGAATTGCATTCTCCGTAGTGTGCATTCTCCAAATTGTAAACTATTTTGTCTCTAATTTAATGAACTACATTTTAGGTTGATTTTAAAGATAAAATGAATTGACTCATAAAATGAACCTTTAGGTATATTTAATACAATGGAGAAAAACTTCATATATGTTGGCATGGAAGAAACAGATTAAAAGCATGCACCAAAATTGAGAGGAAATTACTCAAATACTTTCTATATGTGTTTCATGCATGATATTATGTGCCATGTACTTTTTTATGTTTTTTTCCCAAGTTCAAATAAGTGATCATTTGCTTCTTCTAAAAACAAACTAAACAATACATTTTTTATTTTGTGGGGCATTCACACCTTTTTTGAGGCATGCGTACAACTCCTGGCTCTGTACTTTGGGGTTATTCCTTACAGAAAGCTTGACAGAAAATGAGGTGACAGAGATCCAACCTAGGGTTCCAGCACGCACAGCTTCTGTTCCAGTCTTTGAAGCATCTCCCCAGCCCCTAACTACACAATTTTTAACAATAAAATTGTGTTGAATAAATAAAATATAGTGAAAGACAGTAATTTGAATAATTCATAAACTTTCTTTTTATTTGTTAATATATATTTCACTCTTAAAAAATTGAAGAAAATTGAAAACAACAAAAACTTTATATAAAGTCCAGACAAATATCTTTCTTTTTAAATTAATTAATTTTTTTTCTTATTCCTTTGTCCCTCTCGGAGAGCCCCGCAAGCTACCAAGAGTATCCTGCCCGCATGGCAGAGCCTGGCAAGATACCAGTGGCGTATTCGATATGCCAAAAACAGTAACAACAAGTCTCACAATGGAGACATTACTGGTGTCTGCTCGAGCAAATCAATGAACAACAGGACAGCAGTGCTACACTGCTATTTTTTTATTATAATACTGTGATTTACAAAGGTGCAAAATACAGTTTGTCATGAATGTAATGTTCCAACACCAATCCCATCTCCAGTGAGATCTTCCCTCCACCAATCTTCCAAGTTTAGCCTTCCACCCTGCAAACTGCCTTCATAGAAGGCACATAGCTAATTTATTTCAGTCACTTGCAACAACAAAATGGCAAATGGAATTATCAGAAAAGGGATCAATCAGAGCCAGTTTTTGATTATTGATTGCTATATCTCACAATGGTGTTTCTAAAGTCATTGAGCATTTATATGGCTGACTGAGCCTTTTGTGCTACTGTTTTTGTTCATTGAGCATGGTGGACCTTTATGTAATTTTCCATCAAATTTTCTGTGCTTCTACTGGGCCATAAGTAATATGAAATTTGGAAGAGGTGTCTTTCATGAGATGTGGAGCTACGTAAGTGGCAGAGGAGGTCGGATGTGGTGTCTGATGAGCCTAGCCAGAGGGGAGGGGAATCTGACTGCCCCCAGGCAAGTGGCAAGCTACTCTGACATGGAAATGGGACAGGCCAAGTTCCATAAAACATAATTAGCTAAGGGCACGGTCATGGATGAATTCTGTCATGACCCAAAGAGAAGTTACTGAATTAGCACCCTGCAGGGATTAGAAAGGACTAATTTGGCCTGAGGACTATGGTCTGGGATTTATAGCAAAACGTCCCCAGGAGAGCCACCCTATGAGATTAATATATCTCTTACTCTTAAAAAATGACTAGAAAGATTATTAAGAAGTAGGTCCAAGATGAATGTCTATGGACTAAGGAAAGAAGTATGAACTTAGATGAAATTCCGCCCTTGAGCAGATCTCCTAGCAGGAGATCTTTGTCTTAGAAGAGATTTACTGGAAGGAAGAGCTTTCACAGGTTGATTGTGCTATCTCACCTTGTATGTAGTTGCTACCCTGAATGCTGGGGGTTTGAGGTCTATGTGAAGGCTGTGGACTGGACACAGGGCAAGTAGCATGAGGGATGGAAGGAGAAGGGAATGAGGGGCAGTGGGAGACTGGAATGGGTTACTCAGTGAAACTGGAACAGGCACGCACGGAGAATAGAATAAATGGCATCTGACCACTAACCAGTCTGGTAGTCCTGTTCCCTCCTTCATGCATCTATTGGTGGTAACTGTTGGATGGAGTGGGGAAGCAGCTCATCGTCACCGCCACACATTTATTTATTGAATACATGTCTATAACCTTAGGTTCTTTCTGAATGTAGGTGAAAGAAAGCCAGTTACAATGACTTGCTCTCTTCCTGTCACATGTCTTCAGTCTCTAAGGTGGAGATTATGTATTGTGGTCATTGCTAAAAGTGCTTCACAAGAGGTCATCTCATGTCCAGAGGTCAAAAAAAAACACTCTGATTCTTAATATGGAGAAAAATTACTTCCCTTCACCACATTTTGTGGGTATTATTAGTCAGAAATAATGCAAGAACAAGTCCCAGAAGATACCACAGAGCCAGAGACCTCTCTGGGCCCCATAATGAACCAATTTCACCCCAGAAGGAGCAGGTGCAATCTCCTCGCCTACTACAGATGGAATCCCAGTGACCAAGAGCTTCCACAAACAAGGCCCAGGTATGCAGGTTCCAGGACTAAATCTCCATGTTGCATGGCAGCAGAGGTGCCGGGCTGTCCCTTTCCAGCTCCCTGCATGCTCATCAGCCTGGCTGTTAGCTTTACAATGTGCCTTCAGGCACCATCTGAGCACACCAACAGCCCTGATCTAGAGACGCCCAATTGAATTCCAAAATGGATTAGCGCCCTACAGAAATGTCTGTGGAACCCAACTATTTACAATCAAGGATTCCAGAAGCTCGTGACCATGGCAACCAATCTATTCAAAATGGGCAATGGACAATAAATGATCTAGCCTCTGCCCCTGGCAGGCAGGCTTGAATGGTGGTGAGAAAATTTGAGCAAGACATAATGCCCCAAACTAAAGAGAGAGTATTGGGGAAATTGCCTGTCATGGAGACAGGGTGAGAACTGGAATGGGGGGAAGGGGAATATACAGGAACACTGGTGGTGGAATGTGTGCACTGGTGGAGGAATTGGTGTTCGATCCTTGTACAGCTGAGTTTTCAACATGAAAGCTTTGTAACTGTATCTCACGGTGACTCAATTTAAAAAAAAAGAAGAAGAAAAGAAAGTAATGTGGAGTTCATGCCCAATTCAATCAGCTTAATCAATGGCTGAATAAATAGCAATATTCCTACATAAAAAAATGTAAGAGGAATTGAATATATTTGTTAGTAGTTTAGAAAGTAATTTGTTAGTAATTTGAAGTATTTAAAAATAATATCGTTCCACATGATGGGCCCACTTAGATGCATTTTCATACAACTTTCCAAAATTGCAAGATTTTTTTTCTGCCACAGAAAAAACACCTAGTAATTTACAAAGCTCCAAAATTTGGAATGTGCAGGACTCATTTAAATTGGAAGCACATAAGAAGATTGATGTTGAAAGTAAGTATTTACTCAGACTAAAAGTCCTAAAAACTATCTTACATCATAAAGGTCCTGAAATGTCATATGGAGCTGTAAATAAGAGATGGGTCAGAACAGATTCCGAAGTGAAAAAAGCCAAAGAGAAAGAAAGTTAGTGAAGGTCTCCTAAAATTTGTTTTTCTTTTATAGTAAATGGGAATGGAATCACTGATATTCATAAGACATGTTCTTCTGAAAAGCTTTCTTCATTCTCCATCCACCCTGACTCATAGCTTTTACTTCTGTAGTTAAGTTTTAAGATAATCCAGTGTAGATAAAAAGAAACAAGTTAATTTTAGCAAATATGAAGCTGGAGACCTGAGGAGAATTTCCCTTAACAGAAAATAATAATAATAATAATAATAATAATAATAATAATAATAACAATAAACCACAGAGAATAAAACAAAAATCTAATTTCTATTAAAAATATTTTTAATTCTCCGTGAAAACAGATAAAAAAAATAAAGAGGAAAAAGTTTTACTAGGAAAGGAAATGTTTAATTGAAACATTTTGAAAATATTATCATTTTTCTAGTTGCTAACAACTGTCACCTTTTAATAAAAAATGAATGCTTCATATGCACCATGGGTAGGGATTCTATCATCACAAAATTCAGGGTGGAGAAAATGTGATTATCTTTACTTCCATAATTGTTACATCGATGATCTGAGTTCCCAGTCGTCTCATGTAGGCAACCTCGTAGTGTCATTTCTCTCTTTTTTTTTCTCTCTTCTCAACACAGTGATTTAGGGATCCATTCGCACCTCCAGTATAAAAACCCTTCAGTTCAGTTTCTCTCCCACCTGTCTCCAAAAGCCTACAGTGACAAAAATCAGGTGAATTCTGGCATCTCGGCCTATTTTCTCTGGCTGAAATAGCAACTTTTCTTTCCTTTCTGCAGGGTTGACTTCACATTCAGCATCCTTTAATTTCTCTCTGTCCTGACTGAGTTCTGCATTTTGCAGCCAAACTCTCATGTCTCCTGATTCATAGAAAAGAACTGAAACCAGCTACTGGCCAATGAGTTTACCCAGAAATTGTCTAAATTACCTTCTTTTAATTTTCAATGTTTTACTATACCTAAGTTTTATTTTAATTCCACCCTTTCTGCCAAGTTTCAAAATATTTTTACCTGATCCCCTCAGCCAAAGAGAAATTTTCTGTTCTATATTCATAGTCTCTCTCCCACAGCCTTTATCACCTTCTGCTGCAAATATTCAGCTGCCAGTAAGATGCTAGTTAACTACTCACATCTCTATGATTGGGGCAATATTCGTTTTGTTTGAACCTTGACTATGCTTTATTGAGGACCTCGTATATTTTAATATAAAGTCTTGCTTTCTGTTTTAGAGTAAATGTATTCTATTTGTAACATCCTCCCCTATAGTTTAGGCTGTTGCACACAGTAGGCAATCAAAAATGCTCATCAAGTGAATCCTTTGGTAAAACATGATAAAAGAAAAATATTTTTCAATCATAGAAGAATGAAAGAGGATTAGATATCATTCATCATTTGGCATATAAATACAATTTACTTACCAGCACAATTCTCTTTTGTGTACTCTCAAATGACTCTTCAAAGTGTCATAATTTTCTATTTGAAGAAAGAAACAGTAGGGATACTTTGGTTTTAATTTGTGGAGGAAAAAAGAAAATAAAATTATTGAAACTTTGTTTTTCTCCCACTGACAGTTAATACTATCACTGTCATCACAGAGAGCTTATTTAAAGGGTATTTGAGAAATTCATCTTTCCCTTGACTTAAAATTGCATTTTAATTCCAATTTCCCTCTCAGGAGGATTAAAATCCAGCAGCCACTTGGTTACTTTTGTGCTTCTCTATTATCTATATATAAAAATAGAAATAGCAAATACAGTTTCAGAATACTTAACAATTTATAGGAGTCAGATCCTGAGAACTTCATAAAACACTAGGCTATTTTGTAGCATAGTTGTATAAAGAATCAACTTTCTTTACAGAACCATTAAATGAAGACATAGTAAAAAATAAAAGGAGTACTCCCTACTGTGAAAAAAAAAATGAACCACCTTAGAAAACTTAGTTCAGGAAACTAGAGAAGATAATCTGTTATTTTATAGGTTAAAGTCTCAAGGAGAAGCTGGTTAGTGGGCTTTGTTACTTAAAATAAAAGTATTTATATGCTACCTCAACATATGGCTTTAATTTCAAGCCTTCAAAAAATTATAAATGAATATTAGGAGTACCCATGTAAACATTTGTAAACTTCTGAAACTATGGTTAAATCCACAAACGCCGGATGCCTACTACTTAGGCGAGCCTTAGCTTATCCTTAATTTGGAAGTTTTTTATGTTTAAATGCCATTTGTTATTAGAATCATACCCAATCCAAGGAATCCTCTCAAATTCCTAATGGAAATGCAAATCCTAAACCATCCTCAGTTTTCCTGAGATTAGTGTTCAGAGTAGTTCAGGATTTGAGGGTTAGAATTTAACAATGCGCAGATAGTTGAATGTCTGGGAACAGCAGGGCTCTAAATTCAAGCATGCAATTGGGAGTCTCAAATTATTAGGTTCTGAACACCTGATCTACTAAACTAGAATCTCAAATTGGCCAGTTTGCAAATCAGCATTTTAAATTGCTCCCTCTTGTAATTTTTAACTTAAAAATGCCATGGGATGCAAAGAAATAGTGCAGTGGGTAGGGCATCTACCTCACATGTGGTTGATCCAAGTTTGATTCTCTGTACCCATATGGTTCCCTGAGTACTGCCAAGAGTGATCCTTGAGCATAGAGCTCAGGGTTAAAAAAAAAAATCATTCTAGACATAAAAATTTCAGAGCGTTTAAAAGTCACAGAAATAATAAGAATAAAAATAATTAGGTTTACTACTATTTTAATTGAGCTATCAACTGCCTCTCCTATGGTCTTTACTGTAAACACACAAAGTGTGACACTTGAGCACAGACCCAGGAGTGAATGGTATGGTCTCAAAGTATAATAACAAGAGTAAATTCAGCTATATAGATTTATTTATTTATTTATTTATTTATTTAGGTGTTTTGGTGAATGAGGCCAATTGTTACTGTTGTTGGCATATTGAATATGCCACGGGTAGCTTGCTAGACTCTGCCATGCGGGCAGGATCGACTTAAAGAAGTCCTTATATTCTGTTGAGACTGAGGCGGTCATTGAAGCCCTGGCCAAATAGGGTGCTCATACTTAGTATATCAAAATCCTCCGAAAGCTGTATTGTGGATTCACCACCAGGATCTCACCATTCTACAAGGAAGTGATCATTGATGTAAAGAGAGGGGTGCGGCAGGGTGAGAGAACATCATGTGACAACTGGAATGGGAAGGAATGGGAGTGAAGATAGACGGTCAGCAATTAAACCATCTCTGCTTCGTTGATGACATTGTTCTCATAACGCCAAACATTAGTCAAGCAGCACAAATGCTGGCCGACTTTGACCACAAGTGTGGAAAGGTCGGATTGCAGCTGAATCTCAACAAGACGATGTTCATGAAAAACGAACTGGTCCCTGAAGCTTCATTTGCTCTCAATGGAACAAACATCTCCAAATGCAGCAGCTATGTGAAATCAACATGAGGAATGACTTGGTGCCAGAACTGCGCAGGAGGAATAGAGCAGCGTGGAATGCATTCAAGAGCATCAAAGAAGTGGTTAAGAGGACAAAGAACCTCCGACTCCGGGCACATCTTTTCGATTCCACTGTGCTTCCTGCATTAACGTATGCCTCAGAGACCTGGGCCCTACGCAAGCAGGATGAGAACGCTATTAGGGTATCCCAAAGAGGAATCAAAAGAGCTATGCTGGGAATATCATGTCTCACTCAAGTGAGAGAAGGAATCCAGAGTTCTGACCTCTGTCGACGGTCAAAAGTCAGGGATGCTGTCTCGTTTGCCAAGGCATCAAAAATCAGATGGGCCGGTCATGTAATGTGATTCAGAGACGACCGCTGGACTAGAGCTGTTACTGACTGGATTCCACGGGACATCAGAAGACCTCGTGGCCCTCCACCAACTAGATGGTCAGATTTTTTCGTCGAATCCCTGAATGAATAATTTGAGGCTCGTCCTGTTCCTGAAGCAAGCAGATATCTTTGGGCTGCACTAGCTCGAGACAGGGACAAATGGAGATGTTACTGGTGCCTGCTTAAGCAAATCAGAGATCAACAGGACTACAAGTGATACAAGTGATTTAGGTGTTTGGGCCACACCTGATGGTGCTTATGGCTCATTCCTGGCTCTGCAATCAGAGATCACTCCTGGTGTAGCTCAGAGGAGTCTCTGCGGTGCCTTAGACTGAACCCAAGTCAGCCGAATGCAAGGCAAGCATCCTTCCCACTATACTAACACTCCAGTTCTCGAGTTACATACTTTTAATATCCAGTATGGGGATTATATTTTTCTAATCTGATTATATCTTGTAAAATTAGCCATCATTATAGCAGATGTTATATGGTTCTTTATTGCTTGACATATTTTTATCCAAGTAAGTGTAATTTTACAAAACTTGCAATGAATTTTTGTTAAAAATTTTTTAAGAAGGAATCAAGAGCCTCAACTTAAGTAAATAATTTTTTAAAGCTTATGGCATTTTAAAGATGTACATAAGCAAGTTAAATTTTTTATAAAGGCAATACAGTTCACCAACACTTTTAATGGATGTATAAATAATTATTTTCTTTTCCCCAAGTTTCAAGAACCCCTTCATCAATTGTTAAACTGGAAGATTCTATAGCTGGGTGACCCAGACGACTATGTATGATGGGGCTTGAGAAGGTGCTACCTTTGCCCAACTTAAATTATTCAGGCAACTTCTACACAAATAGATATTTGTAGCAAACACTCCAGATTTATTTATTGCAAGCAACCCTGAATAATTGTTGCAATTTAGATGGATATTCTCACCTGAAAACTGAATAGAAAAAGCAATTGTTTGTCACTTAGACCTGAAAAATTCTATTTCAGAGAGGAATCAAAATCCTTTGCATTTTGAATAACATATTATAAACATTGCTTAGCGCATTTCCTTATTTAGTTTTATATAACTAATAGTTTCTTCAAGTTAGTTAGTAATAGCTAGCAATTAATTAATAAGTATAACATTGTTTTTATTGATCAACCTGGCAACCGGGATTGACAATATTATTATAATTGCTTTATTTCTCAGAAAACCTTGGTGTAAAATCCTAATAGTACTGGGAAGCAGTTGAAAGATAAAAAATAGATTATATACTTTATATTGCTCCAACTACCTTAAAATGCTACCAGAGTTTGATAACTGAATTAAGGGCTAAGGTTTCTTTCTCTCCTAGGCACCAAAAGCATATTTTTCAACCTTTCCCTACACTCATTACAATAATGAAGTTCTCTACAGAGGACAGAGAATAGATGAGTCTATGATCTGGTATTTGATCCTCACATTACTGTTACAGTTAGTCACCATGAGCAAGGAGGATATGGTAGCCAAAAATTCAGATATTCAAAATCCAATGTTTCTTTGAGGGGACCTGAGGAGAGTGGGGTCACAGTTAGTGGTGCTCAAGGCTTACTCCTGGCTCTGGGCTCAGGGATCACTCCTGGCAGGCTCAGAAGACCACAGCATAGCAGGGATCAAATCCAGGCCAGCATCTTACAAAGCAAGCTCCCTACCCACTGTACTATTGCATTAGCCCTGATTCTTTGAGCATCTTTTGAGAGGTAGCTGTAGGATTACGTAGCCTCAGGTAGTTTAGGTTTATTGGGTTACTCCCATCACAGTGCTTCCATTCCTCTGTGTTTATTTGTAGCTTCTTTCTTAGTGTTCTGTTGACTTGTAAATAATGTTTTTCTCTTCTCCTTGAGTCCTTTGTATAGTTTATTCAGAGCAATGTCTTTTTTGTATGGACACAGGAAGACTTAGCAAATGCTATGCTTTTGTAACCTGGGAGTCATTTGACTCTACATGATATTTTCCTCCTGGGCATCTGTTCTCTCAACCTAAGCCTCAGCTGCCCTTACTTCCTAGCACCCCCAAAAGCAGGGTCCTGCCGAGGGACAGGATGGACCCAGGGCAAGCGGTGAGTTGTGTCCTACCCTGGCATTGAGATGGGCCCAGCCAAAGTGCCTAATGCTTAACTATAAGTTAAGAGCTTGGTCATAGACAAATGCTGTCATGATCCAAACAGTGATACCTAGGTTTGGACCCTGCTAGAGTTAGGAATGATTAATCTGGCCTGAGTGCTGTAGTCTAATCTGTGGCAAGATGTTCCCAGGAGAGCTGCCTTGCAAGCCTCAATGTATCTCTTGCTATGTCCATACAAAAATAACTAGTATTAAGATGTTAATAAGTGTTTGGACTAAGGGAAAGAGAAAAACACCTTAAGAGTCAGGAAGGGCTTTGGAATGCCCCTTGGTTGTGTTCCCTTCAAACCTGGAGGGCCTCAGAAGGGGCTTTCTTATGTTGATTTTGCTACCTGGCTGTGTGTAGCCTAGAGGGCAAGGTGGGAGAGACAGGTCAGGAGAGACTAGTGAAGGAGAGGCTGGAGTAGATCCAGAGAGAGGATGGAGCTAGAAGTGCAGGAGATGAGAAAGATGGAAGATTGAATAAATGGTAACTAATCAGCAACCAGCTTGGTTCCGTTCTTCCTTCGCCTGTCTTTGGCCAATGGCCGTCCCGATCCAGCCCATACACAGCAGTTCCAGAGCACCGAACGCGGGCGGTGAGACAGAGCCTCCCGGAGAGCCCACGGCGTGCCTTAGTTTTTTACAGGTAGCCACCAGTCTTATTTTTTATTAAATTAAAAGGGAAGGAAATGCAAATTTACTTTTCTTTCTACCTCTATCCCAGTAAGTTTTCTTCTAGTTTTTCTCAGTTTTTTAGTCTCTCCATTGTTGTTCACATGTGAAATTCATATTAGTCATGAACTTAGAGTGATATTGAACCTGGTTGCAATATAATTATTCTCCTCTCCCCCTCTCCCAGCTAGGCCCACAATTATTACTCTTGCAATTACCACAAACATACTATATTTACAGGCAATTATTTTGTTTATTACTTTTTGAATGTTCAAGTTTCTTTAAGGAAGCAAGAATATAAGAAGAAACTTCTCTAACATAGTAAAATCATTGGAAGTTTACCCTATGTTTTCAATTTTAAAAATTTATTCCATATTAAAGTAAGAGTAGTCAGAGCAATAATATAGCAGGTAGGACACTAGCCTTGCACACAGCTGACCCAGATTTGATCCCCAGCATTCCATATGGTTCCCTGAGCTTGAAGGAATGATGCCCAGAGTGCAGAGCTAGAAGTAAGTCCTGAGCACCATCAAGTGTGGTTCCAAAACCAAATAAATAAAGTCCTAAAAGATCCTCTGGACAGATTGAACTTAGAAAGAGTTTGAAAATAATTTTGAGCATTTAATTTGTGATTAATAAAGAATATTTAACCACAAAAAGTTCCTCTTGATTGCTAAGTTTGAAACTTCAAATGTAAGTCTATCACTTTCCAAGGAAAATAAATATACCAGAGATGTGGTTCTGCTTGAAATTGCTTTTACACTAATGGACAAATAAGTTTTACATCGTCCTATTTTCATGGTGTTTTAGTGGGTTTCAGTGGATATAAAGAAAACTTCAATTGTGTTACCTTACTCTAATATGAGATTTTTAAAGATAATTACTGTCACTGAGCTGGTTTCTTGAATTCATTCTTCCCTGATAAATCATCTAGTTTGGATTTTCTGTAATTATGTGGCATTTATATTTTTTTTCTCACTGTACTCAGATTGCTTTTACGTCAATTGCCAGAATTCTTTGGGGCATAATAAGTTGGGCCTTTATTTTCCTCTGCTATTTCACTGGGACTTGTTTGAAGGAAACTATGAAGACTCTTTTTTTAATTCCTCTCACTTTGACATAAGCCTTTATGAAAGGGGCCGTAATGCAGAAAGCAGAGCCTTGTGCTGAGAATGACATTGTTCCATAAAACTGTCAGTGATTATAAATTCGTAGATTTGTGAGGCAAGTGGAAAGACCTGATAAGCCTCATTTCCTTGACCATATTCATTATTTACCCTGGAATATAAATTTTGCTAATCACTATTTAAAATTACATTTGCCTTTTACCCAGCTACATCCATGTTCATTTTAATTAGTTCAAATTTGTGAGATGTAAAACTGTTTTTCTATTAATCAAGGTATTATTAGAATAATACTGTCCAGAGTTCTAGGAATTTTGAAGAAAACAGGTTCCATAAAAAAGTAAAGCACATTTCTAAATCCACTTGCCCTGCTGGAGATACTTAAGGAGTAAGAAAACTATAATTCCAAAAAAGTAACTAATTTTCACTCCTATCACTAAAGATAACATAATTTCTAAGAAATAATTGTATTGTTCTGTATTGTGACTTACTTGCTCACCTAAACCTCCAAGAATATAGAGTGCGATTTGAAAATAGTTCAATCCTGAAGTGTTAAGTTACAAGTAGTGTTTTTTTATTTCCAGTACTGAATACTCACTACTGCTTTCAGATGCTATGTGTGTCCTCTGAGACTCCTCTTGCATCCAAAGGTCAAGGAACTGACATTTCAATATCAGCAATATAACTTAGAAAGCTAGCAGAAAGACGAGCACAGTAAGTCACTTGTCCAGTCTTGACAAGTAATATGGCTTGTGCAATATGAGGTATCCCAGGAGTAAACAACAGATGTTAGTATCCACTTTGGGTAAGAGATCTTGGCAGGTCATACTCAGAATTGAAATTTGTACCATAAACATCCCACACCAAAAGACTAAGAAAACATACAAACAAAAAGAGCTCTAAGACCAATAAGATCTAAACAGAAATTTTACCCATTCTTCATGTCAGTTCATGTCATGTGTAAAGTTAAAAGGTAGTCTTTGTAGACTTTTTCTGAATTATAGATATTTTGTGGGTCAGTGCTGTAATTTAATTTAAAGTGGATTTGAATGAAGAATGAAGCAGAATTTTTACAAAGACTTTAAATGTGTTTATATTTAACTTAATGATAAACTTTCCCCCAAACCTTGTTGAGGTGGTCATGGTTTAAGCACATGTGTTCACTCAAATTCATCTTACTAGAACAGAAATTTCTAAACAGTTTCTGATGAATTCTAAGCTTTTCAATACCTAGGAACTGGACTGATTCTATTTCCCATTCTGTCTTACAGTTTCAAGCAAAACGGCTTGCCCACACTAGGTGTTCAAATTCTATTTGTCAAATAAGTAATTCTTTTATCAAAATCCCTTTTTGAAAAACACTGAGACCACTACACATAGATTCTACTCAAGAGGAAACTCTTTGTTTGTTATTGTTCTGAAATTTATTTCCTTAAGGAATCCTTCCTTCTGAAATGTGTTCTCTTCCTAATCCTAGCCATCACTGAACTCCCACTGCAATTCTTATGGGATTTTTAAAAAAATAATCTGTATGCTACTGTTGAGCCCACAATGCTATCTGTGTATCATTTCACCCTATGAATCCAGATGTTCACACTTACTTCTTCTCTACTCGCTAAACAATGTTAGGTTTGTAACAATCTTGATGATAAGATCATGTCATCTTGGCTCTTTTTCCTCTCAGATTCCAGTCCAGAGTGAAGGATAAAAATGAATATTCATATACATGCATATGAATTAGATATGATGGTATTCTGAAGCATGAGAGGATTGAGAGATCCTCAAGGAGTCAGAATGGCTTAGTCCCACTTGAGAATTTGCTTCACTTCCATTAGTAGATCAGGCTCATTTAAACTCTGACCATGAGTTCTAGCTACTTCAGATCCCCTCTAAATGGGAGAGATTTTTGGCTCTCTTACAAAATTCTCTGCTAACTTTGTATAATATAAAACTACAGACACATATAATTTAGTCTGGGGCATTTATGAAAGTTCTCATTATGCCAATTGCTTTCCTCATCAGATATGCCAACCTTCATATTCCAAGAGTTGAGAAAGATATGTGAAAATATCCTTACAACTTTTGGAGAATTACTGCAAATTCTTTTCAGGATCACTAAAAAAATAACATTTTTGCAATCTATCTTGGTTATACTCTATTATATTTTGAGATAGAAAGCATAGCAATAAGAAGGAATTTTTTCATTATAACTAGACTAAGTGTCCACATAGTATGAGTGTAAGTAAATTTTCCTTAAGCTCTAAGGTTTATTTATGATTAGCATCTTCAACATAGAGTCATATGAATAGAATACATGCCCACCCAAGTGCAGGATAAGGACTGATCACCTATACACTCTAACGGATAAAAACACAAAGAACCACATAGCAAAAGTAATGAAAGAAAAAGAAAAGTAAATAAAGATCAAATAACATATGAGATAAACCAGAAACTAATTGTAAGATAATACTCAAATACAACTTTACCTGGAATCTTTGCATCTCATTTGCTAATATAAACTAGTAGAATCCATTTTTCTCTCAAACTCATTATATAAAATCATCAGACTTTCTCCAATTGTTTCAAACTGGATAATTCCACAGATTTTTAAAATTTATTTCTGTAAAGCTGGCACTGTTCTTAAGGCTAATATTATATTAGGGAACTAATCAAAATCTATTGACTCTAAGTATTTATATTCTAGTGAATAATTGAGCCCCATAAAGATATATAATAGCATTTTCATTTAATTTAATTTAGTGTAAAAGTGCCTATTGGGTACCCCACAATTTTCGTGTGGTTGCTAAAATATGCTTAAGCCCTTCTCAGTACATGCAGTGGAAGATGTGGTTCAGTGATGAGGCCAAGGCAAAATTTCATGATTTAGGTCATGCTGGAAGAAAACTTTCAGGGATTAAATCGATTTATGAGATGTTAGGCAGAATCTCCTGCCCTTTTGCCAGGCTGTCTTCACTGGGGCACCTCTGAGGTGGGTGGGTTGAATTTCTCTCCCTCCAGGCAGAGCCCCGGCAGCCAAAATCTCCAAAACCCAGCCACAGCCATGCTCAAGGCCAATCTCCACACGCTCTGATGAGCCTCACACATGAAGGAACCATCAGAGAAACCCAGGTAAGCAGCACCCATGGCTGAGATCGCCAAGCCTGTTCAGATCGGGACTGACCACCCAGGTCCCTAGTTTTCCAATAGCTTTGCAGCCACACCCACAAACCATCCCCTGCACTGTGTAATCTCATCAACGGCCAAGATCCAAGATCTCATCAATGGCCAAGATAAAACAAAGCTCCCAGAAGAGAATGATGCAGAATCTCACCCAGCAGAGCCTGGCAAGCTACTCGTGGCATTTTGAATATGCCAAAAGCAGTAACAATAATGGGTGTCATTACTCTGACCCTGAATATGACAGAGATGAATGAGACGTTACTGGTGCCCACTGGAGCAACTCGATGAGCAACAGGAAGACAGTGATAGAGTGAATTTATCAACTATTAATGGCTTTGCATATAATTTTCAATTAATCCTCAAAATAATCTTAAAAGGTAGAAGCATCACTGTACCTGTTTTATAGATGAAAAAGTATGCGTAGGAGAAAGCTAACGTATTTCTTCAGGGTCACAAATGTAATAAGTATATCTTATATTTGAATCCTTGTTCCTTTGGTTGCTAACCAAGTAGTCCAAATATTTTTTAAGTACCATAGTCCTAGTTTATATGATAAAAAAATCCCAATTTATAGACATTTTGCATTGTAATATAAATCCAAACTAAGTTTGACCTTTATCAAATCAATTTAGACCATGAGCTTTATTCTAAGTAGTATTATTAGTATAGTAAACAATCTTTGTTTCCATGTTAGAACCTTTAACTGCTATATTAATTCACCTTATACAGTCTCTTGCAGTGTCCCAAACATCTAATATATAAAGTATAAATTTTTCTCTAAGTGTTCTAATGACCAAGAAAGATAGGTGATTGGCTAAATTCACTGTGAGCTCTGTCCCTTTGGGCAAGGGCAATTTTCACTTACTGATTGTCAAAGGCTCATCTAATTTGTGGCCATGTTGCCTTTGGTTCTTTGTTGCTAACTTGCTATATATATTTATGCATCACATCTGAGAGAGAGTTCTCTACATCTATCCCTTTCTTTCTTATTGACTTCAATCAGTGTGATCCATACAGTATTTTAAAATTCAGCAAATTCATGTGTATTTGCTTTACATATATACATGCTTTATATTTATATATATATTTATATATACTTTATATATATATATATAAAGTACTTGTGCTGAAGCTGGAGAGATAGTATAGGAATGAAAGCATATGCTCTGCATATGGCTAACCTACATCTGATGACCGGGTGTAGTCCTCAAGCCCTTAGACAGTGGCAAGTGAAGATTCTCAGTAGAGCCAGGCTCAATACCTAATAGGAGGTTGGTAGCTTTGGATCCCGTCATCTCAAAAGTGTTCAGAAATGTAGTGCAGTCTTCCAGAACACTTGGATTCCTGTGGAGAGCTGCCTAATAATTTATCTAGTGAGCATTTCACCAGGAAAGAAATTCTAACTCGGGGTCTCTTTAACACATAGCTCCCTAGACCGATTTATACTTGTGTGGAAATGAAAGACAGTATAATCCAGATAAGACCTGCAGAGTATAGATGCTGAACTACAATAAAAAGAAAACAGTCTGTCTTAGGCCCTGATTTTTTGTTCTCAAGGAAGAAGAGAAAATATTTTGAAATACCAAACTGTGGTTTGTGACTCTATATGGAATATCACTTTTATCACTTGTCATCCCTTTGATCATCTATTTGTTCGAGAGGGCAAACAATGGAATATGGAATAATGAATCTTAATATGGATATCATAAAAAATTACTAATACATTAAATTTTTGTTATTAGTAAATGTTTAATGGAGTGATAGAACAGCGAGCGGGTAGGGTGTTTGCCTTGCACGAGGCCGACCTGGGTTCGATTCCTCTGTCCCTCTCGGACAGAGGCTGGCAAGCTACCAAGAGTATCCTGCCTACATGGCAAAGCCTGGCAAGCTATCCATGGTATATTGTATATGCCAAAAACAGAAACAACAAGTCTCATACTGGAGATGTTATTGGTGCCCGCTCAAGCAAAATCCATGAGCAATGGGATGACAGTGATACAGTGATACCTATTTTATATGCCTAGTGTCACATAAAATTTTCTCAGATGGTAAGGAATCCAGAGTAGAAAAAGTTTAAGAATCTCTGACATAAACTTTATATAAACTTTATTTAAAATTTTTAATTAAAATCTTGTGGGTTTTATAAAACTGTAATTTTTTCTCATGCACATAATACCAACACCACACCTATCACCAGTGAACCAAATTTCATCCCACAGAGATCCCAAGGTCCCTCCTTTTTAGCAACCTATTCCCTACCCCCGAACACACACACATACACACACACACATGCACACACACAGCAATTTTATTGTGTGGATCAATTCTCCAAGTTTGGAACCTTTGGTTGTTTATTGCTACCTTGCTGTGTATCTCTATGTCCCACAAATGAGAGGGATTATTTTGTGTCTATCTCTTTCTTTCTGACTGACTTCAGTCAGCATATCATACAGTATTTTAAAAGTAAATTAATTAATCTATAGAAAGTACTATAATTGAGGCTAGAGAGATAGTATAGGAACTTAAGTGCATGCTTTGCATACAGCCAACCCAAGTCTGATCACCAGGTGCAGTCTTGGAGCTGTAACACAGCCAGGTATGCCCTTGGAGACCCCCCAGGCACTCAGGTCTCAAGCAACACTGCAGCTTAGTCACTCACCTTGAACCAACATTTCAGTGTCTGAAACTCTTAATAGGAGACCTCTTGGGTCTCTTAAGTACCACTTGGAAAGCATCCCCTTCAAAATACATAGATAAGGGAAAATTTTTAAATGATCTCATTAAAGGACATGTATTGAGTCAATATATAAAAGTATTGATGCCAGTACATGTTTAATGGAAAGAGTTGGTATAAGTGCAGGATTTTTTGTTTCATTTTGTTTTGGTTTTGTTTTTGTTTTTTGGTCCCACCCGGTGATGAAAAGGGGTTACTCCTGGCTCATGCACTCCGGAATTAGTGCTGGCCGTGCTCAGGGGACCATATGGGATGCTGGGAATCGAACCCGGGTCAGCCGCATACAAGGCAAATGCCCTACCCGCTGTGCTATCACTCCAGCCACAGTTTGGGGTTTTTGTTGTTGTTGTTGTTGTTTTGTTTTGTTTTGTTATTTATTTGTTCATTTATTTATATTTTGGGTCATACCTGGCTGATGCTCAGTAGTTACTCCTGGCTCTGCACTTAGGAATTACTTCTGGTGGTGCTCAGGGGACTGTATGGGATGCCAGGGATTGAACCTAGACTGGCTGCATGCAAGGCAATCACCCTACCAATGTACTATCTTTCCAGCCCTACAAGTGCAGTTTTTCCTGGCATTACATTTTGTTTGTCTTTAAAATATATATGAAGATTAACTGAATTACTTAACTATTCTGTTAGTAAAAATAATATTCACTTGTACTAAATGTTTAATGTGAAAAGGAAAAATGTCCCCTTTTACTTTATTCTTATAACAATCTTATGAAGTAGATACGATTTGAACTTTATTTGAATATGAAGCAATCAAGGCAGAGAAATTTAAGTAACCTCTCAAGGACTTAAGTCCTGAATTCTCTGACTCTACTGGATGCCATTTCCCATTTTGACTTCTTGCATCCTCCACCCTGTTATGAATAAATATTAAAGAAAATATCTAAATCTGAATAATACATTGGATGTCCACTCAGATTACGTATCCCATTTCTGAAGTTCACTTTACTAGTACTTATAACAAGATAACACTGTAGCACTGTCATCCCATTGTTCATGGATTTGCTTGAGCGGGCACCAGTAGTGTTTCCACTATGAGACTTGTTGTTACTGTTTTTGATATATCAAATTTGCCACAGTTAACTTGCCAGGCTCTGCTGTGTGGGCAGGATTCTTTCAGTAGCTTGCCAGGCTCTCTGAGAGGGACAGTGGGTAAAAAGATGATGAAGATTAATTTAAAACGCACTGTTTCTGGAATCTATGCCGGTTTTGATCAGGAAAATATAAAGACTAGTGAAGCTATTAAAATTCTGTTTAGGTAGGTAAGAGGAAGAAAAAGGTCAGTGTTCTGGGACAAACACTAGCTTGTGTTAGAGTGGTAACATATTTGCAGCAATTGATGATTTTTTCTCCATGATAGACCAATCTAATTTTAAAAGATGTTGACTTAGAAAAGAGTTAGTGATGCTCCAAGAATCACCAAGATAATGCTCACGTTTTGGTAAGACCTTTGGGGAAGACCAGAAAAAATGTTTATTAAAATTGCCAGTGTATTATCCTATGAAATAATCGATAAGGATGCGCAGATGGGCTCCAATTTGGACAGTTCTGTTGCTGAACATTAAAGGTCTTTTATTTTAATATCCAATAATGAATAGAACTACTGGTGGGTGTCCTCCTGAGTCATAATGTAATCATAGAAGAATAGCTGAGTCTGGTTTTAATTTCTTTTCACTATTGAATATTTGTCCTAAGCCAGATGTACCTATGCTGTGCACACAACAGTGAATCCTGTGTATAGTGAGGGAAACCCAGGGATTTTGTCAGATGGGAAATAAGAACTGATTAGAGTCAAATACAAATATAGCATTGGAATTAATGGATTTTATAGAGGAGAACAATTCTAGGTACCTGTGGACTTCTAAGTAAGTCAAAACTTTTGGTCAGTAGAAAGTTTATTGAGAGCTACCACCTCCATTCTCTGCCAATAAACCTAGCTTCATGATTGACATAGGTGATTTGAAAGGTGAATGTGATCTACTTTCTCATGTTCTTCCATGTTCACTGCTAAGCATCTGATTTAGGGCTTCTCTTTATAATCCTGAAAACAGTACCTTAAATTGAGTTGTTCCCTTATTTTTCTTCCTCCTCCCATACAAAACCACTGTGTAGCCACTATTTTTCAGACTTTCTTCTGTCTATATTTTCCACTGTGATTTTGTATTTCTTGCGTTCAATTATATTCCTTCACCATTTAATTTAAATATTCTTTTTACACACCTTTTCCTAATAACAGTATAGAATAAGTAAATGAGTAGAATGCAAACCGTTAGCCTAGAATCAGAAGGCCATGTATGGGCTTTGCCATTTTAAAAAAAATTACTCTCCTGCCTTAATCATAGAATAGGAAGAAACTAGCCACCTAGAAGACGAGACCATTTCCAACATAATCAAGTGAGCTAATTTCTTCATGCTAGTTGTCCCAGAGAGGGTCTACCCAGTTAGAAAATCTACCCACTTAATATGAAACTGATGGCATGATTAAGGGCCACTGACACAACAGTCACTGTTTGTTGTCAGTCCTATATGCTGACATACACTATGATATAGCTCCCAGGTGAATCTCTTCCTTTTCCTACATTCCCTTCTCTTTCATTTTCCTGTTCTGGGCTATTCCAGCTTTGGTGCTCAGGAATTGCTGCAGGTGATGCTATGGGGACTATGCTATGCTATCAATTGAATGTAGAGCCTCACACAAATAAGGCAAGGATTCTACAACTGAGTCATATATTCAATGCTTGATTTTTTTCTTGAAACTCTTCTCAGAAGCCTATTCATTTAAAATAACCTTAGAGCCTTTTTTATTTGATGTTAAGGAACTTTTGCTTCGCATAATTTAGGACCATATTTTCTCTCATCTTCTAATACTTGATGATATTCAGTCAAAAATCTACTATTTCATGATTGTCAGAAGTTGCCACTTACAAAATATTTATAGACAGAGTTTTGAAGTATATGAAGTCTTGAAGGTCTTTAAGAGAGAATGCTCTTCAAACATCAAGAATTTAGGACTGGAGGTGTACTGACATTTTTATTTATTTATTTTTGCATGTCTCCTTTGGAATAAAATCCATCAAATTTAATGCTAGTTTTATAAGATGAAACAGTGAGCACTTTTTGTGTTATTTTCTTCCTGTCCATACATAAGGCAATATGCAACATGGAGATCTGAAATATGTTGTCTTCTATGAAGGTGGGGACTATTTGGTTCTCATGATCTGGCTGAGGACTAACTGTCTTACCCTTTCTTTAGAGACAATTGAAATAACAATCAAGATGGGCAATTGAGAAAGGGAATAAAGTAAAGGAAGTAGCCTACATTGTTATCTTAATTATCACATTAGGCTGCAACCATTTAATAAGGTTTGGCGCTTGATTGCATTCCTTGTCTCCTGAGGTGTAGGAACATTTCCCATCATGGCATGGCTGTTGATGCAAAGATGCTGTGAAAGCCTTGTTCTTGTCTCATTCTGTCTCAGCCTCATTAACTCACACATTTTAATGATTACATCTTCATAAAATCTAGCATTTCCATATCAAATGTTCTGTTCTTAAATTAAGCACTGTAAAATAGGGAGGGAGGATTGATCATCAAGCAATCTGTCCTCATCTAGTCTAACACTTTTTATGATTCCACTTCATTATTTTGAGATATGTAAGAGCCCAAGAATCCATGTCCTTGCCATCTTTTAAAACAACTTCATTCACTCATTTCTGCAGCTTCCATTTATTGACATCTTGCAATGTTCAAGCCCTAGATGAATGGTTGTAAAGAAAAGAGACTTGACCCTTTAAAATTGCATAAAGTTATCTATTGTCTTCCCCAAAAGCCATCAACTTTGAGGAAATCTTGCTTGAGAAATGTAACACAGCAATGTATATAAAAAAAAAAGACTTGGGTTCCAAGTCTTTCTAAACATGGAAAACTAGGAATAGAAACACAAAATTAAAATTAAATTAGGGATATCTACCAGAACTTGCCTTTAATAACTGTTAAATTATATGTTTTATGTACCTTTCTCTATATCTTAAAATTAACAATATCAATACAACTGAGTATACTGGTAATATTTCTGAATGAGATGAGTATACTATAGTTACCAAAAAAAAAATTCCTATGAAGAGTGGGGGAAGATGGCTGAAGGCGGAGCGGTGGATCTGGACATCCAGCGTTCTGACATCGCAACGCTGCTCAAAATCTCGCTCCGGAAGGGGAACATCTGGTACCTAGTTGATAGTCTCTGGTTCAAACAGTGGAAAAAATATGTTGGCTTTGACAGTTGGGACAAATACCAGATGGGAGATCAAAATGTATATCCTGGACCTATTGATAACTCTGGACTTCTCAAAGATGGTGATGCCCAGTCACTCAAAGAGCATCTTATCAATGAATTGGATTACATATTATTGCCAACGGAGGGCTGGAATAAACTTGTCAGCTGGTACACATTGATGAAGGTCAAGAACCAATAGCACGAAGGTGGTCGAACAGGGTATGTTTGTAAAGCACTGCAAAGTAGAAGTATATCTCACAGAACTGAAGCTTTGTGAAAATGGCAACATGAATAATGTTGTAACCAGAAGATTTAGCAAAGCTGACACAATAGATACAATTGAAAAGGAAATCAGAAAAATCTTCAATATTCCAGATGAGAAGGAGACAAGATTGTGGAACAAATACATGAGTAATACATTTGAGCCACTGAATAAGCCAGACAGCACTATTCAGGATGCTGGTTTATACCAAGGACAGGTGTTAGTGATAGAACAAAAAAATGAAGATGGAACATGGCCAAGGGGTCCTTTTGCTCCTAATGTGAAAAACTCAAATTATTGTCTTCCATCATATACTGCTTATAAGAACTATAATTATTCAGAACCTGGAAGAAATAATGAGCAGCCAGGCCTCTGTGGCCTGAGTAACTTGGGAAACACCTGCTTCATGAACTCAGCTATTCAGTGTTTGAGCAACACACCTCCACTTACTGAATATTTCCTCAATGATAAGTATCAAGAAGAACTGAATTTTGACAATCCCTTAGTAATGAGAGGTGAAATAGCTAAGTCTTATGCTGAACTGATCAAACAAATGTGGTCTGGAAAATTTAGCTACGTCACACCAAGACACAAGCCTTTAAGACACAAGTAGGACGTTTTGCACCGCAGTTCTCTGGATACCAGCAGCAAGACTGTCAAGAATTACTAGCTTTCCTGTTGGATGGTCTACATGAGGATTTGAATAGAATTAGGAAAAAACCATACATACAATTAAAAGACGCCGATGGGAGGCCAGATAAGGTGGTTGCTGAAGAAGCCTGGGAAAATCATTTAAAAAGAAATGATTCTATCATAGTCGACATATTTCATGGCCTTTTCAAGTCAACTTTAGTATGTCCTGAATGTGCAAAGATTTCAGTCACATTTGATCCTTTTTGTTACTTGACACTTCCTTTGCCCATGAAAAAAGAGCATACCTTAGAAGTTTACTTAGAAATGGATTCACTTACCAAACCTATGCAGTACAAAGTGGTTGTCCCCAAAATTGGAAACATACAAGATCTTTGTACGGCACTCTCTACTTTGTCAGGCATACCTGCAGATAAGATGATAGTCACTGATATATACAATCATAGATTTCACAGAATATTTGCCATGGATGAAAACCTTAGTAGTATTATGGAACGAGATGATATTTATGTGTTTGAGATTAACATCAATAGGACAGAAGATACAGAGCATGTGATTATTCCTGTTTGCCTAAGAGAAAAATTTAGACATTCAAGTTACACACACCATACTGGTTCCTCACTCTTTGGTCAGCCTTTTCTTATAGCAGTACCACGAAACAATACTGAAGATAAACTCTATAATCTTCTACTTTTGAGAATGTGATGGTATGTCAAAATATCCACTGAAACTGAAGAAACTGAAGGATCCTTACATTGCTGTAAGGACCAAAATATTAATGGGAACGGCCCCAGTGGCATCCATGAAGAAGGCTCACCAAGTGAAATGGAAACAGATGAGCCGGATGATGAGTCCAGCCAAGATCAAGAACTTCCCTCTGAGAATGAAAACAGTCAGTCTGAAGATTCAGTTGGAGGAGATAATGATTCTGAAAATGGATTATGTACTGAGGAAACTTGCAAAGGTCAACTCACGGGACACAAAAAGAGATTGTTTACATTCCAGTTCAACAATTTAGGCAATACCGATACCAACTACATCAAAGATGACACCAGGCATATAAGATTTGATGACAGGCAGTTTAGGCTAGATGAAAGATCTTTTCTTGCTTTGGATTGGGATCCTGATTTGAAAAAAAGATACTTTGATGAAAATGTTGCTGAGGACTTTGAGAAACATGAAAGTGTGGAATATAAACCTCCAAAAAAACCCTTTGTGAAATTGAAAGATTGCATTGAGCTTTTTACAACAAAGGAAAGCTAGGTGTTTATGATCCTTGGTATTGTCCAAATTGTAAAGAACATCAACAAGCCACAAAGAAATTAGATTTATGGTCATTGCCTCCAGTACTTATGGTACATCTCAAATGATTTTCTTACAGTTGATACATGAGAGATAAATTGGATACCTTAGTTGACTTTCCTATAAGTGACTTGGATATGTCAGAATTCCTAATTAATCCAAACGCGGGTCCTTGCCGCTATAATCTGATCGCCGTTTCCAACCACTATGGAGGGATGGGAGGAGGACTGCTTTTGCAAAAAATAAAGATGATGGGAAATGGTACTACTTTGATGACAGTAGTGTCTCGACAGCATCTGAAGACCAGATTGTGTCCAAAGCTGCATACGTGCTCTTCTGCCAGAGGCAAGACACTTTCAGTGGAACTGGGTTTTTCCCTCTTGACCGAGAAACTAAGGGTGCTTCAGCTGCCACAGGCATCCCGTTAGAAATTGATGAAGATAGCAATGATAATGACAATGACATAGAAAACGAAAACTGTATGCACACTAATTAATGAGAGTCCCAGAAGCCATAAAGGAGAGACTTTCCTGCTGGTGGTGTCTATGGAGATGATGAAGTCACCCACCACATTAAACACAAGTCTGAGATGGGAAGTTTCAGATAACCGAATGTAAATCCTTTATCAGATTTTAACTTGTGCAGTACTTGAAGTGAAACACAATGAAAACTTTAACAGAAATTGTCTCTTAATACATTTACAGTCTTGTATTTACAAGCTAAATATATATAGGAAATCACAAATAAATCCCTTTTAAGTTTACTGCTGTTTTGATGAATTTTGTTCTTTAATTTTTTGGATGTGAGTTAACTGATGACAGATGTTAAATTTGTGGATGTTGGTCATTTATTTTGCTCTAATATACTGCAAGAAAATTATGGCTGAACTTAGTTTTTGGATAATCTAGATCATGTGCATTAGGCTGCTACATATACTATTATGATATTTAGTTGTGGTATCAATGTGGCATAAATACTGCAGTAGTATCCTTGGAAAACCAAATTTTCAAGTCTATCCCTGGCAATCAATGTAGACCTATTTTTTAAAAATGAATCATGTTACATGGAAGTCTTGAAAAAGTTATTTCCTTTCATAGTATTAAAACTAGAATATTATGTTCATCTAACTGCTATTGTAGAAAACAGGTTCTAGATTTCACCCTTCATCTAAAGTCATTCTTCAGTTATATGTAAGGTTTTTTTTTTATGTTTAGGTCCTTTTTTGCATTTAGAATCTGTTCCTCCGCCATTTGAATTTTCTTTTACTTACATTAAAATTCATTTATTTTAATTTGGTGTTGGTCCAAAATCAAAATTTTTGCTGTCTGTTTTTCTCTACCCCATTTTTTGTAATTTGGCAACTTCTAACCTATGAATTATTGTAACGTAAGGAAAGATTTAATTGTACTCTGTATCAGTAGTAATGATTACATCATGCTTTGAGGTTTTTTTCATATACTGGCCTTTAAATAATTATTGGACAGTTGCCTTTAAAGGTAGGTCTGTTAACTCTTTGTGTGTTCCTGATGGAATTCACCATAGCCTTACAGCTTTTCTCAGAAGGTGACTTGTTAGAAGAGAAGTGGCATCTGCGTGTTCCAGAATCTGAAGCTGGACAGTATATAAAGCATAAAAACCTGGAATTTGATTTTAGTTCACCATGTTCAAGGATCTAGGATGCCAAAAATATGTGTGAACATTTGAAACATTTTTCATTTGCTGTTTTTTTCCCTTTGATCTAGTTAAAAGAATGTATTGTCAATTGGCATACAGTACTGCCATTAATAGAAAATATAAATACTGGGACACATTTCACATATTGACTACCTGAGAAATCGTTTTGTGTCCCACTGTTATTAAAGCAAAAAGTATAATGTTCTTCACTTGAACTAATGAAATACAATAGATTATAAATTGTGTATTGTAAATAAAAGTTCACTCTGTGAGTGCACATTTTGGTAAATATTTATTTATGTTAGCATTTAAATGTTTAAAAAATATGCATTTGACTAGGATAAATGAGGTATGTTGATCATGGCTTTGCTTTATACCTTGATATTAAAGCTGGTTTTTCATCCTGGTATTTTAAAAGCTGCTTTGAGTTTTTTTTTTTCCTTTCTTTCTTTTCTCTCTCTCTCTTTTTTTAAAATGTAAACTAACTTCCTGCATGACAGAGGTTAAAATTTTGTCTGCACTTGAGTTCACTTGAGTTTACATTTGAAATGTGCATGTTTATTTATACAGATTTCAATAAAGCTATTCAAGGCCTTAAAAAAAATTCCTATGAAGCTAAAGATAGTTCTTCAGGAAAAAATTTAAATTAGTACCTCATTTTAGTATAAATTAGAAAGTAAAATACATTCAAGTTTAATTGTATCCTCTCCTGAGAATAAGAATTTGACCTGGATAGATATTATCAGTTAGCTTTCTCTCATACCCTACCAATAATATTTTCATGTTCTTAAAGTAATATTTATTAAAATTTATTATGGGCTGGAGTGAGAGCACAGCGGGTAGGGCATTTGCCTTGCACTTGGCTGAACCGGGTTCAAATCCCAGCATCCCATATGGTCCCTTGAGCACCGCCAGGGGTAATTCCTGAGTGCATGAGCTAGGAATGACCCCTGTGCATCGCCAGGTGTGACCCAAAAAGCAAAAAAAAAAAGTAATAGAATATTTTATTTTAATTAAACACATTAATTTCTTTTGCATGAGAGTAAATACTTATTTATTTTATAGTTTATATTTTCTTTTTGATCCCAGTCTTTATATTATTTATGCAACTTTGCTTTCAAAATTCTAATTTATGAAGATCATTTAAAATTTGTATTGTGTGTCCAGTATTCACACTTCCTATAAGTGAATTCTATTACTATTTATTAAATCATTCAATAAATAGTAATTGAGAGTTTTCTGTGTGATAGATACTACTTTAGGTGCTAAAGAGCAATAAACAAGAGGCAAAGTTTACCATCCTCATAGAAATTAAAATTATAGGAGAGGAGACAGAAATAAAATTGATTAGTGAAGTAATGGTGTTTCAGATAGTGACAAGAACTATGTTCACATATAAAGCAAAATACCAGAGAGAAAGAATATTCTTGTTCCAAGGACCAGTATTAAATCTGAAGAGGAACAGCAATGGTTAGTGGCTCTAACACAGGGAGATGTAGGTAATAAAATTTAAAATATAAAGAGAAATCATACTCTGTGTGGTCCTGTGACTTTTATCTTACATAAGTTAAGAAGTCAGTGAAGAGTGTTAAGTTGTTCTATGTACAACATCTTAGAAGAGTTTCCATTTTTAAAGATTTGCTGTCTTGAAAACAGATTAGAGGTACAAGAATAGTAGTTCTGCTGACTATTATAACAGACTAGACAAAAGCTGGCATTGGTTTAGGCACAAGTAGTAAACAGGAGTCATATTTTAAATCTATTTTATTCCATTAATAATTTATTTTGGAGCTACACCCAGTGGTGCACAGGCAGGAGGACTACTGATTCTGTGCTCAGGATTCATTCTTAGCAATGCTCAGGGACCATATTGGTCCTGTGGTTGGAACCAGGGACAATCATATGCAAGGTCAAGTGTCATAATGCTAGTACTATCTGTTTGATCCAGATTTTGAGTATACTTTAAATTTTGAATGACTGAATTTACTGATTGAATATGAGCTATGAGAAAACTATGATTTGAGACCTGAGAAAACTAGAGGGATGGTACTACTACTTACAAAGACTGAGAATACTGATGAAAGCAGGTTTGAGTGTAGAACCAGGAACTGGGAAATGGATATATATTTGAGATGTCTAAGAGACCCACAAATAGAGATGCTAAGCAGACACTTCAATAACTGAGTCTAGAATTTAGTGGGAAAATCCTGACTGGAAACATATATGAGAGTTGTAGCATATAGTTAACTTTTACAACTAGAAATTGGATGGAAGCATGAGGGTAATAGTGTACCTGGAAAAGGAATCATGTTCTAGGAATAAAGCTCTAAATAATTAAAATGTTAGCAGATTCAAATGCTAGAAAGAATCAGCAAAAATGATTTAAAAGGTATGGACAGTGCAATTGAATGATTTGATTAAAGTTAACACTTTGTTATATTTAAAAAAAATGGATCATAGAATAAGATTTTACATGAAATATTTTCATTATTTGAAATTTAGGAAGAATACAATAGAAATTCACATAGTACTTTGTGCTTTATATTTTACTATTTTTATGCACTGCATCATTTACTATTTTATGTGTAACAGTTAGAGTAGACTCCCTCACTGCACTTCCATTTCCATTCCATGCTCTCCACTGAGCAGTCATTGTTATTCTTCTAAAATTAATGACTATTATTCTCAGGTTTGCTTTTTATATTTGTTTTGGTTTGGAGGCCACACCTGGTGGTGCTCAGGGTTAACTCCTGGCTCTATGTTTGGGTGTGACTTTCAGCAATGCTTGGGGACCAAGAGGTGCTAGAACTCTTGCATGCAAAGGATGTGCTCAGCTCACCAAACTATTTCTCCAGCTTTGTTTTGATATTTAAATATCTATATATAGTCATTTTGTATATGCATATATGCATGTTCATATATAAATATTTTCTCCGTTTTAAATTTTTGCATAAATTATTGATAAATTAATTAAACTAAGAGACAGACAATTAAATGACTCTAATACTGAGGCAGCCTGCATAGGCTAATGAAAGACTGAGTGTGTGAAATGATACAAGGTTACAAAAGCTAAATTCTACAGAAACCATTTACAATAACCATAACCTTTAAGCTACAGACAAATTATTGTTTTGCTCCTGTACTTATAAAAAATTTTCATAAAAACATTTTATAAAGAACATTTTTATAGAAGTGCCGAAGTTTGCAACACTGCAAAACATATTTTTTATGCATATCATTCCAACACTATGCCTGTTACCAGAGAGCCCGCTTCCCTCCACCAGTTTTCCAAGACCCCTCACCCATGTAAGTTCAGTTCTATAAACAATATCTTCAATTCTGATTACTTTGGCTATTTTTACACATTTCCTCTACTTTCTCTGGGCAGACTGTTCCAGACCACTTTATGTTTGATTTTGCCTGAATCAAATCATTTTTTGCTCAAAAATTTCTTACAAATTCTTAATATGCCTCAGTTTATCTTTTAAAATGATACCAAATCCTCCAACACCCTAGATTACTGTTTGTTTAGTAGAATATTTTTTATGTAGTTTTAGATCATTGTTTAAAGTTCTGTAGCATATTCCACTGTAAGAATATGCAATGGTATTATCTTACAAAAATTTCACCCAGAAATTTTTACAGTGTCCAGGTTTTCTTTTTCTATTTGCAACGATGATACTACAGAAATTCACAAAGAGACTTTATATAACAACACATGTGGTTTTCTCTGGTATTTAAGTTCAGAAGTAGGATTATTGATCATATAGAATGTACATTTTTACAGTGTCCTGGTTTTTTTTTCTATTTGCAACGATGATGATACAGAAATTCACAAAGAGACTTTATATAACAATACATGTGGTTTTCTCTGGTATTTAAGTTCAGAAGTAGGATTATTGATCATATAGAATGTACATTTAAAAAGACTTCTCATCAGAGGGAGAGGGGGAGAGATAAAATGATTTCTCTCATATGTGAGAAATTATTATATATATAAAAATATAATAAGAAAATAACAATTACCCAAAGACATTAGAAATGAAGAACATGGGGAACTGTCTTCAGTAGGAAGTGTACCATTGGGGAGTGGGTAAGGAAGAATAGGACAGGAAGAGACCACAATGTGACAATCATGAATTGGCCGCTCTGGAGGAGGTGAGGGTCCTGGAAGGTGGCAAAGTGTCACACATGAAACTATATCAATAACAGTATTGTAAATCACAGTTCCTGAAAGGACAAAATAAAAAACAGTGCCAGCTATATAGGAAGGCCAGATAGGTGGGAGAGAAACTGGAGACATTGGTGGAGGGAAGGGATACGGGTGAAGAGATTAGTGTTGGAGCATTATATGCCTGGAACTCAATCATGAATAAGTTTGTAAATCATAATAAAAACTAATAAAATGCTAACTTTAATTGCAAATAAGTTTCTTTTTTGCATTTTTTATTTTATTGAATATTACCAAATTATTCTTTTAACTGATTGTGCCACCCTATGCTTCTGTCAGCAGTGTATGAGACTCTACTCTGTTGCACTCCTTGGTAATCCTTAAAAAATACTGAATCAGCTGACATCCCATGAAGGTACACTTACCTTCTTAGATTGTAGCAGCCTTTTGTGTATGGTCTGATCATATCTTTTTGTACAATTTGAATTTTGTTTGTAAAGATTTTACAGATGAAAATTTTCAGACTAAATTCTGGGTTTTGTTTTTCTTGAAAAGGGGTTATCTGAGAGTAGTTGTCAGATATTCAGAAAGTTAAGGGGACCATTAGCTGAAGCACACACATTGGTTAGCCACAGACCAGATTGCTTCTTGTTGCATTCCAACTAGCCAGCTTTGTGTATTTTATTTTATCCACCTGATCCTCTAGAAGCTTAAAAATTGGCAGTCCTTCTCTGAGAACCTCTTGCACCAGCTCAGGAATACAGTTCATGTAGGTTTCCCATGAAGTTGGTATTTGTGGAAAAAAGTTAAACTCTGTTTAACAACACACTAAGAAAGCTATTCTTAAAAACAACAACAAAATTAACTTACTTTGTAGACAAGTTTCTGCTTTGGTTCATTCTAAAGCAGTTTTTGGAACAGGGAGATATTTTTTTCTCCCAGTTCTAAATACTTCTGTAGGTGAATTTAAGGATTTATTGAACTCACAACATAATTTATTTTACAAAGCAACCGCTCTTAATACACTTAAAATCTTTATCCAGCCAACATATGTTAAACAACCATACCTTTATATCTCATTTCTAAAACCATGTACCATAGAAAGGAAATTTTACATGCATTTTGATCGTGACAACATTTTCAGCTGATTAAAAAAATAATACATTCATTAGTAACTGCTTTAAAGGTTATAGAGATGACAACTCTGGAAAATAATAATAATGATAATAATAATAATAATAATAATAATAATGAAAAAACTAGAAACAAGAGAGAAAGATTAAGTGTGAGGGATTTGGAGTGGAGATCAACAAATGAGATATTCTGGGATTTTTCTTCACTGATGAGGATCTGGAATGCACGACTGATCCAACGGAAGTGAATTATTTCCCCTGGGGCACTATGTCTGCTCTTCTGGTAGCTGCTATCACATACATATTAATGTCTGCTTCCAAGAGCATAGCCTCAATGACTGTGCTCACTTCAGGCATGAGTAAAACAGAAAACAAGGAACTAATGCATTATTAATTTTCTAATATTCTTTGTACAAAATGAATTTTAACAACGAATCTGACTAGATAGATGGATTAATTTTCATTTTGGTGTTCTGTGGTTATATCTTATTATATATTATATTATTATTAGAATAAAATATGAAAACAAATTAGCTTCCTAACTTCAAGTTGAATACCCATCATGTATTTTTTATTCTTGCAAGAAATATTTATTGAGCACCTACTATGTGCCAGGAACTGAAATAAAACTTTTGAGAACCTTCTTGTAGATTATACTGTGCTCATGCAGACCATGTTTTATTTATATACCTTAATACACTATACATGTGCATTTCAATGTACACTCAGTTACTCTCCCTCGGCTATCTCTATACTTCTTGGAACTTAATGTTCTAGCATAATGCTGTGGTGTTGTTTTTTAATCATCACTTGGTCAGTAACAAGTAGTGGAAGAATTTGAGGACCAGCAGAAGGGTGGCAATATCATATTATAAAAGCAGTGCCATCTCAAAAGGATATAGAAATATAGGTAGTACAGACCAGTTTCCTATAGTACTCAAATACTTGTATATTATCTTCTCCAAAAATAGACTTAAGAAAGAAACATACTTTAAAAAAATCTTCTTGGCAGACCTAAAGCTGCCTTAGGGCAATGGGTTAATCTTCATTTTTTCACTCTTATAGTTAGAGTCAAAAAAACAATAGAAGATAAATGAAAAGAAAGTCCAATGGAGTGAAATTAGAAGAATCTAGAGATGATGAAACAAACAACAATCTAAACAGTTAAGAAGATTTAGAAACTTAGCAGTTGGTATATTGACTAGACATTAAATTGAAATGCCAGGAGAAGCACAATGTCATGTTTCTGCAACTAATGTGGCAGATTAACAGTTACTTATTGGAGAAGTGCTTGAAAAAAATATTTAAAAAATAAAGGAATGCATAAGGATATTAGAAAAGTTTGACAGTATTTTAGTCTTCTATTTCCTTGAACACATTTTACTTCATATCTGAAGAAACATTCCCTGTATAGTATACTTGAAATGCTTGATAAATTGTAAACATCATTATCTTAATAGCAAAAATGAGTTTTGGGGAAAGTTGGAGAAATCACCAAGGACCAGAGGGTAAAGAATCATGAATCTGGAAAGATAAATGCTAGAATATAAGGTAATATTTATCACAAGATGTGCAAAAATCATTGTGGTTTAGAAATGAGAATGTAAAAGTCTACTCATGCAGGATTAAGAACTCAAATGATAGGCTATATTGGAGACCAGAACAAAGAAAAAAAGGGTACTTTTGATGCATATCAGAGAGAATATGTATTTACTTCAGATTTAGCTCCAGGTGAAAGAGATATGGTTGGCGAAAATATAGATGCATAAATGATAGATAGAAAAGCTTTCCATGAAAAATGCCTATCATATACTGCAAATGTTCCTCTATATAAAGTGAATGTATTATATATTCTATTTCTTCACTTTGCCGCATCTTTATAACATGAATATGGTTATTCTTAATCTGCTATCTTCATATAGTCCTGTGTTAAGGTAAACCATGAACTGAAAAGGTGCTTTCTTCCATTCCACACCTGGGTTTTCTCATCACCATTTATAAAATACATTTGTATTCCTGTGCTCAGCATAGGCCAATGAGGCATATAGTTATCCTGGACAGTTGATTCCATGTTGAGTGCTGCACCTTGAGTTTACATGAAGTCAGCCTCTTCTATAATGCACATACAATCAGTGTGACACAACATAACTTTTCCAAACACCATTAGCCTCAAAGAATCCGGAAAAACACTAATTTTTCTACTTCAGGTTCTATTTCTAGCTTGCTTTCTTCTATCAGGCATCTCAAGGTGGATTCTTCTATAGATAGACTCACCTCTTATCCTCATTATCACTTTCTTCTACCAAATAACTCCTCAGATGTTGGATGTCTAGTCTAGATATCTACATCTATATCTACATATATATATGTATATATATATATATATATATCACTGTATCACTGTCATCCCGTTGTTTGTTGATTTACTCCAGTGGGCACCAGTAACGTCTCTATTATACTCAGCCCTGAGATTTTCGAAACCTCTCCTTACTCGTCTTTCCCAATGATTGGAGGTTCTTACAGGGTCAGGGGAATGAGACCTACTGTTACTGTTTTTGGCACATCAAATATGCCATGGGTAGCTTGCCAGGCTCTCCAAAGTGGGCAACAGACTCTCAAGAGTCTTATGGCTTATCAGGTTCTCTAAGAGGGAGAACTAGGCTATTAGATATCGAGGGGCCGCAATGCCTCAATGTTTCAGGGAACTTGGTTTTATAGTCTCTGGATGTTGGCTGTTGATGGTATTACACGGCGGCCATCAGGGGCAGTCTCTGGGTGTGACTGCCTACCTACTGGAAAATGAGAGATCTGGGTGGAAGAGGCCCAGTCCCGATCTGAGAAGCCTTGGAGATATCAGCCTCAGGCCCGCATACCTGGGTTCCTCTGCCGGCTCTACCCAGTGTGAGGTTCGTCTGAATGTGTGGAGAGTGGTCTGAGCATATATATATACTCTCCACAGAAACTCTAGGTTTCATATACCTAGTCTTAAACCTTTCAGGAATACCTACCATAAAAATAGCATTTCTCTTGCCATAATGAAGTGAGTCAAGATCTAGATTTCCATTGTATCAAACAAAATTTTTCTATCTTCAACTTTGTTTTGGTCTTGACATTAGGTTTTGTATTAATTATTACAGTTTTTACTTTGATATTTTATCATTCAGGTAAGACTGTGGTAGCCATGTCATTTCTAATAGTAGATTTCTGTAGAAAACATTAAAAGGGCTGAAGCTATTAAAAAATTCACCAAAACTTTTGTTATTCCCCCAAATTATAAATGAGTTAGATCCTTTTATCTGAATTTGTATAATGCTATATTGAGTCTGTGTCACTGTAATACTTTTCATCCTTAAGATTTTTCTGTAGACTGACAATATCACTTTGACTTTCAATGAGTTAGTCTTGTTGATAACCGAATATCTATAAAGACTATCTGAAATGGTCCCTTGTAAAAAACTAAGCAGACCAGCGGGCATGTGCACTCACGGGCTCTCCGAGTGGCTCTGTCTCACGGCCCGTGTTCGGTGCTCTGGAAGCGCTGTGTGTGGCTGTTGGTCAAGGGCAGGCAACGGAAGGAAGAAGGCCACACTGGTTGCTCGATCAGTTTATTTCATTCTCTCTCTCTGCTTCTCTCCCAGCTCTGGATCTCTCCCTGGATCTCGCCTCCCAACCACTCTTACCATCCCCCAAGCATGAGGGGGTTGGGGTTTACACATAGGTGTGGTCACAATCAATAGGGGTAAAGTTCTTTCCCTCAGGGGATGATGCTTCTAGGACAGATTCTCTTTCAGCAGGACGACCCACCCAAGGGCGAACCCCATGGGTGTGTTTCTCCTCTCCTTGTCCAATTAACATATAAGCATTCATAATATTAATCATTTTGTATGGACACAGTAAGAGATGTATTAAGCTTATAGAATTGCTCTCCTGGGGCCTCGAGATCTCAGACTACAGTGCTCAGGCCAGATTAGTCTTTCCTATCCCTAGCAGGGTCCTAGTCTCGTCATTACTTTTGGATCATGACAGCATTTGTCCATGATCAAGCTCTTAACTTATAGTTAAGAATTAGGCAATTTGGCCAGGTCCATCTCGAAGCCAGGATAGCACATGACTCACCACTTGCCCTGGGTCCGTCCTGTCCCTCATCAGGACCCTGCTTTTGGGGTGCTAGGAACTGAAGGCAACTAAGGCTTAAGTCAAGAAAGCAGATGCCTGAGAGGGAATAGTATTCAAGGCCAATAAAATCCCAAGTTACAAAAGCATAATATTGTCTTCTTGTGTCAATACAAAAGGAAATTGCTTTAAAGTAAATTATTCAAAAGACATAAAAAGAGGAGAAAGGCAATATTAACTTATAATATAAGTTCAGTGTCCTAGAAAGGTCTGACCTTACAAATTAACAGAGTCAGATTAGGGGGAAAAGCTGATTAACTGTTTTGGGGAAGAAGAGAGCATAGAGAGTGGTTACAGCTAAACAAAGGGATGGGAGTGACTCAGGAACACTTTAATGGATGTTACTGGGATAAGCCTAAACTCTGGGATAAACCAGGATAAGCTCCATGTGGCAAGGGGGGAAAGGACAAAGTAATGTCATCCTACAGTCCCCCAGACAGTGATTTTCAGACTTTTTAGTTTATAGTTTTATAGACCCACTGTTTTCCAAAGAGTGTTGCATGTCACACAGATATTTAATGAAAAGGATTAGTGAGATTTTGAGGTTGAATGGTGCTGTAGATGGTAAACATTATTGAAAATAACTGACAAAGTGCTTATAAAAGCAAAACAATGCAGACATGTTCCAATTAGGATGCTGCTGTCTGGGTATAGAATCTTCCAAATTGAATATGATTGTAATCAATGAATCACCATGCCCAACATTCTCTCTGGTTCAAAATTACAAAGCCGGAAGCCTTAAACTGACACCTTTAGTTCCATGCCTTCTAGTTATTAATTTATTTGCCGTCTTATTTACCAATACCATCGCCTTAATCTGACTCATATTTCAGTAATAAAAAAGAGAATTAGTTATAGTTCTCAAGTCTTTGCCTTCAGCTATGTTTTCTCTGCTCATCATAAAACTTAGAATTTTTCTCATTAAAGAGAAATCAATTGTAGCATCCTCATTAAAGAGATGCATCTGTGTATGCTAACTTTTTTGCAACAAATATAGAAAGTATATTAAAAATACAAAATATGATCTCGGTATTTTCCTCTTATAGAAATTGCTAAATTTTATCATACTTTTTTCATACATAATGCACAGAGTTAGTAACTTTTTGCATATTTTTATATTTTTACTTCCTTTCTCAAATTCAGAGGAGTATGGTGGGAAAGTGAAATTTATCAAAGGATTTCAGAGAGATAGTTCCTAGGTCTTTGAACCATTGGCTTTAATCAACACCAACTAAGCTATTTTAAAGGGGAAAACCTCTGTAAACATTTTTAAGGACAAACATAAGCATATACATAAGTCCAAATACTTCCCTTTTGTCAAATAAACTTTCTTAAGGTTAAAATAATTTCCATATATTCCTTTATACTGATCTTCATAAATTTTCTGTGTGAATTAGTTTGAATTATTATTTTCTTTTAATGAATAATAATCTTTGATTTTTGAACATTTGAAAAATGAAAATAACTAAAAAAAATTAACATCTCTTGAACTCTGTACATCAGGAAAAAATAATAGAATGAAAAAGAAACATATGAATGGGAAAATATATAAATGCACAGGAAATCCTCCACCTCAATATTTTAAAACAAACCGAATTTTCAATTAGACTTAGTATTTGAATAGATATTTCTCAAAAGAAGGGATACAAAAAAGTAGCTCCTGATCACCCAGAGGATGTGAACCCACTCCCCCACAAAAAAAGACAAAGATACTGTCATTTGCTCTATAACATGGATAAATCTGGACAGCATTTTTGTAAGTGAAATAAAACAGTCACATAAAGAAAAATGTGGCAATGTGGTAAAACTATTTTAAAGAGCCAAACACAGAAACAGGGCAAAATAGTTGTTGCCTGTAGCCAGATATAGAAGACAAAAAATCTTTCCTGTGACAAAAGTTGACTGAGTCATAGCACAGTGGGTAGGGCATTTGCCTTGCAAGCAGCCAACCCGGGTTCGATTCCTCCGTCCCTCTCAGAGAGCCCAGCAAGCTACCGAGAGTATCCCGCCCACACAGCAGAGCCTGGCAAGCTACACTTGGTATATTCAATTTGCCAAAAACAGTAACAACAAATGTCACAATGGAGACGTTACTGATGCCCGCTCTAGCAAATAGATGAACAATGGGACAGGACAACAGTGCTACAGTGCTACCAGTGTTTATCAGTATGTCTCAAGACATACACATAACTATATTGTATGTCTCTGAACATTTTGTTGAGAATGCAAGTTTGATGTCAGACATTCTTACTACAAAATTTTTTTAAAGTGATTGTTTCTCAGTCTCTAAATTTCACTCTATCTCTCTGTCTCTCCCTCCTCTATCCCTCCATCCTCCTACACTGATATCAATTTTGCTTTGTTTGTTTTCAAAACAAAATTTAAGCTCTTTAATATTGCATTACCTGAAACGTAAAGTTGATATGTGTGTGTGAATTCCTTTTGAATTCTAAAATTCAACTTTGCTGAGGGGAATTTAATTTTATCTCATCAGAAATTACAAACAGATCTCCTCTGTGCCTGAGTTAAGCATGAAATTAAGGTAATTATAGATGAGTAAAGTTAAAAGTTCCCTGAGCAAAATGGGAAAAAAATAAACAAAACCCCAAATTAAAGAGTTTCACAACTGAAGTAGAATAAACTTATAAATCTTCTGCAGATTGTACTTTTGTTCTTGTTTGACTTTTTGTTTTGTCTGATTTCTGTGAGTTTTTTTTCCCTTTGGTGCAAGATTAGGTTTAAAAAACTGAGACCTAGACTATGTTGTGGCAAACAGTTGAATTACTATATTGGTCATTTCCAAATTCCTGTAAATGACTGCTTTTTTGTCTAGCAAATGTGCATTCTTTTCTCCTGCTGTGCCATTCTAGAGTACAAAACCACTTGTGTATCATAGAGTGGCAGACAGTCACCAATTTATGCAATCTTAACCTACTGTCAGTGTCCTCAGCCAAAGTCTAAAAAGAACATTTCCATAGATGTACGAGTAGGTTTGTTACTTTTTACAGATCATACAACATGCAGCACTATAGTGTAAGCCTATAGTGGAAGAATATTTTCTAGAATTTGGATTTGGATTGGGTGATTTGGGTGAGGGTCTAAGGAAATAATTTGGCCTATATTGAATAAAAATGAGGAATTTTTAAATTTAGTTTTCCTATGGAGAATGTAAGAACTTCATATTTTAAAACTAGATACTTAATCATTGTTTCAGGATGATTTTGTTTGAAGTTAAGGATCATTATAAACCACGGTGGATTAAAATAACCTGGCTCTAAATCTCAGTCAGTTTGCAATAACATCAAGGCCTACCTGTGAAATCAGAGTAGGTCCAGCACGTAAGGTTTCTTGCCCAGACGACTCCCACTCCCTGAAAATGTCCCCAGTTTTAGGATGACATTGCTTTGTCCTTTTCCCCCTTGCCACAAGGAGCTTAGGTTTATCCCAGTCACACCCATCAAAGTGCTCCCGAGTCACTCCCATTTCTTCATCTATCTGTAACCACTTCTCTATGCTTTCTTCCCCAAACAATTAATTAGCTTTTCCCCATAGTGAAACTGTTAATTTGTAAGGTCAGATCTTTCTAGGACACTGAAAATATATTATAAGTTAATATTGCCTTTCTCCTCTCCTTGTGCCTTTTGAATAGTTTACTTTAAAGCAATGTCCCTTTTGTATAGACACAAGAAGACAATATTATGCTATTGTAACTTGGGATTTAATTGGCTTTGAATAGTATTCATTCCCGGGCATCTGCTTTCTCAACTTAAGCCTCAGTTGCCTTCAGTTCCTAGCACCCCAAAATCAGAGTCCCGATGAGGGACAGGACGGACCCAGGGCAAGTGGTGAGTCATGTGCTATCCTGGCATCGAGATGGACCTGGCCAAATTGCCTAATTCTTAACTATAAGTTAAGAGCTTGATCATGGACAAATGCTGTCATGATCCAAAAGTAATGACGAGACTAGGACCCTGCTAGGGATAGGAAAGACTAATCTGGCCTGAGCACTGTAGTCTGAGATCTCGAGGCCCCAGGAGAGCAATTCTATAAGCTTAATACATCTCTTACTGTGTTCATACAAAATGATTAATATTATGAATGCTTATATGTTAGTTGGACAAGGAGAGGAGAAACACACCCATGGGGTTTGCCCTTGGGTGGGTCGTCCTGCTGAAAGAGAATCTGTCCTAGAAGCAGTATCCCCTGAGGGAAAGAACTTTACCCCTATTGATTGTGACCACACCTATGTGTAAACCCCAACCCCCTCATGCTTGGGGGATTTAACTAGGCTGTAAGAGTTGCATAGATCGAGGGCCAGGAGAGAAGCAGAGAGAGAGAGACTGGAGTGAATGAAATAAACGGCAACTGATCAATCAACTGGCTTGGCCCTCGTTTCCTCTTCCATCTGCACCATGGCCCTGGGCTGCTCTGGCTGGGCGAATGGCCTGAGACCGACCCCCGGAACCCAGGTGCAGCTGCCGGGTTGTTTTTTACACCCAGTGAACAAGATCTCTTCACTTGCTTTGTTTAGGGTGGCTCACATCTACCTTTCCACTTCTGTGGCTGTCTGTACTGTAGCCTTAGGCTGAGCAGGAACAGAATGGAACCCCCTTTATGCTGCCTGGATTAAGAAATACTGCAGGCACTGCAGAGAATAATTCACTGGGTAGGGTGTTTGTCTTGCATGCGACCAATCTGAGTTCAGTTCAGCATTACATGTAGTTCCCTGAGCCCTACCAGTATTAATCGCTGAGTGCAAGACGAGGAGTTAGCACTGGGCACTGCTGAGTATGGCCCCTAAAGAAAAACAATTGGAATTTGGAGGGTTCTGGGCATCCCCACACTCCAGCTGTTTCTCACTAACTTCCTACAGTTCCGCCATCTTCAATCATCCTTCATTCCATGTACTTTCTGCTGTATATTTCTACCCGTATCCAGTGCCAATACCTTAGACCAGGCTACTTGTGCTTTCACTGACCAGCTGTTGTTACTATGCTGTCACTGTTATCCTTTCATTCTTCCTCTACACTGCTTATAAAATAATCTTCAAAAATGCATATGTAACAGTGCTCACTCTTTATTTCCCATCTCCCCATGTCCTTTATAAAAAAAGCAAAGACCAACTTCATTACAAACTTTCTGTCTGTCTGTAACCTTAGCATATCTCCACGACGTGTGGCTTGTTTTCACTTAATTCTCAAGACTCAGTCATGCAGAAATCCTTTTCACTGCTCTGAAGGGCTCTGTAGACTCATTTCCTCCTATGCCTTGCCTAGTACACACCATCTTCCTCTACTTATAACCTAGCCTTCTTCCATCTTCTCTCCAAGTTCCAGTTTACATCTATTTTTTCTTGAACTTGAACTTTACAAAACCAGCGATAGGAAGCATCCATCTAAAAAGTTCCATTAGGAATGCCGTGCTACAGAGGCAGGGTGGGGTGGAGAGGACGGAGTGGGGGTGGTGGGAGGGATGCTGGAACCATTGGTGGTGGAAAATGGGCACTGGTCCAGGGATGGGTACTTGATCATTGTATGACTGAAACGAAAGCATAAAAGTTTCTAAGTCTGTAACTGTACCTCACAGTGATTCACTAATAAAAATAAAATAAAACAAAACAAAATAAAATAAAAAGTTTCTTTATTGAGTGCCACTATAGAACATTGAATTCTTCCTTTATAACATTTAGATCTCCTTAGTATGATCATTCAATGTTCAAAAGACTGTGTTAAATGTGAAACATAAGCATGTTTTACATTGCTTATAATTATACATCAATGCTTAGAAGTTTGTGAATGATTATCAAAATATTTGTTAGATTGGCATACTAATGAATGAAATCAGATATATAATAAGTATTATAATACATCACAGTACAATGACTTATTTTTTATTTAATGAATAGGATTATATAAATTAGTTTTTCTCAACCAGGGGGCAAATAGCCTTATAGGATTCCCAAGATATTTTAAGGGGACCTGTAACAGGTAAACATTTCATAAATGGAGGGACATGGTAGGACATAAGATTGGGAGGTTACTGGTAGCACAGGATTTGGGGACGCAGGAAGAAAACAAGGTGGGGAAGGAAGCCACAATCAGAAAAAGTTTGAGAAATATTAATACAGACTATCCAGGTAAATTGATTAATTTAACAACTATTTTCCTGTGAAAAACAAGACCTAAGAACCAAAGGGGGAAAATATCACAAGTAAATTAGTCCCATTCCATTTATATTCCATTTATATCTCTTCTAATTATAATATAATATGATAATAAATATAATCAGTGCTTATCATATATTTTTGTGTTAAATTTTGTATATATGTCATCCCATTTAATCATGTACATTTTGTTTATTGTCTCTTAAGTAGATAATAGACATGTTGAAGATTGAGAATATATTTATAATTTTGGTATTTTCCACAAATTTAAATAGTTTCTGATAGAAACAAGTACTGCAGCAAATTCTGGTCAATGACATCTGTTTTTATGTTTACACTTAATAAATTAGGTGTGTTTAAGAACATAATAAGTTTCATTAAAATTACTGGATGACATCTTTCCTCTTTATGATTTTGTGAATTATTGTTTATTTTTTATTGGCTATTTGTTGTTTATGGGAACTTTGCATACTTGTCTCTATGTTAAATGTTTTTTGAACTTATAGTGTTAGATAAATTATATTAATATAGAAGAAACATTAACTCTAATACAGTAAACACAGTAAAGTCTTACAAGATGAAAAGAGATGTCTTGGATCTAGAGCAGTAGCACAGTGGGTAGGGTATTTGCCTTGCACATGGCCAACCCGGGTTCGATTCCCAGTATCCCATATGGTCCCCTGAGCACCGCCAGAAGTGATTCCTGGGTGCAGAGCCAGGAGTAACCCCTGTGCATCACCGGGTGTGACTCAAAAGCAAAAAAAAAAAATGAGAGAGAGAGAGAGAGAGAGATGTCTTTGTACTGTTTTTTTTTTCAACTACAGAGAAGTTGAAGGAGAGTTGATAGGCACATAGAATCTAGGTAAATTAAAAGTAGAAAATAATATGGAGAGGTAGGTTGTGTTTGGCTGGAAATGTAAACTACATTAATGATTTATGAGGACATCCTGTTGAGTGGTATGTAGATGTATGTAGGTGCCTTAATGTGCATTTCAGATTCCCATTAAAACATTAATGACTAGGGGCTGGAGCGATAGCACAGCGGGTAGGGCATTTGCCTCACATGCGGCTGACCCGGGTTCGATTACCAGCATCCCATATGGTCCCCCAGCACCGCCAGGAGTAATTCCTGAGTGTAGAGCCAGGAGTAAGCCCTGTGCATCACAGGGTGTGACCCAAAAAGCAAAAAAAAAAAAAAAAAAAAATTAATGACTAACCTAATTCACTTTTTTTTTTTTTGCTTTTTGGGTCAGACCCGGCGATGCACAGGGGTCACTCCTGGCTCTGCACTCAGGAATTATCCCTGGCGGTGCTCAGGGGACCATATGGGATGCTGGGAATCGAACCCGGGTGGGCCAGGTGCAAGGCAAACGCCCTACCCGCTGTGCTATCACTCCAGCCCCCTAATTCACTTTTTTGGAATACTGCCAGCAGAAAATCCTCAGAAGTCACCCAATGGACAAGAGCAATAGTATAGTGGGTAGGGCATTTGCCTTGCACCCAGTTGACCTGGGTTCCATCCCCAGCACCTTATATGGTCTCCTGAGCCCACCAGGAGTGATCCTTGAATGCAGGAGTAAGACCTGAGTACTACTGGGTGTGGCCCCCAAACAAAAACAAAAGAAAAAAAGAGAAATCACCTGAGGCCACAAGTCCTTGCCACACTGCCCTACCATCCATGATCTATTGATTTATGTAGTGGATAAGGCCTTCTTCAGTTTCACTGAAACTCCTAACAATACAAAAAAGTTATTCCAACTGCACAATTCCTCAGATGAAGCCCCACTGAGATTTTTTTTCTCCTGCTGCTTAATTTGGCCATTTTTAAAAATCTCTACATCAGTGTTAATTCTATAACCATTTTTTGATAAAGTTCCTGTACATTATCAGAGTCTCTAATTATATTTAGTGCAGTGACTAACTTTCAACAGGTGGTGCTTAGAAATCACCAGGGATCTTAAGCAAGGAAGTAACATAATCAAATATACCTGTCCTCAACAAGAGCTTTCCTTTACATATGAAAACTAATTTGACTTTAAACAAAAATGCACATCAATTAATTTATTTCATCATGAATTATTCCTGAAAGACTTAAAAAGCTGGCGTGGCAGTTGCCAAAACATGTGTGTTGATATTTTTCAATAGTGGATTGCTTTTCTTCATTACTGACATCATATTCCTCTTCTTTAGGATTTTTTAACACTAGAATTTCTTAAACTTTGTCTCAGAGCAAAGAAACTACAAACTAAAATCTTGTTATTCTTGACTTGCAACCAGTAAATTATTTTCACGAAGAAGTGTTGATGAGTTTCAAAATGTTGTTATAGATACAAAATAAAAACAAGATATTTCCACATTCATCAGTTGTTAATTTTTCTTATTTCCGTCTAGCAAAATTAGTGGTTTAATTCTATAGAAGAGAATTATTTTGTTTCATCATCAGATGATTAAAAAAGCAATCACTGGGGCTGCAGCGATAGCACAGTGGGTAGGGCGTTTGCCTTGCACTTGGCCGACCCGGGTTCTAATCCCAGCATCCCCTGAGCACCGCCAGGGATAATTCCTGAGTGAAGAGTGAGGAGTAACCCCTGTGCATCGCCAGGTGTGACCCAAAAACAAAACAAAACAAAAAAAGCAATCAGTGTATTGTCTTTCAAATCCAAAAGACACATTCGAAAAACCAGTAGATTAATTGCATTTAATAAAGGTTGCAGATATTTTCTTACCTTCTAATTCTTTACTTCATCAGTATTGAATATTATCATATTACCTTTATATAATTCGGTGTACTGTAAGTTAAACTTATTAAAATAACTGTTCTGTGAAGAGGTAATAAATAAACCCTCCCAAACCTGTTAATTAAAGTTCCATTCCTTGGGGCTCCTCTTCATGTATTTTGGGAGAGTTTCACATGAGTTCCCATAAGTTCACTATGGAATCAACTGTGATAGTGGGGCTCTCATTTCTCTCCTGCTCTGCTCAGTTTCCCTAATGCTGAACATCACCACTTCTACCTCGGTGAATCCATACTCTGAATATACACAGTCTGCCTCACTAGTATTTCTTAGGACTTTAAGGAACCTGCAGCAATTGTTGTCTCATGTCTGTCTCTGTCAATTCTACTTAGATCCTAAAGTTGAGATATATGAGCCCTGTTGGGTTCACAGCTGTACAATTAGTTCAAAAAGAGAAAAGATTATTTTATTCTGTTTCACAGAAGAGCCTCTTTCCCCTGTGCCTGGCTGTCTTCAGCTGTCTTCACTGGGTTCCCTCAGAGGGGGTGGGTTGAGTTTCCCTCCCCACCCCGAGCAGAGCCCCCACAGTCGAAGACCTCTGGAACCCAGTCACAGCTATGCTCAAGGCCCCTCTCCACATGTTCGGAAAAGCCTCACGCATGAAGGAACCAGCAGAGGAACCCAGGTGTGCGGGACCTGGGGCTGGGATCTTCAAGCCTGCTCGGATCAGGACTGGGCCTCTTCTGCCCAGATCCCCCATTTTCCACATCCAGAAACTGCCCCCGGCGCCGTGTAATCTCATCAATGGCCAACATCCAGAGACTATAAAACCAAGCTAATACATCTTATTGCCTAGTTCTCCCTCTCAGAGAACCTGGCAAACTACCTAGAATTTCCTGCCTGCATGGAAGAGCCTGGCAAACTCCCTGTGGTGTATTCATATGCCAAAACCAGTAACAATGATGGGTCTCATTCCCCTGACTCTGAAAGAGCCTCCAATGTGGCACCATTGAAAAGGACAAGTAAAGAGAGGCTTCTAAAATCTCAGGGCTAGGACGAATGGAGAAGTTACTGAGACTGCTTGAGAAAATCTACAATCAATGGGATGATGATGATGATGATGATGATGATGATGATGATGATGATGATGATGATGATTATGGGTGATTTTGTTTCACACATTATTACAGAAGTTTCCATTTTCCACTCCTTCAAACATTGCTCTTCTCTTCTATTTTGGCAGTTTTTTCATCTATGCCTCCTTTTTTAGGAACTATTTTCCTTCTTGTAGTCCTCTTGATACTCATAAATTCAAATAAGTCTATTTAATAATTGATCAATATTTTGATATGCTGTGGAGGTCACAGTTTAGACTGTGGGTAGAGGGCAGGAGATATAGTTTAAGTAGTAGAGCACAAAATTTGTGTGGAGGAGACCCATGGTTTGATGCTCAATATTGCGTAAACTCTAAAGCACCACAGAGATCCATACTTCCAGGAGAACACTGCTCTTGCATTCCTGATCTGCCAGGTGTGAAGCTCCACAAGAAAAAGAGAGAAAAAGAATTTATGACACTTCAAGCCAGGCATAAATTAAAAAGTTGTGCTGTGGGAAAATCTTAATCACTCAGCAACAACAAAAATTTCTATTCATCATTCAATATATCATTATTTAATAGGAAGGACAGCAGAATGCACTTATTAAATTCTGAATAAATTTGCATTTATAGTAATTTAATTTTCACTAATGTAATTTGGGTTATTCAAATGAAACATAAAGGAGTTAATCAAACACTATTCAGGCACAAATTTTATAGACAAAATAGATTGCCAAGTACAACACACATTTTTATTACTAAGGCAAATTTTGAGCACTTTAAAATTATAATCACGCTGCGAAAAAGTTTCAATATATTTGAATAGTTTAATTCACTTTGGAGGGGCCTTCAAAGATATATTCAAGAGACTTGAGGGTCACTCCCAGCAGTTTTCAGTCAACCAGACTGGTTGTTCAGTGAAAGGGTCTGTGGTGTTTCTTGGGTGTAGAAGTGTTGAGCACTGCTCAGAGACCTCAAGGGTCACCCTTGAGGCGGTTGGTGTCTTCCAGGTACTGGAAGTCTTTTGATAATGCTGGTAGGAAGAACCATATGGTTCTAGTAATTGAAGCAGGGTTGGCTGTATGTGAGACTTGTCTTAACCTATGTGCTATTTCTAGGACCTTTTAAAAAATGTGTGTGTGAGTTGGAGGGAGGGGAGGATTAAAGCAGGGAATGAAAGAATTATTTAACTTTGATACAACGTTTAAATTTTCTTTTAGATCATGAAATGAACTTCTAGCTTTATCACTCAAATTATTTGTAAAATTATCCCAGAGGCTGGGGTGATAGTGCAAATAGATGTGACATATATGCCTTGCATTTCAAGGCCCCGAATTTGATCTCTGGCACCATGTACCCTACCAGCACCCCCACCCCAGCACCTCCAGGTGTAGTCCTGGACTTCCAGAGCATGTCTGGGTCTAAGCAGCACCACATTGACTGCCAAGAATTCACCCATATGAACCATTAGCTGAGTTTCTTCAGCAGTAATCCCCCACCCCAGTGCTCAAGGGTCTGCCCCCCAATTCCATCTCATTTTATACATAATTAATTTTTATTATACTGATGATTTATAGCAGAGACTTATACAAGACATTAAAATTATTTTAAAGAAAAATAATCTAAATTCTAGGACCACAGGGACAGATCAAATGGATAAGCACATGCTCTAACTGCAAAAGGCATGATTTTAACTCCTAGTACTAGGAGTGACCCCTGAGGACAGAGCCAGAAGTAGCTTCCATACACTGTCATATGTGGACCAAAAAAGATAAAGAAAAAAATGTATATATGACTCTATTTAAAGTGATCACAGCATCAGAATCAGCTACCTGGTATCCTAATTCCAGGTAGTAAAAATCATTTGATTTTCACAAACATTAAAAAGAAATTTTTTGATGACTTCATCACAACTTGCAAGAAGTTTGATACAAATACTTGTAGTACATAACTATGTTTTACTTAAGGAAAGAAAAAAAAAGACCATTATTTTCACTCCATCTTCTCATGAAAAAGAGTAAAAGCTTAAGAAAGAAAAGTTAGGGCTAGAGAGTTAAGACAGGGCTAATTTGCCTTGCTCTTAGTGAACCCTGATTCTATCTTGACATTGCATATGGTCCCCTGAGAACTACCAGGAGTGATCCCAATTATTTTTAACCAATTAATTCATTAGTTGATTATCAAGAAATTTATTATTTCTCTCATAAATAAAATCAATTAAGTTAAAAATTATTTAAAGAAATATGCTCATATTTATTAGTAAATGCTTTTAAATAACTACTGTTATTAACCACTAACAATGAACTGTAACAGGTCATATTCAAAAGAATTTGTATTCATATTATATCATATTTCATTAAAAAATATTCCCACTACAGTGCATATTGTTTTGATTTTGGGGCCACACCCACAAATGTTTGGAAGTTACTCGTGGCTTTGACTCAGGAATTACTCCTGGTGGTACTTGGGTAACTATATGTGCTGCATGGATTGACCGCATGAAAGATAAATACCATCCCTCTGTACTATTGCTCCAGCCCAAAACATATTATTCTTGTTGTGATAAATCCTAATATACTCAAATTGTAGTCCATTTATCAAATAAAATCTCAGCTTTACTACTGGATATCCTTAATCACTGTGATTAACTTCTCTGTAGCCTCAATGCCTTATGTACTTAGAAAAAGTTGCTACTAATAATTGTTTCATTTTTAACATGTCATACAAGTGCACGCTTACTACCACTTCATAGTATGATGAATTATCAAATATTTAACTTTTAAAAAAACTTCTTAACATAATAGAGTTTTCTAGTCAGAACTCCTCTAGGTCTGACTAAAATAATCCGTTAGTTAGAGTATCAAGTAGAAATTAAAATATTGGCAAGTCTATATTCCTTTACAAAGGTTCTGGGAATGAATCCATGTTTGAACTCATTTAAAGTTGATCACGTTCGGTTCTTTGCAATTCTATAAGCAAGATCTTCATTTCATGTTTATTATTAGCTAGGGGTCTTTGAATCTACACCATCTATATTTTTTCTTAAGGCATTCATACAACTTTCTCCAAGAATGATGAATTGTTTCTTTCAGAATTTGAATCTCTCTCATTTCTGCCTTATATTTCCAATCTTTAGTCAGTGAAAATTCTCTGCATCTAAGGGCATGTGGGATAAAATTGGATCTACCTAAACAATCCAAAATAATCTATATAAAATTCATCATTCACCACTCAAAGTCCTATTTGCCACATATGTAACAGAATATTCTAAATATTAGGGTATGGACAGTTTGAAGGACCTACCAAATATTGAATAAATTAATGTAAAGTGCTAAAAGCAGTGATACAATTGGTTCTTATCTTTTATATTAACAGACTACAAAATTTTATACATACAAGTGTGCCATGGAATCATCTGCACCTAACATTTTGTAGATGCAGATAATATCACTAATATTTCTATTATATTATTAATATTTATAGCCAAATTGTGTCTGTATTATTGCTACCACCATTTTTTTCGAAAATGTGGTCTGCCACATTCATTCTTGTGTTGAGCTCTGTTCAAATCTTTGGCAAGCTAAGCCCTGAACAGGGGCAGGAGTAAGCCAATATGACCTCAAACCAAAAACAACCACAAAAAAATGTAAGAGTCAAATATATCTGAAACCCCAAGTAAAAAGAATTACTAAATACAGCAAAAAGGGTATATAATTTGAGAATAATATGAGCAAATAGAGAAAGAGGTTGAAGTAATAGGTTAGAGGGAATCAACGTGATAATGATGAGTGGCAATAAAACTCCATTGGTGAGTGTGATGTGATATATCTATATATGCACATATATGTGGATATATTATTGAAACAGTATTATAAACCAATGGCAGACAGATCAGTAAATAACAGATAAGTTAAAATTGACATCTATCTTTCAATTGTGAAAGATTTTCAGTTAAAAAATGCTTAGGCCTCAGCAAAATTTTACAGTTGCTTATATGAATCACTTTCTCTGACTTAAATTCATCAAAGAAAAAAAACTATATTTCTATTTTAGAAGCAATTCTATCTAGATATTTGCTGTGTCAAGTTAATTAAGTGGAATTCAACACATTGTTTAATTAACATAGCAAAGTAAAAATAATCCACAATTATATTAGGATTTTCATGTTGGCTTATATACAAAGCATGATTAGTTCTTCAGTTTCACTGAGGAAAAATCAAAATAAAATAATAAGCAGGAAAAAATTTAAGCTGTTTCCTCTCCAGTCTCATCAAAAGATTAAAATCTGTGTATCTAGAAGGTTAAATATTTGCCATATGTGTTTCAAGCATTTAATTTTCTGTTTGTTGATATACAACTTTATCATTACTTTGATGTGGCAGATGAAAAGACAGTTTAAAAAAAAGATACTTGGCATGCTAAAAGCTAGTGGCAGTGCAAGTAGAGAGAACAAAACAAACATACATACATAAAACTTTCATACCGTCATGATCAATATGGTCCTCACAAACTTTTAGATTGACATCTTCTAAATCCTCTAAGTACCAAGATGGTTGATAAATAAGTACCTACCTTGTTAAATACAATGGAAAATTGATTTGTTCTGAGAACAATCTCCAGGGCTGAGTTTAACGAAGGTTCTAACTCTGAAATCTATACTAAATGGAAAAGTTCAAATAGAAAACCAACACTTCAATAACAAGAGGATGGGAGTAAATATAAAAGGAAGCTTTCAAAAAAAAATAAGCAAAAAAGAGAAACTTAAGAACAGGCCCCTTAAGCCTTTTATAATTCCTAGGCATAACTCAGTATTTAAATTACTTGTCTTTCAATTATCTTGGCTGCAACTTATCATAACCTGGACACATGTTTTAAGCAGAACACAGTATCGGCCAGAACAAAATACGGATTGATGGGAATTAGTTCCATGATGTAATATTGATTGCATATAAAACAAGCAGGATTTAAGGTTTATCACATTGTTAGAAAAGTGTTTCTTTTCTTTCACAGATGCAGCCATTAGTTAGAAACAACATTTGGCTAGTGGGTAATTAGAAACTGGTATCTAACAAAATAAGAATAAATAAACTGAAGGATGCAGCAGTATCTCATCCCCCTGCACTACTTGTCTCTTTTACAAAACTTTGGCCCATGAACATTGATTCCATTTAATGATACAGGGAAACTCCAAGGAAAGAGTAAGTTTAGGAAAAAGAGGAGTATCCCGTGCATAGTTTGCATTGCTAAATTTAAGGTCCCTATCAACTAGTTATCTATAGAGAGAAAGTTAATATTCAAATTAAGAATATTCAATTCAATTCAAAATTCAATTCAAGAAATAGTTTACAACTGGGAAAAAATTGGGGGGTTAAACACATAAACACTAAAGTTACTGGAAAGAATGAGATTCCATTGAAAGTAGTTTAGTAAACAAAAGGTAATTGAGTACTGAGGTTCTCTATCACTAAGGGACAGGAAGAGAAGAAAGTTATTTTTAAGACTGATATCTAGCAAATAAGAAAAGTGTGGGGTCGGGCTTGCTCTTTGAACATATTCTCCTTTGAACACATATCACATAGCACCAGCTAATGGCTGATCATCTTCACATAAACCACTCTTCACAGATGACAATTATTCCATGTTCCCAAGGAGTATTTTACAGATACCAATGAATGAGGGCAGAGTGCATCTTATCTCTGTAGATACTCTGAACTCTTCCCAGGTTGGCTACAGATGTTCCCCAAATTTAAAGGGATAACATGTTCTGCAGCCTGCTTCAAGACAAAAATAAAAAAAATGACCCCACAAAAAAGAAAAAGTGTTACAATTTGTGTCTCTAGAGTGTTACATACTTTCCACAAGGCTTTCAAGCACAGCACATTTTCTCCCTGGGATCTGTTAGAACCTCACAGGGTCTTGGTTCTGGTATTTAATTGTGCCCCTACTCTGACTTTCAAACCTTGAATCTTGTTTATTGTGTCAGACATTCTTTTATTATTAAAATTAGGGGATCCCATGTATTTTATTTGTTTATTTTAATACTGAAATTGTCACCAGACTTATGTAAATTACCCAGTGAAATACCTGATAGGAGATTCCTTTGATCTGTATCTAAATATCAATTATAACCTCAGCTGAGAACACCAAATTGTCTATGATATGACACAATAAAATAGAACATGTTAATCTTAATATTGAGTCCACACTATCCTTTTGCAATGTTCCATTGTCAAGTGCCTGCAATGATGAAACAAATGGGGCACACACACTAACCAAACATATAGTCTCCTCAATAATGAATGACAGGGGGCTGGAGCGATAGCACAGCGGGTAGTGCGTTTGCCTTGCACGCGGCCGACCCGGGTTCGATCCCCGGCATCCCATATGGTCCTCCAAGCACCACCAGGAGTAATTCCTGAGTGCAAAGCCAGGAGTAACCTCTGAGCATCACTGCGTGTGACCCAAAAAGCAAAAATAAAAAATAAAAAAATAAAAAAAAATGAATGACAGATATTATCAACTTCATCATTCTTTCAAGCTATAGGCTGACTACCTTACTCTGAAATATAGCTATTATGAGAAGGAAAGCACAGATTACTGAGAAGTAAGATTATTTTTTCAGATTTTCTAAGGATTTTCTAGTGTTGGTGATGACTAGATTATAAGAATACAGAATGCGGTTATGGTACCACCAGCAGGTCAAACCATACCTGTGGGACAAGTGCATCAGCAGCCTGATGGTGCCTTCAGACTTCCAGATATCCCAAAATTGCTCCTGTGCCTTTGGCCAGACCCCAACAACTTGGGCCCAAGTTTACCAAGAAATTAAACTACCAAAAGTTAGGTATGTGGGAGACACACCTACAAACCACCTTTGGCTCTGCTATATAAACCCATTTATTGGCCATATTTCAGAGACCCATAAATCTCAAAAGAGATCAAAAGATGCAGTTAGGGCCTATAGCACAGAGGTAGGCAGGAACCAATGACTGAGAGCTCCAGGCCTGCTTGGATCAAGACTGAGCATCCTTCCCCCAGATCCCCAATTTTCTGGTTGCTTGACAATCACACCCACAAACTGCCCTCCGGCACCATGTAATCTCATCAACGGCCAAGAACCAGGGACTATAAAGTAAAACTACCAAAAGAGAGCACCACAGAATGTCCTGACCCTGTGCTAGGCTATCTTCACCAGGATGCCCCAGAAGGGGGCAGGTGAGAGACCTCCCCACCCCAAGGGACCCAGCTCTTGGCAGCCAAAGACCTCCACACCAATGTCCCAAGGGACCCAGTCTGGCAACCAAAAACCTCCACAACCCAACTGCTGCCACGCTCAAGGCCACTCCCCACGTGCTCGGGCCGAGTCTCACATATGAGTGAACATATTCCTGGACCGCACAGTCCCTTTTGCGGCCACACGACACGTCATAAAATACCCCCTACTCATTTTCCATAATTACCACACCGTATTTGATGGGTTTCAGATAGTAGGCAACAAATCATAGAGGGGAATATATATACATGTATATATTTTTAAATATATATACCAAAGCTCACATCACCCAAACTTTAACAACATGTTAGTGATACCCTATAGAATGTCCTAATGACTCCTGCCAAAATAGAACAATCCTCATACTGTTTCCTATATGGACACTTTTTTGTAAGCATGTTCAGCAGTTCTTCATAATAGACAATATAAAATATATTATTTTGGTTGTGTTTTGGGACAGGAATTGGGGTTTGGGATGGAAACATCCTGAATTTGGTAATGGGAAGGTATAAAGGTGGTGGGATGGGTGTTTGAATATTGAATGTAATCAAACATTGTGAATTAATTTATAATTTTTAAAAAAAAAATTAAAAAGTAAATGTGGAGTTCATGCCCAATTCAATCTGCTTACTTAATGGCTGAATAAATAGCAGTGCTCCTACATTAATAAAAAAGAGTACAGATAAAATGGCTAATAAGATGTAATCTTGACTTATTATTCCTATTGCTGATAAATCTCAAAAAGCTACTGGTTATAAATGTCAAGAAGAAATGACAACTTATTGTAAGCTAAAAATAGCAGTTTATGGATATCTGAAATGTTTAACATATCAAGATAATTTTCAGTGTAAACCTATATGATGAAATAAAATCTGTGAGGGGCTGGAGCGATAGCACAGCTGGTAGGGTGTTTGTCTTGCACCCGGCCGACCCGGGTTCAAATCCCAGCATCCCATATGGTCCCCTGAGCACCGCCAGGAGTAATTCCTAAGTGAAGAACCAGGAGTAACCCCTGTGCATTGCCGGGTGTAACCCAAAAAAGCAAAAAAATCAATCAATAAATAGATAAATAAATAAAATCTGTGATATTGAAATCACAACTAAAATAGAATTAATTTTTTTTCTTTTGAGGCAACATCTTTTTAGTTTACAAACTCACAAAATAGGGGTACATTCCAATAATCTTTGTATGAGGCATTTTAGATAAAGGAAAAAAATTACCTAGTGGAAATACACCCCTTTTCTTCAACTGGAAATGTTCAGCTTGCTTGAAAGAGAGAGAAGTAGCAGAAGTCTCTGTGGTTTCCATAATTCACATCATGACATTAACTGTCAGCTATTATTTCTAAACTATTAACTTTTATGAAAGCTATTTATACAATCATGTTAGATGTTAATAATATTGACTTCAAAAATATCACTGGGTAAAGGGTACCATTCTTGTGGCAATTCTTTAAATTCTGAATATTTCTTGCTATTATTTTGAGGAAAAAGTTAGAGCAATAATTTGGTATCATCCCATTTCCTTTCTCTAGAGAATTCTTTGCTTTTTTTTAATATTAAATGTGTCAAGGATTGATGCAATTTTGAAAGCATAAGCAAGGGTATTAATGTGAAAATTTTTAAACTTCCTCTTTGAATGGTTCTTATAGAGAGTTTCAGTGCTTCATGAATAGTGAGTTACTTCATGCCCTACATACAGTGGGTGCTCATATACCAACTACTGAAATATTGTATTATATAGAGGAGGTGCATTATTCCAACTGAGAGTGGAAAATTAGCAATATGAGTATTAAGAAGGAAAAGATAAAATCCAAACAAAACAGTCTTTTTATTGCATTAATTTGGGATCTTCTTTCAGTTTCTGCTTATAATCTTGTGAATGATTTCAAAGTTTCTATATCACACTAGTTACTAATTCCTTAAAAAATTATATATTATTTTATAATAAATTAAAATAAAATACTTCCTAAATCTTTTTAGGAGTTATTTAAGTTTCAACTAACTAACCATATATATCTAGGATTTTTAAGGACAATTTATTTTGAAGCAATTTGGAAATTCTATAAACTACTTATGGAATTGCTATTCTTTAACACTTTAATTTATTTTTAAAATATGAGTGCAGTAAAACATTTGGCTTTTATGATCCCATTTTTCCCTGAGGTGACAAAAAGATACTAGTTTATGTAAAGGATCAATAAAAAAGTATTTCTCAGAAGGAAAATCATTAATTTATCCTCCCTGGAAACAAATAAAGCTCTGTTCAGTAAGGCATGAGGTGGTTTCATTTTTATTAATTAACTCCATCTAAGTGACTCTTATTTTAATGGGCCCAATTTTAGGTTTAAATTAAATGTTCACATTCTTTTTTGACAACTGTCTCTCAAAGTCCAACATGAATCTTGGGTTTCTTTGAAACTTTGTATTGAAATCTCAGCATATTCACTCAGGAGAACAAGTTCTTTTGCTGATTAAAAAAAAACAGATTTCAGGAGAAGTCAAGTTTAGGTAACACCAGAGAGATAAGGAAACCATTGCATGTCTCTTTGGTGCATCACAGATTGAACTTCAAGACATTAACAAACAGCATTCAAAAGACAGCCAAAAGGAACTAATCTTCATTGTAAAAATTGGTCTACTACAAACTGAGTGGCTCTATTTAATTGGGGTATTATGTATGCTTCTTTTATCAATATTTTATATTATTGCAAAACATTGAAGAAATACCACATAAAACTTATACAGAAAATTTTAAAATATTTTTAAATATTTGTATTAATATAATCCTAGTGTGATCCTCATAATATACCACTAAGAAATACTTTATAAATGGGATCATCAGTATCTAGAACATTGGGTTAACTATTCTAAAATCACATGGAAATTGAATAGCCTAGTGCCATTCAGATTTCATGATTCTGAACCTCACACACCATGCATAGTTCCGCAATGCCCTTTTGCAAGGGAAGTATTTAGAATTCTTGTCTCTGCATTTATTATAAAGACATTTGGAAAAACACAGACTCACTAATTATCTACACCCTAAAGCAAAATCCAAGTTAATTGTCACCATTTATCATTTATTTTCATGGAGAATTTAGTCAGGTAATTATAAAATTATTTCAAAGAACAAAACCTCTTACGAATGAAGGACTCTAATGAGCAAATATTTAGCTGCTTCGTTAGTTCTCTTAAATGTATGCCCTTTCCATGTCTTTTTTATACATAGCAATTTAAGGATAACTAGATATTATTAGTTCTTGACACCAAAAACTCATGGAGAACTAATTATACACAGTTAAATGATAATCTTGACCTTGTGTGGCAAGTCATAGCCAAGCTTCAGTTTAGGCCAAAGATGATTAGTTCATAATAGATGGCATTTCGTCTTCTTTTTTGTGAGGTTTACTAAGGTTTCATATAGTAAATGTGACTGAGAGGTTAGCCAGTAGAATCTAGAAATAGAAATTATGGGTGCTAATTTCATGACCCTCCCAAACTCTTCTAAGCTTTTCCTCCACTTACCAACTTGATAAAACAAATACAATGACCGTGGGCTTAGAAATCATATGTTAATGATGGCAAAACCACAAAATGAAACTAGCTAGAGCTCTGAATCGCAACATGGACAAGCATATTGGGGAGTTGTGTAAGAACTTAACTTGTATCCTACTTAACACTATTACTTATGTGTAGGTATAACGGCAAGCAGCACTGTTTTAATTAACGTATATAAACCCCATTAGATGGCAGAAGAGAAAATTTTGTGTGAAAATGCATCAGCAAGGTTTTAAGACAGAATATAGATAACTTGATATCATAATTTAGTTGAATAATTGGTTTTATTTTTAGTTTTAGGGCCACACCTGGTGGTGCTCAAGGCTTATTCCTGGTTCAGTGCTCAGAGATCACTCCTGGCGGTGCTTATCGAACCTCTTGGGAAATTAGGGATGTAATCTGGGTTGGCTGCATGCAAAGCAATCATTTCATCTGCTGTAAAATCTTTCTGGCACCTAAATAATATATTATCTTACATGGACTCAAAGCACATGATGTTATGAAAATGTGGTACTTTCAGGTTTGAAGTACAAAGTCTGGTGGAGCCCTCCATTCTGGTCCCCTAGATTAAGAATATTATTATGCCTCAGCAGGACTAGATTTGTAGTCACAACCTGAGAATATACTCGATGATCAAAGGAGCATCTAAGGAAGCAATAATCTTCCAGATATATCCATTGTTAATGTTTCTCATATTTTTTTTTATATTTGCTAATCCTAATGAGTAGAACTTTTTAATGTTGGTGATCTCTGCTAAATCCCAATCTACCTTGTATAATAACTATGTCAAAAAATTAGAGGTTTTAAAGGTCCTCATAATATGGCAGACACCACGCGCCGCTTTTCCCCAGCAGGGAAAAGCAAACGAGAAAGATCTTTCTCCTCCTCGGCAGGCATGGGGCTCTGGCTTAGTTCACAGTCTAGAGACACTGATGGAAGCAGTTGCTGGTACCCAAAGTAGTTTAGCTGGCCTCCGGATCGTGGTCATCAGCAGCAGAGAAGCCGTACAAATAAACATGTGGCCATTTGGGTCGCATCTCAGCAGAGCACGCACTGATATCGCCCAGGCCTGAGACTGCCCACACGCGTCCTGCTGTTTTAAGTTCCAATCTTTCTTTTTTTTTTTTGTTTCTTTCCCGCACCACCAAGTTCATACCTGCTTAAAGGTCCTCATAATATGGCGGACACCACGCTGCTTTTCCCCAACAGGGGAAAGCAAACTGAGAATGATCTTTCTCCTCCTCGACTGGTCTTGGGCCGGGGTGATATCTGTGAGCTCTCTGCCGGGATGCCACGCGAGTGGCCACATGTTTATTTGTACGGCTATTTGTACAGCCGCTCTGCTGCTGATGACCACGATCCGGAGGCCAGCTAAACTACTTTGGGTACCAGCAACTGCTTCCACCAGTGTCTCTAGACTGTGAACTAAGCCAGAGCCCCATGCCGCCCCAGGAAGGGAAATGATGCAATTTCTAAAATAAATCTAACTGGACTTAACTACTAAAGTACTAATATGCAGAAATCCTAATAGCGGCCGAGAGACTTCATATTTCTTCATTCTCAGCAGTGGAAAACTATCAAATGCTTCCTTGTCAGCAGGGCTATTTTTTTGAGGGAAACTCCAACAACAGTAGTGAATATTGTGTTGAAATATGGAATGTAATCAAGGTAAAGAGAAAATGAAGTAAAATTTATCAGCTACGCAAGCAGGGGTGGGGGGTGGGGGAGCGGGAGGTATACTGGGGTTTTTGGTGGGCACTGGTGAAGGGACAGGTATTCAAGCATGTACAACTGAGATAAGCCTGGAAACTGTAACTTTCCACATGGTGATTTAATTAAAAAAATATAGAGGTTTTGTGTGGTAATGAAAAAACAACATAATTTTTGTACCTTTTAAAGCATACTGGGAAGTCTTCTTTGTCATCTTCCCTGGGCAAAATATAGGGATGATCTAAACGTGGGTTTTTTGTTTTTATTTTTGTTTTTCAGTGTCTTTATATAAATTATAGGTTCTACTCAGTAAATGTTAGTTTTCAATCCATTGTTCTAGAGTAGCCTTAAAATTCTCTTAAAGATTAACCCTTGAGGGGCTGGAGCAATAGCACAGTAGGTAGGGTGTTTGCTTTGCACATGGCCAACCCGGGCTCGATTCCCAGCATCCCATATGGTCCCCTGAGCACTGCCAGGGGTAATTCCTGAGTGCAGAGCCAGGAGTAACCCCTGGGCATGGCCAGGTGTGACCCACAAAGCAAAACATAATAATAACAATAAAAAGATTAAACTTTGATCTACTTGTCCTTCAGGATAGCCATCTGCAATGGAAAATGGCATTTTCTTTTCCTCTTATACTTAAAATTAGTTACAAATATTTGTATTTAAAAGATTAGTAGGCCTTTTGATAATATTAGTTAGAATGACACTATAAAGGAATAGAAATAAAAAACTTAAAAGTGAAATGTATGTAGGTAGAGAAAAATAAATGATAATTTTCTCTATGAATGACTGTAATCGTGTTCATTACTACCTTTTATAAAATAATAAAATATCAGCCAAATAATATTTTTTAAATCTTGCTTTAAATACTAATTCTATCAACATTACTGGTATTTGTTTATAGGAAAAATATTTTTTCTCACTGAATTATGATTCAGAGAGAGAATGTATTACCCCAGGCAAACATATGAGATACTGTTAAAATGCAATTTGCTCCAGCATATAAAAAACAACTAAAATGCTCCAAATCACAGAAATGATGTAAGCAATGAACTGAAACATATTTTAAATTCATTAAATTTTAAAGTATGCTCATTCTACTTCAGTAACCAAGCTAGCTCTGAAGAAAGTTAATGCTGTTTGTTAAAAGGTAAATTTTATTATAAGAGGAAATATTTTGGAAAATATTAATTGTTTAAAATACGTGAGAAGTGCATGGGTGTTGATTTTATGTTCTCTACTTTTTTATGTGTCTTAAAATATTTTCCTAAAATTCTGTGACAATTGTGATAACTATAACTTGAGTAATGGTCATATATAAAGGTATTTATATTTGAGCCATTACCTTCATTAGTGTTATAAAATCAATGAATTTTTCTCTGAAATTCAAATTCCAAGAGAAAATAAGAGATAGAGGTAAATTGAATAGGGCCTAGAGTGATAACACAGCGGGTAGGGTCTTTGCCTTGCACTTGGTTGATCCGGGTTCGATTCCCAGCATCCCATATGGTCCCCTGATCACCAACAGGAGTTAATTCCTGAGTGCAGAGCCAGGAGTGAAACCCCTGTGCATGGCCGGGTGTGACTCATAAAGGATAAAAAAAAGTAAATCGGATATAAATAGTTGCCAAAGACAGCTTTAGGAAATGCAGGCACCATTCACCATGGTAAAATACAGAAGATTAAAATTAATCCATTATGCTAATGTGAACTTAAATGGCCAGTTATGTTTAAGCCACTATGCAATACATAACAAAGTCACCTGCATAACCTTGTGTGACCAGAATCCTGATTTTTTTTTTAACTGTTGGAGGTGATGAGTATTTTACTGATTTGTGTAGGTACATGAATATCTCTAAAATAATTAATTTGCATAAATAATGTTTTACATATTACATATAAATAAGTGTTAGAACCACTTATAATACAAAGGAGAAATATATGAATATGAACAATTGAATTAAAGACAATATGTTGCACTGATCTTCTCTTTACTCTTTTTTTTTAATTTTTTTATTTTATTGAATCACCGTGACAAAAGTTACAAAGCTTTCAGGTTTAAATCTCAGTCATATAATAATCAAACCCCCATCCCTTCACCAGTGCACCTGTTCCCCCACCAAGAACCCCAATATACCCACCTCCCACACCCACCCCCCCACCTGAGTGGCTAATGATCTTCACTTTATTATCTCTATACTTTGAATACATTTGATATTTCAACAGAAAACTGACTATTATTATTTGGAATTTCCCAACAATCAAACCTGCTGAAAAGGCATTATTTGATAATTTGTTTTCCACTGCTGAGAATGAAAATTATATGAGCTTTTGGATTTCTGATATTTTAGCTCAGTTCACAGTCTAGATGCATTACTATAACTAGTCTCTGGATTTTAAAATGGGTTAGTAGACCTCCCGGATCATAGTCTGAGGAGCAGAAGGGCCGTGTCGTGTGCAGCTGCTCCGGATCTCATCTGGGCAGAGAGCGGAATCCTGATTTTTGTGATAACCAGTAACTTGGTTTCTGATAATGTTACCAGTTACATATGCATCCTTAAATGGTAACAATAATTTATTTTGTGTGCCAAGACTTTCCTTAAATTGAACAATAATATATATGTAGCACTGTAACACTGTAGCACTATAGCACTGTCCTCCCATTGTTCATGGATTTGCTCAAGCAGCACCAGTAAGATCTCCATTGTGAGACTTGTTACTGTTTTTGGCATATCCAATACACCACGATTAGCTTGCCTACTGAGAGTATTCAGCCCACATGGCAGAGCCTGGCAATGTGTATGTAGCACTGTAGCACTGTCATCCCATTGTTCATCAATTTGCTCGAGCGGGCACCATTAACGTCTCCACTGTGAGACTTGTTATACATATATGTATATATATATTGTTATATATATATATGTATATATATAACATGGAGACGTGTATTGTGTGTATATATATAACAATATATTTGTGTGTATATATACACACAATACACGTCTCCATTGTGAGACTTGTTATATGTATATATATACACAGATATATACACAATATTGACTTGTTCTCTTTAAATTTTAAAACACTTGATATTTTTCAATAACATAATTGATGTATAATTTTGTGTAAATTTCAAAGTTTTTCTTCACACCTCTGCATGTGTATGATTGTCATCACTCCCACCACTCTCACTGTTCCCATTCACTCCTTTTTTTGCCTGCAGTAACCACCACAGACAGATCTCAGAGTCCGGAGTTAGTTTGGGGTTGGGCGAGGGATATTTTTACCAGTTTAGCTTTATGATTCATATTCAATATGAATAAAACCATCTGCTAATGGTTTTGCAGCTTCTTATTAATTTCACATAACCAACTCAACATCTAGAAATTCTGGCACAATGGGTAGTATTTTTTTACAGCAGGTGAGCAACTATTGAGTACAGATACCTCAAATTCTTAATTCAGTTATCTATAATGTGCATTTACAATGATCTCTTCTTTTGGTTATTGTTAGTAATGCACTGTGAACATAATTGTGCAAATGTCTTTTCAAGTCAGCTTTCATAGCTTGTGGGTAAATGCCTTGGAGTGGTGTTATTGGATCATATTGAATTCTTCGTACTTTTTTCCATAGCAGCATACAAATTTACATTTCTACCAGCTATGAATCTGAGGTACTTTTCATCCACATTTTCTCTAATGACAGTTCCAATTATTATTATTATTAATAATAATAATAATATTCTGACCTGCATTAGCTGATCCCACGCTGTGGTTTTGATTTGCATTTCCCTAATAATAAGTGTTACAGAGCATCTCTTATAAACCTGTGAGTAATTTGCATGTAATATTCAGAGAAGTGTTTATTCAGGTATTTTGCCTTCTTTTAGATTGAGGTTGCTTGGTTTTTCCTTTTGCAGAGTTGTGTTAACATTTTGGCTGTTAGATCTCTTCCAGATATTTGAAACTAACCTCTCAGTGCTAGGTTTCCTTTTTAGTTTTGTGGTAGTTTTTTTGTTATGTGAAAGGGATTTTTAATTTTTTTCTTCTGTTAATTTTTGCTTTGGTTTCACATGCTATTGAAGTTGAATCATGTAATACATCCCTGAAGTTGAGGTCTTAGAATGCACATGCTTTCTTCTATATAATTGATAATTCCGGGTCTAATAGCCACATGCTTAATCCATTTTAAGCTAATATTTTATAGAGTAAAAAATTACAATAGAGTTTTGTTTATTTGCAAGTAACCATTTAACTTTCCAGTACTATGTATCCAGTACTATGTAACTTTCCAATACTATGTATTGAACATTTCTACATTTTATGTTATTTCATAAAATAATTTTTTTTAATTTTATTTAACGTTTTTCTTTTTTGGTTTGAACTTTTAAAAACTGATTAAAATTATTTTTTAAATTTAATTAGTTCTGCTTTACAAAGTTATTAATAGACAAGTCTTAGGCATACATTATTCCAACACCAATACCACTATCAGTGCCAGATTCCCTTCCCCAAGTTCCTGTCTCCCCTCCCAACCCTACCTTCTACCTTCACAGACACATTTCAAAATTCCATGTTTACAGTTTATATTTCATTATTTCAGTGTTACTGAGTCTGATTTGGATATATATCAATACCACTCTCCCACATCACAGGTATACTCAACCCCCTAGACCTTTTTACCCCATTACTTCCCATTCTTCTCTTTTTCCTCCCTCCCCCCCACCAGCCCCTGCACATTTCTTTCCTTCTTTGTCTTCCTCCTTATACTCTAGGGTCAAGAGTGATCTAGGCATTCCCCGATTTACTACATCACATTTTCTCATTCGTTTATTCTATATACCACAGATAACTATAACAACCTATATTTGTCCTTCATCTGGCTTATTCCACTCAACATGGTATCTTCCATTTCCAACCAGCTTGTAGCAAATTGCATGGTTCTCTGGTTCCTTGCAACTGCATCGTACTCCATTGCATATATACCACGTACTCCATTGCATATATACCGCATCTTTGTAATCCATTCACTGTTATTGAAACCCATTTGATTCCATATCTCAGCTATTATACTAAGTGCTTCAATGAATTGTTGTATGTATATGTCTTTTTGAATGAATCTGGTTTTTTGGTTTTAGTTTGGGGGTAAATGCCCCAAAGTGTAATATCTGGGTCATATGGCAGCTCAATTCTCAATTTACTGAGAACTCTCCATACTGTTTTCAATAGGGATTAAACTATACAACATTCCCATGAGCAATGGATGAGAGTTCCTTTTTCACCACATCCCTGCTATAACAGACCATTTCCATTGTTTAAAATATGTACCATTTTCACTGGTGTGAGATGGTTTTTCATTTGTTATCTTGATTTGATTTCCGTAATGATAACTGATGTTAAGCACTTTTTTATGTCATATGGCTATCTGCCATTTTTTCCTCTGATTAGTATCTGTTCATCTCCTCTCCTCATTTTTTGAAAGGGTTTTTGGATTTTGTTGATCTTTGTGAGTACTTAATATATACTGGATACCAACCCTCTATTCTATGTGTTGAATGTAGATATTTTCCCCATTTAGTTAGCTGTCTTTTAGTTTTTATCCCAAGTGTAACTCTACTTTGATATAGCCTCATTTGTTTGTTTTTAATTCTGCTGCCTTTGACTTTGGCTCCTTTTCCATACATTAAATACTCATATGCATATAGGTTTATTGCTGAGCTCTCCATTCTACTTCTTCACACCACATATGGTGTATATATATATATATATACACACACACATATATATATACACACATATATACACACACACTATATGGTGTGTATATATATATTGTATATATGTGTGTATATATATACATATATATATACCATATTGTGGTGGGTTTCTTTGGGGGGGGTAGAGTTGTGTTGTTTTTGTTGTGGCTGTTTGCTTGTTTTGGAGAGAGACACCCTGCATTGCTCAGGGCTTACTCCTAGTGGTGCTCAGGATACTGTATATGTTGCCAAGGATTGAATATTAGTCAGCTGTGTGTGAGTACCCACTGTACTAATATCATATCAGCCCTTAATATCATACAGTCTTAATTACTATTACTTTGTAATAGAGTTTTAAGTCAGAGAGCATGTTACCTTCACTTTTTTTCATTTTTCTCAGAATTTCTTGGCTTTTTTGTGTGCATGCTTATACACAAATTTTTATTTTTTCCATTTAAAAATTCCTTGATATTTTTGAGGAATTAATTGAATACATAAATTGCTTTAGCAAAAATGACATTTTAATAGTTTTTGTTCTTCATACTCATGAACACTTTATGCTGTCATTTTATTTATTTGTGTCTTCTATTTTTAGTAATATGTAATAGTTTTTAATGCACAGATGTCTCATATATTTTTAAAAATCTATCTAAAAATTTATTCATTTTTTAATGCAATGAGGAATAGAATTTTTTTCTTTAATCTTCCTTGTATTCAACTCATTTTATATAGAAATGCAATTTACTCATGTGTATTTTACATCTTGCCACTTTAATCAACTCAATAATTATTTCTTGTAGTTTTGGATACTTAATTTTCTAGATATTATTTCTTTTATTTAAAAGATATTTGAAAGGTTTAACCAAAATGAAATTAAATTTTTCATTTTTATTGAAATTATTTGATATGAATATGCCACATTATTGATAGTTTTTTTTGTGTTCACATTATAGTTAATACAAAAAATGACACCTTACTTATTTTGTGGACATTAATTAATCAAACGGTAGAGTAAAATTACTGGTTCACTGGGTATATATTCAACTATTTCAGTTAATGAGATGTTTCTCTTATTTTTGCACCAGTTTGCATCATTAATGTAAAGTTCATTTTTTCACTAATAGTTTCAGCATTTTGCTAATCATATTTTCACTTTTACGTAAAGAAATGCCCATACAACAATTATTAAGAAGATACAAATGGTGCAATGATATCAACCTAAGTTTATTAGAAGCCAAATGAGTTTCTCATGTTTTTTAGACTCCCGCCAATAATAACTTTAAAAGATGAAGACAAGTGGTGTCCCTTGGGAGTTGCAAGGTACTTTCCACTAAAATAAGTCAGAAATAACTGTGGAAACTAAAATTAAGTGAGACAGAACTTTTAAATGAATAAAAGATAATATATACATTCAAGATTTTTAATATTTTGGGTATTTTCTATTAGCCTGATTTGATCCACTTCTACCCTTTTTCCTTCTGTTCGGTCAGGCCTATCAGTGATTAAAGACACCAATGGTGTCCATAATCTTGTAGCTTTTAGTGTATTCAGATAATGGAAAACAACAGAAATTTGAAAGAAAGCTCTCCGAGTTTTCTCTAGGAATTGATCTTAGCCTGAGAGAACTGCTTTACACATTTCTTTCTGAAGTTCCCTGAATCTATCTTATCATTGAGGAGATCATTGGATAATTTGATAGGGCTCTTTATGATTGGACCTAACACAACTACACTTTCTATCCATCCATCCTTCCCTTCCCTTCGTAAATGGATGGCCCTAAAAATATTTACTAACAATCAGCTACATGAAAAGCTCCATCCAAGTAACAACCTGCTTGAGAACTTAACCACTAAAAAAAGATAGTATCTTATTCATTTCTAAAGCTGTTGAGAGTGTAAGAAAGAATTGTAGAATCATAAATTTCCAAGCAGTGATTCAGTTAAAAAGTAAAACACCCCCTGTACATATTCTTAAATAAACTATTCAGTTACCAAAGGAATCTAGGAAAAAATGAGGACTAGGTCAAATCAATAAGAATTTCTGAATATAAATTTACTTGTTTTATCTTTTTCTTTGTCTCCTTTTCTGATATGCTAGAATATTTCATCCTATATTTATTTCTAATACTTACTCTACTTTTACATAAACAAGTGTCCATTGTATCAGAAATTTTCACCTGTTTCTTCTCAGCTATAAAAGGAAATCTCTTACCACAATCATTTTTATCTTCATGTTGTTATTATTAAATTTTTAAAATAATCATTATGGTATGATTAATTATGGTATCAAAAATTTGATTTTTTTAACCAGGACTACATTGATTTACATATTGTGTATTTCCGAAGTATTTTCTCACTTTGCTCAAAAATAATTTGTCACACCATGCACACCACCAAGGTTACACCTCTGATAGCTTCTCACAAGAGTTTGGGAATGTTCTCTGCTTTTATTTCTCCAAATACAATTTCTGTATTTCCCTCTCTTTCCTCTTTCTGGAACTCCTCTGATGTGTATTTAACTTGTGTATTTAACTTCTCTTGATGACCCACATGTCTTTTTGGTTAACACTCTTTTTACAAAAAGGTTTTTTTTTTTTTGCCTGTCTTTTGGATATTTTCCATAACTTTCTCCTCATGTTCACTAATTTTGTTTTTTGTTTCATCCATTCTACTTCTGTGCTCTCTATATAATTCTTCTGTGTCAGTTAGCTAGTATTAGTTCCACCACCACCTCATGGAGCATTTTCCAAGAAACAGAAGGGAGACTCCTTAAAAGACCTGTCTGTCTGGTCTTTGAGCACACTGATTTATTGCTGTTTCTGCATATTCCCTATATTGTGCTATTATGTTTTTCAGTTCTTTTACTATGTCCTTTAGTTCAGTCATTACTGAATGACATTTTATTCCACTTTCTCTTTCTTTATTGGAACTATCTTCTACTGTTTCCTTCAATTCAATGAACAGTGTGATCACTGTTCCTTATCAGAAGATTAGAGAGGTCTGTGTGCTTGAGTACTTCCAAAGCATTTGTCATCATTCATTACTGCAGGTGAATTCCTCTGTTCCTTCATTATTTCTGGTGCCATGTGGATGGTAGTGGTGTGGGTTTAGTTTTGTGCCAGCCTGAATGGCATTGTATGGTTCCCATTTGTTGTTTAGCATTTGTTGTCTCAGGCTCCTTGTATCACTCCAGTGTTTGGCCATTTGTTTTGGACCAAATTGGTGTCCCATTAGTTTTTTTCTTGGTGCTGTAACAGTTAAAAGCACAGTAGTTTAAAAAAAATCCAAGTTTACCATTTTATACCAATTTATTTCAGAAGTCTAAACTGAGTTTCACTAGGCTAAAATGAGGAAGTTGACAGAACAGCATTCCTTTCTGGTCACTCTGGGCTAGATTCTCTCTCCTTGCCTTTTTTATTTCTGGAGACTTCCTTCAGTTTTCGGCTCCTGACTCTTCTCTAGAGCCAGCTGGGTATTGTTTTAAAATCTCCCTCTCACTCTGATCGTTCTGCCCTGAACTCCTGTTTTTAAGAAGCTTTGTGATTACATTAGCTCTAACTGGATAATCCAGGATAATCACCCTATTTCAAACCCAGTTCACAAGCAACCTTAAGTCCACCTGCAAATTTAATCTCTCTTTGCCATGTAAGATAAGTATTTACAGTTCTCTGTAGAGAATTAACATCTTTAGAAGCCATTATTCTGGTTTAGAAATCATATATGATAAATTAAGTCCACTATTCCAGAAAAAGAAAGATAAAATCAGACAGTATGAAAGGCAGCAAAGGCCTGTAATCAGAGCACTTGTTTCTTTTCCATTTTGTTCCCTTCATCTTCTTTTGCATTATCTTTTCTCGTCTACTTTCTCTATTTGAAACTGAAAGGCACTGTTCTAGCCAAGAATAGTTTTACACCAGTTAAAATCTGAGAGAAGAAAAAAGATATTCATTTGGAGGTTTTCAGTTGAACTGCCTAATCAAAATAATCTGGGTAAAGTTAGGAGGTCTATCTTTCCCATCTCAAATCCGGGGTGCTTTTAATCTCTCAGGTTTGAATATGGACGCAGAAAGACAACAAATACAACATGCTTAGATATTATCTTGTCACGTTCTGCTTATTTTTATTTTAGGGCCATACACAGCAATACACATAGCTAATTCCTAGATATGTGCTTAGGGATCACCCCAGCAGTGCGCAGGACACTGTATGCATTGCTGGGGATTGAACCAGGGTCACCCTCATTTGAGGCCAGTTTCTTAGCCTCTGCACTATTTCACCAGTTCCTTTATCATACTCTGGGCTGCTTGATGAAAGCTTAGATGTTTCTGGTTTCATATGTGTTTCAACACCACCCCGACATTTTAAAATAAAAAGTTTTTTTGTTCATAGTTTTTCAGAATTTTACTTCTGAAAAAGAAACAGCAGGATTTCAATCACAGTTTCATTGGCAATTAATTATAGAAAAAATGTTTATTGATGACATTAGCATAGGACATCTTTATTGATATTCAAGTGGATATAAAAATGCTTTTCTATACACTTAAGAAAAGTTCCCTGGGGAGGAAAATTTGCATAATCTTGTGGAAAGATTTACTCCATATAATGAAATTGGTATTTATCATAATTCTTACTGGCAAGCATCTAAATTTAAATCATGTTAATTTAGTAATGATGTTAAAACCGTAATATCCTTTGATTACTATAACAATATTTTACCTTTAGCAAACATGCTATGAGTTTTAAGGCACTTTAATTTACATTATTTTACATTTAATGCATGCATAGTTCTTGCCTTTACCTCATTTTCATTGGCCCATAAATTACTTATTTATGCTATTTAGCCCTTGGGATTAATCCACTGTTCCAGCTGTTGTGAATTTAACTAAATAAATAGCACTTTCCTAATATAATTAGTCCAGATAACGTGAGATTTTACATGAAAATGCATATTTCCTATGAAAGTCAGATGTCTCATAGTATATTCTAATCAGTTTTAGTCCCTTGACCTTTCCCATTTAGCATTTTATAGTGAATGTATAGTAGCAATCTATGCTGCCATTTTTGCAGAGAAAAGTTCTACACTATGTTTGTGCTTATAAATTTAGGATTTTTTAAGACAGTCTGAGACTTTGCTACAATATTGCTAAATCGGCTTGCTAGAGTGGAATCCTTAATGAACTTGATATTGAATAAGTTATAGGTGATAGACAATTTTGCTGACAGGGCCTCTTCCTCCAATGTGTAGTGAAAGAGTCGACTCCCCAAATCACAAGTCATCTGAACGACATGTATTCTTAGGAACAACATATATCATGTGCTCAGCTTTTGCTTCCTAATATGACAATGGCCAGTTTGATGATGCAATACTTGTACTTTCCATCTTATAGTTATATGTGTAGATATATAAAGTCATTACTATATACTTGCACACGCATGTTCATTCTCACACATGCATGCACTCATACACACACACCTAACAGCAGTTGGGTCCATTGAGGACTGGATGCTTCTAAGAAGTAGGACTCCTCTGGGATTTTAGATTCTTTAAATTATTATTTCATTTTTTGGACTCTTTTTCCCGGGGTCCACACCAGGTGGTGTTTAACAGCTGGTTCTAACTCTGTGCTTAGGAGTGATGCCTGGCAATGCTTCCAGGACAATATGCAGTGTTGGGCGTTTGAGCTGATGTCATTAGGATGTGACGTAGTGCTTTAACCCTCTACTGTCTTTCAGAACCCTCCTTTGGAATTTTTACTTATACTCTGAAAGAGGAAAATGATTTGATGGTTGCTGTGAATTTCAGTCTCTGAGAAATCTCTCACCTGAACAGATAGAATGAGGCCATTCTGCTAGAGGAATTATCTGATAATACTGGAGTTCTAGAAGGCAAGCTAGAACAGTTATAAGATTTCTAGTCATGTGAGTAAACAACGACATCTGAGTCATTTTGAGAATGTTTTTCCAGTCTTTTATAGTGGAAAAGATTCTATTTTATTTTTTAATGTTTTTTATTGAATCGTCGTGAGACACAGTTACAAGTTTTCATGATCGAGTTTCAGTCATACAATGATCAAATGCCCATCCCTCCATGAGTTTGAGTTTTCCACCACCTATGTCCCCAGTATCCCTCCCACCACCCCCTCCCCACTCCACCCTCTGCCTCTGTGGCAGGCACCTTCCTTCTTATTCTCTCTCTGCTTTGGGGCATTATGGTTTGCAATATCGATACTGAGAGGCCATTATGTTTGGTCCTTAGTCTATCTTCAGCACACATGTCCCATCCCAAGTGATCCCTCCTACCATCATTGACTTAGTGGTTCCTTCTCCATCCCAACTGCCTTTTCTCCCAGCACATGAGGTAGGCTTCCAAACATTGGAGCTATCCTCTTGGCCCTTGTCTCTACTGACCATAGGTGTTAGTCTCATCATTATTTTATGTGGAAAAGACTCTAGACTAACAGAAATTTGTGCTTGGCAATGGATGTAAATGAAGCAAACAAACATCATGGGTACATTTAGCTAGGCCTGGGTGTGGTTAGAGTAGGGTCTATCACATGAGTCAGACTTCCATGTTATGCAGTAGAAAATGAGCTCACTAGATATCTCCCAAAGTACTACCTACTTACTGGCTATCACACAGAAGTGTTAAATCTCTCTGCTATTGACAAGTTCATGGGAGAGCCTGGCAAACTCCCTGTGGCGTATTCATCTGTATTCCCCTGAAAGTGCCTCTAAAATGCAATGTAGCAGCACCATTGGGAAGGAGTAAAGAGAGTAAAGAGAGGTTTTTAAAATCTGGGCTAGAACAAATACTGGGCCCACTCAAGCAAATTGATGATCAATGGGATATAGTATTTTTTTTTTACTACATATATTTTCCTCTGGTATCAATATACTAGATTATAAGTAAGGAGAGAAGATTGATGTGATGTAGAGTCAATATTTTAAAGCTTCCAGTTGATTTTGAGCTATACCAATAATTTAAAGTTTAAAATACATTTAATCTCCTTTTTCCCTATGTATAGAAAATATGTACAATGACATGAAATTTTCCCATAAAGCTAAGTTTCAGAACCCTGCTATCTAATGGCTTCAGATTCTGTCTTACACCTTTGAAGGCCAGAAAATAATAGGACTTGTGATGCAGTCAAACATTTAAATAATCCTTTGACAAAGGACTTTTGTGTGCAAGTTGATGTGTTCATTGACAGTTTTCGTGAAGTTAGGATAGGGTGGGTTAGTTGAGCATTAACATATAGTAACTAAGATGATCAGGGAGTTCTTCGGAGGAATGAATTCTATCAATTGTGGCCAAAGACAATGCATGGAATGGTGAAAAAAAAAATAACTGCAGCCGCGTTAGCGGCCTGTGCTCTGGAAAGAGGCCACGCCCACTTTTTAGGCCACGTCCCCTAAGATGAGGACACGCCCCTAAGCAGCAGAGTGGGGATTGGTCAGGATCCGACGGCGGCGGCGGAAAGGTGCCAGGCGGGGGCTTCAGGAGAAGCCCCGAGCTGAGGCGGGCAGGGGGCGGGGAGGGGGCTTCTCCGCGCTGAGGCAGGCTCTCCAAGGGATTGCCTATTTACCTGCAGGATGGAGATTGGTCTTCAAAGAAGCGGAGCAAGCAATCCTGAAATTTATATGGAACAATAAACGCCCACGGATAGCTAAAACAATTCTTGGGAAAAAGATGATGGGAGGCATCACCCTCCCCAACCTTAAACTCTACTACAAAGCGGTAACAATTAAAACAGCATGGTACTGGAACAAAGGCAGAGCTGCAGACCAATGGAACAGGGTGGAATATCCCCACACACAACCTCAAATGTATGATCATCTAATCTTTGATAAAGGAGCAAGAGATGTGAAGTGGAGCAAGGAAAGTCTCTTCAACAAATGGTGCTGGCACAACTGGACAACCACATGCAAAAAAATGGGCTTAGAACTCGACCTGACACCATGCACAAAAGTCAGATCAAAATGGGTTAAAGACCTCAACATCAGACCACAAACCATAAGGTACATTGAAGACAAGGTCGGCAAAACCCTCTACGATATTGAAGATAAAGGTATCTTCAAAGATGACATGGAACTAAACAATCTAGTAAAAATGGAAATCAACAAATGGGACTACATTAAACTAAAAAGCTTCTGCACCGCAAAAGATACAGTGACCAGAATACAAAGACTATCTACAGAATGGGAAAGGATATTTACACAATACCCATCAGATAAGGGGTTAATATCAAAGGTATATAAAGCACTGGTTGAACTCTACAAGAAGAAAACATCCAACACCATCAAAAAATGGGGCGAAGAAATGAACAGAAACTTTACCAAGGAAGAGATACGAATGGCCAAAAGGCACATGAAAAAGTGCTCTACATCACTAATCGTCAGAGAGATGCAGATCAAAACAACCATGAGATACCACCTCACACCACAGAGACTAGCCAAAAGAACAAAAGCAACCGCTGTTAGAGAGGATGTGGGGAGAAAGAGACCCTTCTACACTGCTGGTGGGAATGCCGGCTAGTTCAGCCCTTTTGGAAAACAGTATGGACGGTTCTCAAAAAACTAGAGGTTGAGCTCCCATTTGACCCAGCAATACCACTGCTGGGAATATATCCCAGAAAAGCCAAAAAGTATAGTCGAAGTGACATATGCACTTATATGTTCACCACAGCACTGTTTACAATAGCCAGAATCTGGAAAAAACCCGAGTGCCCTAGAACAGATGACTGGTTGAAGAAACTCTGGTACATCTATACAATGGAATACTATGCAGCTGTTAGAAAAAATGAGGTCATGACGTTTGCATATAAGTGGATCAACATGGAAAGTATCATGCTAAGTGAAATGAGTCAGAAAGAGAGAGACAGACATAGAAAGATTGCACTCATCTGTGGAATATAGAATAATAGACTGTAAGACTAACGCCCAAGAATAGTAGAAATAAGTACCAGGAGATTGTTTCCATGGCTTGGAGGCTGGTCTCTCATTCTGGGTAACTCAGGGAAGGGACCACCAAGTAAAATGTGGTTGGAGGTCATGTGGCCGAAGGGTGATGCAGGCCGAATACAGACTAGAGACTGAACACAATGGCCACTCAACACCTTTATTGCAAACCACAACACCTAATCAGAGAGAGAGAACAAAAGGGAATTCCCTGCCATAGTGGCAGGGTGGGGTGGGGGGAGACGGGACTGGGGAGGGGGGGAGGGATGTTGGGTTTACTGGTGGTGGAGAATGGGCACTGGTGAAGGGATGGGTTATCGAACTTTGTATGGGGGAAACATGAGCACAAAGATGTATGGATCTGTAACTGTACCCTCATGATGACTCTCTAATTAAAAATAAACTAATAAAAAAAAATTTTAAAAAAACATTTAAATAATCTCTTAGACTAACTTTTGACAAATGACCAACCTGGATGTTGTTTATTGGCAAACTAAAATTACTATTTTTTTACTTATTGATTTTTTTCAGTTTAGCACCTCAATATGTAAAACATAAATAAACATAATATAAATGAGATATAAAATATGAAAGTAAGAGATGAGTTTTCAAAATGATATGAAAGTGACAAACTTTATCAGAACTCTGATAAATTAAATTAAATTAAAACTTATTAGAAAAACTATAATGATACAATACAATGAACTATAAAATACTTGTATAATCAACTTTATATAATAAATTTGATAATCAAGAATAAATAGTTTCTTTAGAACAATACATGCTACTAAGACAAACACAAACAGAAATAGATGACCTGAACACCTTAATAACAAGTATAGAAATTGAAATAATTCTGTAAAATCCTTCCCCAAAGTCCAGGAATAGTATCTTTTTCATTGAACATTGACAAAACTTTAAACAATTTCAGCAAATAAATCTCAAACTCTTTCAAACTGTCAAAAAGAAAAAAATTGTAGATATATTTTTTGAAGTCAACATTGCCTTAAGATCAAGACCACAAAAGAATCTATGATGAATATCTCTGTGCAACATATCTGAAACCGCTCTCAACAAAGTATTATCAAGAAAAATGTAACAATATATTAAAAAAAACCATCTATTATGATCAAATGATAATTATTTCAGGGATGCAATGAACATTTAAAAATTGAATTAATTTAGTATACTACATAAATCTATGAGATGGTAAAATCATATAATCCTTTAAATGTAGATTAAACATTTGACAAGATTCAGAACTCATTTTTGTTAAGGTTCTTAGTAAAATGGGATAGAAGGAATATATCTCAATGTAATATAAACTCTTATCCTAAAAATCCACAGTTAATATTAATCGCAATAAAAAAAGCACAGATTTTTTTAAGTGTTATTTTGTTAGGTAACAGGGTTTGCTGCAACCTTATTCAAGTTTTGGGTTTTTTTTTTTTTTGCTTTGTTTTGTTTGCTTTTTGGGTCATACCCAGAGATGCACAGGGGTTACTCTTGGCTCAATACTGAGGAATTACTCTTGGCAGTGCTCAGGGGACTATATGGGATGCTGGGAATCGAACCTTGGTTGGCCACATGCAAGACCTACCTGCTGTGCTATCACTCCAGCCCCCAATCTTATTCAAGTTTATGTTATGATGTAAAAAGTTACAGCTTACTCCCACCACTAATGTGCCAATGAATCTCCCACCCTCTTCCTGTATCACCTCTGGTCTGACTTCTCCTACCATTATTTGTTAACTGACAATTATAGTTTTAACGCATAATTTTACCTCCCTAAGTATCACTCACCCACCATGTGCTTGAGATTTACACCTATATTTCATTACCTCCAGTCAATCTATTATTTCTCCTTACTCCTCACCTCAAACCTGACATTCTCATATCTAAATTTTATGTCCAAGACTTACCATTGATTGGTACTATTCAGACACTTGATTTCTTCTTTTAAATACTATAGATGAGTGAGATTATTCTGTATGTTTCTATATGTCCTTCTGCCCCCGGCTCATTTTGCTTAGTATAATACTCTGATTCTATTCATGTTGTCAGAAACTTCAGGACTTATTTTTTCTAATGGCTACATAATACTCCATTATATATAAAATATATATCACATCATTATCCATTCATCTATATTTAAGCATTGGGTCAGTTGAATATCCTAGTTATTGTAAAGGAGTACAATGAACATAAATGTGCACAAATCTTTTTCAATGAATGCTTTCATGTTTTGTGGTAGTTAATATGGCTTCTCCATTTTTTATTTCTATGTTTTTTTCTTTTCTCATCTCAGGAGTTTACAGTATTTAATGAAGAATGAAGTGGTTAATGTTAAAAAATTTTGCTAAAGAATCAAATATGGGTGCCTGGAGCAATAGCACAGTGGGTAGGGCGTTTGCCTTGCACATGGTCAACCCGGGTTCGAGTCCCAGCATCCCATATGGTCCCCTAAGCACTGCCAGGAGTAATTCCTGAGTGTACAGCCAGGAGTAACCCCTGTGCACTGCCAGGTGTGACCCAAAAAGAAAAAAAAAGAATCAAATATGATGAAACTATTAGATTAAATATTATTATGGACATTTATTACTTTAATGGTATTTATTTCTGATAAGTTAATAAATAGAACAATAACAAAAATTCCAGGCAATCTAAAAAAGTCTAATAGTGAAGGAAAAGAGATATAATATTGATGGAGAGGAATACAGAAATGATGGCTATTTGAATTTTTACTGGTCAAAATTTAGATCACGCAAAACTCAAGGAAAAGTCCAATTTGGAGGGTGCAGTGTTGAAAATACAGGACAAGTTGAAGTAACCAGCAGTAGACCATTCAGAAAGTCATTTAGGAAAGCATTGACACCAAAACGAGTTGGTAGTGTGTATCAAGTTAGCTTTAAAAATGAGATAAATACTTTGTTTTCTCGGGGGAACAAAGAAATATTTTTGTCTGATATCAAGGAAATAAAGCAATATAATGTTTGTTTGATATAGAGGAAACGAAGTAATTCCACCAGTTGTTTTTTTTTTTGAAGTCTCTTTGTAAAGTTCTTATCTTTATTGAAAGAAATTTGCTAAGATTGAGAGATGAGAAGAATAGTTGAGAATGGAAAAACTTTTAACATAATCATCGTGGTATTAGAGAGAACAAGTCAACATAGAGATAGTTGATGAGATTAATAGTAGTGCTGAAGGTGCCATTTTTAGATCATGATTGTAGACTGACAATGGAGCCAATCTGGCCTTTTGTTTGATTTTTTTTTCTGACAGCGCTCAGCTGCTAAGAGGGAACCATCAAGGAAGCAGACAGTGACATGTTCTTAGTTTGGGGTTTCCTTAAAACTAGAAGGTTATGGTAAATAAAGTATGAATGCATCAAGAGTATTATTGAAACAATGGAGTACTTCTTTAACTTAAATAACCTCAGAAGGGAAATGAAGAAAGAGGCGTTAAATTGAGAGGAAAGACATGGAGCATTAGACAGAAGACCATGATAAAGTCTGAGGGTTGTTGCAATGGAAGTAATTTTAAAAATAAAAATGAGAAAATAAGAATTAGTGGTTGAAGCACAAGAATGAATCTGAACTATTGCTTTCTATATCAAGGAGTTCAAAGTAAAACCATGCTCATCAGAGAGGAATAAACGGAGAACAGACAGAACTGGGCCCTTTTATTTTAGAAGATCTGAACCACACAGGATTAAGTCTTGAGAAAAGCAGGGAGGATTGAAGTCCAGTATCAAATTGTCTGATATAACTGACAATTAGTTCCAGTTTTCGACACTGGTGAAGAACTGTTCTTTGGAACATGTTAAAACAGAGGCATTGGTGGTGTTGGTGTCCTTGTCAACAAGAACTTGGCCATGACTATTGATTCATTCAAATGCCTAACACCTGAATCGGATAATAATGCTTGAATAGACGTGGCTCATCCTGGCAGTTTCTATCTTCGTCGTCTACACACCAACATCCAACTATGATGAAGAAATTGAGAAGTTCTACAAGGACCTGGAAAAGTTCTATAAAGAAGACCACACCTTCTACAAGATCATCGTTGGTGATTTTAATGCCAAGATAGGACCGAGAAGGTCGCCCGAAGAACTCCACATTGGGACCCATGGCTTAGAATGGAAAAAACTTGGTGAGAGACTGTCTGAGTTCATCGTGTGGACCAAGACCATCCATGGTAACTCACAGTTACAGAAGGCTGAATCTAAACATTGGACATGGGAGTCTCCCAGTAGACAGTTCCACAGAGAAATTGACCACATCATATTCAATTGAAGGTTTTGCCTCACTAATGTCACTGTTGTCCCAAAATTCCAAATGGGATTGGACCACGGAATCCTTCGTGCAAAATTCTTCTTCACAGAGCAGGGAGAAAGGAATGCAAAGATTGGATTTAAGAAGAGGACTCCCACAATGACCATGAACTGGGAGCTCTTTGACTCTGTTGCAGCAACATGGGAAGATGCTGTCCTTAACAACATCGATGAGGAATATGATCAACTGGTTCAGCACATCCATGACTGTGCAAAGAATGCTGAGAGTGGGAAAGCCATAGACAGATGCCTGCCTTTGGAAACTCTTGAGCTCATTCGCCAACAAGGTTTGGCACAAGACTCAGGCAATCACAAGCTAATGTCTGAGCTCGCAAAGCTTTGTAGAGAAGCGATAAAGGAAAACCTCAAAGAGAGAAGGGCAGTATTGTTGGCCAGTGCAGCAGAAGCGGGGAAAAGTATTCTCAACGCTCGCCTGTTTTTTTGCCAACTACAAGACCAAGATGATTGCCTTTCAATGTTCTGATGGATCTATCACATCATCCAGAAGGGCAATGGAGAGGATTATTCACAACTTCCACTAGGATCTCTTTGACAGCCACGTCTACCTGCCCATTTACGAAATTCTGCAGGATAGATGTGTCATTCCCAATGTCCTCCCTTCTGAAATCCAAAACGCCATTTCTTCAGTAAAGACGAGTATAATACCCTGTCCGGACAAGGTCAGACCTGAACACCTAAAGAATCTGCCGCCAATACTTGTCAAAACACTGGCCCGACTCTTCACACGCTACCTGTACAAATGCAAGCCCAATCTGCCTGTTGTCCATCGTTTACAAGTTGTTCACTCAAGTCATCTTGAATCGAATAGGCAGAACACTAGATGAAGGAAAACCATGCGAGCAAGCCGGGTTCTGAAAAGGATTCAGCATGATCGAACATACTCACACAATGACCAAACTCATTGAAGTTTCACAAGAGTTCAAGATGCCGCTCTGTCTAGCATTCATTGATTTAAAGAAGGCCTTTGATTCCGTTGAGACTAAAGCAGTCATCAATGCCCTAGCCAAACAGGGCGTTCAAACTCAGTACATCAAGATCCTCCATGATCTGTATTACAGATTCACTACCAGGATCTCAGCATTCTACAAGGAAGTGATCATTGCCGCAAAGAGAGGGTGATGCCATTTCACCAAAACTCTTTAGTGCCATCCTCAAGAACATAATGTGATGACTGGAATGGAAAAAAATGGGAGTGAAGATAGACAGTCGGCAACTATACCACCTCCTCTTCGCTGATGACTTGTATCACTTGTCATCCCGTTGATCTTCGATTTGCTTGAGCAGGTGCCAGTAATGTCTACATTTGTCCCTGTCATGTGCGAGTGTAGCATAATGATATCTGCTTGCTCCACGAACAGGAAGAGCCTCAAATAATTCATTAAGGGTTTTGAAGAAGAAGTCTGACCATCTCGCTGGTGGGTGACCAACTGGTCTTTTGACATCCAATGGAATCAAGTAGGTAACAGCTCTAGTCCAGGGGTCATCTCTGAATTGCCTTATGTATCTGGCCCATTTTATTTTTGATGCCTTGGCAAACAAGACAGTGTCTCTGATTCCTGATCATCGAAGGAAGTCAGAACTCTGGATTCCTTCTCTCACTTGAGTGAAATATGATACTCCAAGCATAGCTCTTTTGATTCCTCTTTGGGATATCTGAATAGCATTCTCATCCTGTTTTCGTAGGGCCCAGATATCTGAGGTGTACGTTAGTACAGGAAGAATGGTAGAGCTGAAAAAATGTGCCCTGAGGCAGAGGTTCTTCGTCTTCTTAACCACTTCTTTGATGCTCTTAAAGGTGTTCCACGCTGCTCTCTTCTTCCGGCACACTTCTGGTGCCAAGTCATTTCTCATATTGTGTTCTCGACGCAGATACACATAGCTGCTACATTCAGAGATATATGTTCCATTGAGAGCAAATGGAACGTCAGGGACTAGTTTATTTTTCATAAGCATTGTTTTGTTGAGATTCAGCTGCAATCTGACCTTTCCACACTCGAGGTCGAAGTCGGCCAGCATTTGTGCCGCTTGGCTAATGTCCGGTGTTATGAGAACGATGTCATCAGTGAAGCGGAGGTGGTGTAATTGCTAACCGTCTATCTTCACTCCCATTCCTTCCCATTCCAGTCGTCGCATGATGTTCTCCAGGGAGGCACTGAAGAGTTTCGGTGAAATGGTATCATCTTGCCGCACCCCTCTCTTTACATCAATAATCACTTCCCTGCCGAATGGTGAGATCCTGGTGGTGAATCCACAATACAGCTCTTGGAGGATTTTGATATACTGAGTTTGAACACCCTGTTTGGCCGGGGCTTTGGTGACCGCCTCAGTCTCAACAGAATCGAAGGCCTTCTTTAAGTCAATGAACATTAGATAGAGCAGCATCTTGAAAGGAGGTCATGAAATTTGCTTACAAATGGGTAGACATGGAGAGTATCATGTTAAGTGAAATGAGTCAGAAAAAGAGGGACAGACATAGAGGGACTGGACTCATTTGTGGAGTATAAAATGACATCACATGTGGCTGACACCGAAGGTCAGTAGATACAAGGGCCAGGGGGATTGTCCTATAATTGGAAGGCTGCTTCATGAGTGGAGGGGAGAAGGTAGATGAGATGCAAATGGAATTACTAAAAAAATGATGGCTAAAGGAACCAGTTGCGATGGGAGATGCATGCTGAAAGTAGATAATGGAACAAACATGATGACCTCCCAGTGTCTGTGTTGCAAGCTATAATGTCTAAAAGTAGAGAGAGTATAGGAATACTGTCTGCCATAGAGTCAAGGGGAGGGTGGGAAAGGGGGGTATACTGGGGGTATTGGTGGTGGGGAATGTGCACTGGTGGAGGGATGGGTGTTTGATCATTGTGAGATTGTAACCCAAACATGAAAGCTTGTAACTATCTCACAGTGATTCAATAAAATAAAATAAAATAAAATAAAAAAAACAGAAAAACCCTGAATGAACGGTTTGAGGTTCTTCGTTTTCCTGGAGCGAGCAGATTCCATTGGGCTACACTAGCACACAACAGGGACAAATTGAGACCTTACTTGTGCCCACTCGAACAAATCAAAGATGAATGGGATGACAAGTGATACAAGTGATAGTTCCAGTTTTAGAAAATGCTAACTTTTAAAGGTGAAAATTTGCAGTGATTGAATAATTAAAATTACTTTTAAAAGTCTTCTTATCCCCCTGTGTTCTCCACTCTTTTTCTCCACTTCTCTCTCCATACTAAAATCCTCATATGTTCCTCTATGGCTTCACAGATCTTGTGGGCCAATTGTAACAAAAAGGTCTCTGAATTTATGACTCAACCTCTTGATCTTGGACTTCAGAGTTTTAAGTTCTACATCTCTGCTGGAATCCTGGGTTTAATCCTGGACAACACTGTGAGCTACCCCCACAGTAGAGTCAAGAGTAGCACCAGGGCAACTCTGGGTGTGTTACAAAACAAAGCAAAACCCAAAACTAAACAAAGCGGTTGCTAATAATGGAATGGCAACAAAACTATTCCTGCTTATGTGTGAGTAAAACACTAGATCAAGTTGACACCTGGGCCCAGACAACATACATGAACGCACACATAATGAATTTCATATGTGAATTATGTGCTTTTTTATTACCTGCCATTCTTTTCCTTGGCTTCTTCTTTTCTATATAATGATTAAATAATTAGCCATGGAGAACAAGAGAATATCTGTGAGGCTATCTACACATTTTGAAGATCTGAAGATCTGTGAGGCTTGCAAAATAATATGATATTATTCCTTAATATCCTTTCAAGATGAGAACCAGGGTGAAGATACAGCAAAAGGTAGATAGAAAATTTAGAGAAAATCAAAATATATGAAGGATTAGCAAATATATAAGTAACAGTTTGCCAGATCTTACTGGAAAAATATGAAAAATGAGTTAAGAAGGAGATAACTTGGGGCTAGGAAGTTCACAGTATCAGATGATTATTGTGTGAGGCTAGGGAGAGTATACAAATTAGGGCACATGCACTCAATCTAGGTTCAATCCCCAGACCTCTAGCATCTCAGGCCCTTTTAGGTGTTGCTCTGTATAGTCCTGGAGGACTCTAGGAGCTTATTGGAGAGGTTCTGGTCCTAGGTCCCTGCTAAGACCCAAAGATCCCAGTACAGCATCTTTGAGTCCTAGCAGTGAACCACTAGTCTGTTTGGCTGAGTAAGGCCAAAAGTGTCCCTCAAACATCCCAAACAGGCTTGGGAGACCACAACCCAAATAACAAAAATCATTTTGAATTGGTGGTAAATTGAGAGTGGCAATTTTTTATGTTAAAGATTGTTTTAAAAGCAATATTCTGTATTGCACACTGGAGCAATACCACAGAGGATAGGGTGTTTGCCTTGCACGCGGCCCACCCGGGTTCTATTTCTCCATCCCTCTTTGAGAGCCTGGCAAGCTACCAAGAGTATCTCACCCGCATGGCAGAGCCTGGCAAACTCCCCGTGGTGTATTCAAAATGCCAAAAATGGTAACAAGTCTCACCAAGGAGATGTTACTGGTGCGCACTTGAGCAAATCAATGAACAATGGATTGACAGTGCTACAGTGCATTCTGTATTGTATCGCATACATAAACATACATTCTGTATAACATTAAATGAGTACACATTATATTAAGTGAAAATAGAGAATTAGTAATTTTATGGATGGTACCATTTCTGTAAAATACTATGTATGTGTGTTTTAAGTATAGAGGAAGTCTGAAAGGGATACTTTGCTGAGTTCCAGCAAAGAGTAGGGACATTGAGTTTTAACTTGGTGCTTTGGTGGTTTTTGTTAATCAAATGACTCAATATAAAATATTTTTGGGGGTAGGGAGACTTCAAACCCAGGGGTGTTCAGAAGCTACTCCTAATGCAGTGTTTGGAATATCATACAGTTGACTGATTCAGATTCTGATATTTGATGTTTTAATTTTCAAAAGACAGCTGTTTGCTTTGATTGTATAGCTAGTATACACATACATATATATAGTTTCAATTTCTTTATTCTAAATGTATGTTGTTCTTTGGTACTATGAAGTATTTTTAACATGAATAACATTATTGCTTATATATTTTATGTGAAAATATGTATCTGAATTTAGTAACTTTTAGATGATCTGTATTGGGAACTACCACTTTACTTACCCTAAAATAATATGCTGATTTTTCACATTACAAAAAATAGACAAGGGGGACTGGAGCAATAGCACAGCGGGTATCTTTTGTCTTGCATGTGGCCAACCCGGGTTCGATTCCCAGCATCCCATATGGTCCCTGAGTACTGCTAGGAGTAATTCTGAGCATACAGTCAGGTGTAACCCCTGTGCATCACCGGGTATGACCCAAAAAAGCAAAAAAAAAAAAAAAATAGACAAGGGATTTTCAAAGATCATTTAAGGAAATTCTAAGATACCAGATTCATGTATTAGTTTTGAGAAAAACTAATTAGTCCTACGGGACTAATTCTTTCTTTGCATAGACGTTACACATATATTGACTAGTTATTGATATTGTGCAGGGTTTTTAACATGAAAGACATGACCATTTATATATTATATGTGAAAATATATGTCTGAATTTAGTAGCTTAACTTTTATTGATCAATTTTTGAGACTACCACTTTATTTGCTTAGTAATGGGTAAGTATAAGTATGCTGCATTTTCACATTGCAAACTTCTGAACTCATAACAGATATTCTTATTGAGTGTTTTATTTCCCTGAAGTATTTTCTCAACAACAACAAAGTTGCACTCTTGAATTAAGACCTTTCAAATATCCATCAAGAATTTACTTATGCTTCTATTTATGCAATAATAATTGTCATAATTCTTTAGGAAAACTGGAGAGTAAAATTTTCTACTTTTTGACATTACATTTAAACTTATTATTTAAATTGTATATAAAATAAAATATAAATGCATTATATTTTAAATAATTTATATACTCTGCTGTTAATTACAACAAATTATTGTTTAGGTAGCATGGTTTATACTAGTGTTAAAATCAATGCAATATCAATGTCATATCTTCCATCAGAGTTTCAACATCTTTCCACCCCTGTCTCTAGGTTTATTTTTACCACCCACACACCTTTAGCAGACTTATTTTTGCAGGCAGACTCACAGGGTCTCTTACGAGTGATCATCATTATTTTTTCATACTATATGGACTGGAGTGATAGTACAGCAGGTAGGGCGTTTGCTTTGCACGCGGCCAACCCGGGTTTGATTCCTCTGTCCCTCTTGGAGAGCCTGGCAAGCTACCGAGAGTATCTCACCCGCATAGCAGAGCCTGGCAAGCTATCCATGGCATATTCCATATGCCAAAACCAGTAAAACAAGTCTCACAATGGACATGTTACTGGTGCCCACTCGAGCAAATCGATGAGCAACGGGATGACAGTGATACAGTGATGTATTTTGTACTCAACATATGATTATGTTTATTTGTTATTTGCCTTTTTGCTCTCTGATTCAATTTGCCCAGCACAAAACAAACTTTTTTAAACACTGACTTTTTTTTAATTTATTTTTTAATTAGTGAGTTACAGTGAGGATACAGCTACAGATTCACACATTTTTGGCTTGTTTTTCCCTCATGCAACGGTTGAGAGCCCATCCCTCCACCAGTGTCCATTCTCCACCATCAGTGAACCCAGTATCCCTCCCACCCCCAATCCCATACCCCCACCCACCCCGCTTCTGTGGCGGGGCATTCCAATTTGATATCTCTCTTTCCGTTTAGGTGTTGTGGTTTGCAATAGGGGTATTGAGTGGTCATCCTGTTCAGTCTCTAGTCTACTTTCAGCACGCATCTCCCTTCCTGTGCAGGATCTCCAATCACATATTACTTGGTGCTCCCTTCTCTATCTGGGATGACTCTCCCCCAGTGAAACATTGACTTTTTTTAAGTTTCTTTTTCACTCACATTTTTAAAAAAATTACTAACTACAGACTTTGTTTCTTTGATATTGCTTTTTATTTGTTCATTTTCACTTTTTGCTTTTGGGGACCATACCCAGTAGAGCTCAGGGTTTACTTCTGGAGGTGCACAGGGACTATATGGTATGCGAGAGATCAAATCCAGGTCAGTCACATGCAAGGCAAGCACCCACCTACTGTACTATCGCTCCAGCCCCTGGAGCTATTTTTTTTTAATTTTACAAAACATTACTTTGTGTAAAGTTTTAAAACAGAGATGATCATTTGTTTCAGACAAAGTATAGTTTAAGCATTGTCAGCATTTATGAATATCAAAGAGAAGAAGTTCACAATACCATCATATCAATAATCTGCACAAAAACAAAACAAAAAATCATGAAAGCAGAATTTTAGTATAATAATACAGATATCTGTACAATACCTTAAGTAATTAACTATAAGACTATTTTTAGACAAGTGAGGGTCAACTTTAACTTTAAAATTATATAGCTCCCAAGGACATTTTATAAAAATCAAATCTATATGAGCATTCAACTATTCGTCATTATTATTCTGTAAGTAAACATTTCAGGGAGACTCTTACCTGGCTGTCTTCCCCAGGACCCCTCAGAGGGGGTGGTTTTCAGTTCCCTCCCCCCCACACTCAGCAGAGCCCCCTCAGCTGAAGACCTCCAGAACCTAGCCACAACCATGTTCAAGGCCCTTCTCCATATGTTCAGATGAGCCTCACGCATGAAGGAACTGGCAGTAGAACCCAGGTGTGAGGGACCCCGGGCTGAGACCTCCAAAACTTTTAGGATTGGGAGTGGGCCTCTTCTGCCCAGATTTCCCATTTTCCAGTAGCTAGTCAGTCACACCCAGGGACTGTCCCCGGCACCGTGTAATCCCACCAATGGCCAACACCCAGAGACTATAAAATCAAGCTCCCAGAAGACATCTTATAACCTAAGTCTCCCTCTGGGAGAACCTGTCAAACTACGGAGAGATTATTGTCCACATGGGAGAGCCTCACAAACTCCCCATGGCGTATTCATATGCCAAATCCAGTAACAAGATAAATCTCATTCCTCTGACCCTGAAAGAGCCTCCAAGGAGGCTCCATTGGAAAGGAGGAGTAAAGAGAGGCTTCTAAAATCTCAGGGCTAAGACGAATGGAGACATTACTGAGATGCTCGAGAAATTCTATGATCAACGGGATGATGATAATGATGATGATGATGATGATGATGATGATGATGATGATGATGAAGTAAACATTAAGTTGATATGCTCAACTTTTTTAAAAACTAGAAATAGTATAAGAATTCATATTATAATAGTGCATATACTTGATGACCAACAGGTCATAATAGAATATCCAAAAACAAATCCCCTCATAAAGCTAATTTTTAACAAAGGAACTAGAACATGGAGCAAATAAGGGCTATTCCACAAATGGTGCTGGGAAAACTAGATATCATGGATAAAAAAGCACTGTAGCACTGTCTCACTGTCATCCTGTTGTTCATCAATTTGCTCAAGAGGGCACCAGTAACATCTCCATTGTGAGACTTGTTACTGATTTTGGCATATGGAATATGCCACTGGTAGCTTGCCAGGCTCTGCCATACTTTCTGGATACTCTCGGTAGCTTGCCAGGCTTTCTGAGAGGGATGGAGGAATCAAACCCGGGTTGGCCAAGTGCAAGGCAAACGCCTTACCAGCTGTGCTATCGCTCCAGTCTAATATAAAAGATAATTATGAATAAATTTTAAGACTCCATGAAGGTTATGAAAGGGTTTACTAAATCTGGAACCAGAGTAATAGTATGGCCAGTAGGGCTTTTTCCTTGTGAAAAGCTTACCCTGGGTCCAATGCCTGGCATCCCATATGGTCCCTTGAACACTCTAGAAGTGATTCCTGAGTCCAAAGTCAGGAGTAACCCCGGGGCACTGTAAACCATTGCCCAAACCTGCTGCCTCCAAAAAGAAAATAAAAACGAGCTAATCCTTCATATTGAATAAAAATCTATAAAGTTTTCAATTTATTTAAATCAATCTATGACTAATGCCAATCCTAATTAAACATTGTTTTGCATTGGAACTATGAAAATTTATTTCAATGTTCATGTAAGAAATAAACAGAAATATAAAATAAATTAAAAGACATTTCTAGTGACCTTTTGATATTATATTTTAAAACATGAAACTGTAAAGCTGTAGTAATTAAACTGTTGCCCGTTTGATGCATAATTAGTAGACATAACACAGTATACAAGCATTCAGAAATAGAAGTCTGTAGAGTGCGGAAAAATCACATGTAAAATTCATTAAAATTTGTAGCAAAAATAACTTATTTAATAAATATTTTTGGAATAAGTAAGAATTATTTGGAAACAATAAAGAAAAAATATTTACTACATTTCTCATAAATATATATTTCAGATTGAGCAACAATAAAATATAAAAATAAAAAAAATATTTTTGAATAAAGATAATGTGAAAATAAAATTACTAAGGAACCAGGATATATTAAGGCAATATATTTATAATCTTAGAGTGATAAATATCTTCCTAGCTTAACATAAAATCCAAAAGATAAAAACTTAAAATGTGAAATAAATATAAACTAAAAATGCTTACACTGTAATAAATATAAACAAAGTTGATGACTACTCAAACAATGGCTGGAAGAGTTGGCATTTGTAGTGTACAGAGCACTCTTAAAATTAAGAAAATCTATGGATAAAAAGATACAAATAAGTAACTGACAAAAGAGTTAAATGTTAACAAAATATGCAAATATTGCATAAATATATGTGAATGAAAATGTAAAATACAAATGCATTGCATATATTAGGCTCTATACTTTGCATATAAATAATATGTATATGTGTTATAAATATATGAATACATATATTTCAATTTTATTAGTAAGCTAATGAACACAAGCAAACATAATAATAAGATATCACTACCTTTCTGACAGGCAAATTAAAAAGACTAATCAAATTCCGATTGGCAAAAGAATAAAAATTGACTTTCTCATGTGTTGTTAAAGGAGTATATAAACTAACACTTTTTTTCCAGAATACAACTTAGAAATGTGTAATAAAATTTAAATATGCAATTACACTTCTATATAATTATCCTAAGTGGGTAAATATAAACAAGCACAAAAATTTATGAAAATTTATTGTATTTCTTCTTAAAAATATATTATTTCATTATGTCTTTTTGCTGCTCCTCTCTCCTCTTTCTCAGTCTTTTTTTATTTATTTATTTATTTATTTTTAATTTTTATTAAATCACCATGTGGAAAGTTACAAAGTTCTCAGGTTTATATGTCAGTTATACAATATTCAAACACCCATCCCTTCACCAGTGCCCAAATTCCACCACCAGAAACCCCAGTTTACCCCCCGCCCCCACCCCCTACCCCCTACTGTATAACTAATGAATTTCACTTCATTTTTTCTTTACCTTGATTACATTCCATAATTCAACACAAAACTCACTATAGTTGACATAACTCTCTCTCTCTCTTTTTTTTCTCTTTTTCCTTTTCCATTTTTTTTTTTTAATTTTTCCCCCTCATCCCCCTTCCTGCGCCTCATAGTATGGTGTACTCCACGCCACGTTGGCCAGCGTGGGGCTTTTGCTTAGCTCATAGTCCAGAGGTGGCTGTTACATTAAGAACCTTCAATATTTCAACAAAAACTTACTGTTATTATTTGGAGTTTCCCCCCCAAGTCTGACCTGTTCAAATGGAACCCTTTCACATTGATGACAATTATAAATGTTAAGTCGCGCGAGCGTCCGCGCGGTTTTGGATTTCTGTATAAAGTCCTGGGAAAATTCTGCCAGAAATTACATATTTCCTCCGTTAGCCGGCGTGGGGCAAAGGCTTAATTCACAGTCTCCATACATGGGTGCAGGCACTTGCTGGAACCCCAATTCCTAAAGCTGTCTCTGGTTCCCGCTTGTTCCACATCCACCGGCTCTGCAGGGGCATGGGCGCCCGGGCCGAAAACCCGGCCGGCCGGAGCCGAGCACGGGCCCGACTAGGGCTGGCTCTGTATCCTGCGGCTGTTTCAAGTTCAAAGCACACATTTTTTTTTTTTTCCGCGCCACCAAGTTCGTACCTTCTCAACGGACCCACAAAATGTCGGACTCCACGCCTTCTCCCGGAGGGGAGAGAGACCAAGAAGGAAGGTTCTTTCCTCCGTTAGCCGGCGTGGGCTTTGAACTTGAAACAGCCGCAGGATACAGAGCCAGCCCTAGTCGGGCCCGTGCTCGGCTCCGGCCGGCCGGGTTTTCGGCCCGGGCGCCCATGCCCCTGCAGAGCCGGTGGATGTGGAACAAGCGGGAACCAGAGACAGCTTTAGGAATTGGGGTTCCAGCAAGTGCCTGCACCCATGTATGGAGTCTTTTTTTATTTTTAATTTATTCTTTTATTGAATCACCATGTGGAAAGTTACAAAGCTTTCAGGTTTAAGTCTCAGTTATACAATGCTCAAACACTCATCCCTTCACCAGTTGCACATATTCCATGACCAAGAATCACAGTATACCTCTCCCGCCACCCCCTACCTCCCCAGTTCCCACCCCACCTGTGTAACTGATAAATTTCACTTTACTTTCACTTTACTTTGATTACATTCAATATTTCAACAAAAAACTCATTATTATTGTTTGGAGTTTCTCCCCCCTAAAGTTGGACCTGCTGAAAAGGAAGCATTTGATAATTTGTTTTCCATTGCTGAGAATGAAGAGATATGAAGCCTCACTAGCTGTCGCATGGTTTTGGATTTCTGTAATTTAGTAACAAAGTCCAGAGAAATATCTGCCAGAAATTGCATCATTGCAAGCTTGTACCTCTCAGCTACTTTATATTCCACATATGAGTGCAAGCAATCTTTCTATGTCTGTCTCTTTCTGACTCATTTCACTCAACATGATACTTTCCATGTTGATCCACTTATATGTAAATTTCATGACTTCATGTTTTCTGACAGCTACATAGTATTCCATTGTGTAGATGTACCAGAGTTTCTTTAACCAGTCATCCGTTTTTGGGAACTCTGGTTTTTTCCAGATTGTGGCTATTGTAAACAGTGCTGCAATGAACATAGAAGTGCAGATGTCATTTCTACTATACCTTTTGCCTCTCTGGGATATATTCCCAGGAGTGGTATTGCTGGGTCAAATGGAAGCTTAATTTCTAATTTTTTGTTTCTCTGTCTTTATAATCCCTCCACTTCTTTTAAATCTGTAATATTCTCTCTTATATTGCCATTTTTACTAAAGAAACTGGATCATTATGCTATAGAATTTTCCACAAACTGAATTTGATCAATTGCTTTTCAATGTATGATTTACTTTTTCTGTCATGACTCATATAAATAGGTAGAAATACAAATTTGATTTAAAATTTTGTGCAAGAAAAAGGGAATGCCCTGCTGAAGAGGCAGGGTGGGGTGGTCGGATTTGGGGTGGGGGTGGTGGGAGAGATACTTGGAGCATTGGTGGAGGAGAATGGGTACCAGTGGAGGGATGTAAACCAAATCCAAACATAAAAGTTCATAAGTTTGTAACTGTACCTCACAGTGATTCACTAATAAAAAAATGTAAAAAAAATTGAACAAGAACATTGCATAAGCAATATCGCACACTTCCTGTTGCAAAATGCCTATTCTTTCCCAGCAATACCAAGATCAAGAAGAGTTCAGTTGATGTCAGCAGGATGAATCTATTACAAAGTCCACACCTTCTCAATAATTGTTGTATATTGATGTTGATAATAGCATCATCATCATTATCATCATCATCTTCATCATCATCATCATCATCATCATCATCATCATCATCATCCTATTGATTGTCAAATTTCTCAAGGGGTCTCAGTAACCTCTCCACTTGTCCAAGCCCTGAGAGTTTAGAAGCCTCTCTCTACTCATCCTTCCAATGCCGTACTGGAGGCTCTTTCAGGGTCAGAGGAATGAGATCCAGCTTGTTACTGGTTTTGGCATATTAATACATCATAGGGACCTTGCCAGGCTCTCCCATGTGGGCAGGAAACTACCAGTAGTTTGCCAGGTTCTCCCAGAAGAAGAAGATAATAGCATAGAGATTTTATTTTGTTAAGGATCACAAAATATAAGTAGAGCCGGCCATAGCCATGTTACCTGACACAGAGCCAGGATGTTTCACTTGGAGCACCCCAGAGTGGGGCGGGTGAGAGCCCTTCCTGCCCCAAGGGACCCAGCCCCAGCATCTGTAAACCTCCATAACCCAACCACCGCCATGCTCAAAACTGCTCCCCACACACTGCAGCTGAGCCTCATGCACAAGTAAATGTTTTTTTGGACCTCACATCATAAGACATTCCCTACCCATTCTCCAAGAGCACCACATCACATTTGATGGGATTCAAATAGTAGGCAACCAATCATAGAGGGTAATGTATATATTTTCAGATATATATATGAAAGCTCACATCACTCAACTTTTAAGAACATGTTACTGATATCCTAAAGAATGTCTTAATGGCCCCTGCCAAAAAAGAGCAATCTTTACACTGTTTCCCTATGGATGCTTTTTTGTCACACTTTCAGTGGTTTTTCTCAACAGAAAATACAAAATATATTATTTTGGTTGTGTTTTGGGACAGGGGTTGAGGCGTGGGATGGAAACATCCCAAATATGGTGGTGGGAATGTGTAAAGGTGGTGGGGTTAGTGTTTGAATATTAAATATAATCAAATATTGTGACTACCTTATAAAATAAAAAAAATTAAAAATATGAGTCAAATTCTGTCATTCCCTTTGTGTTTATTAACTGGAATTTCTTTAAAAGATTCTTTCCTATAACAAATTGATTACAGCAAAATCATTTGTCACTTGTATCACTTGTCATCCCGTTGATCTTTGATTTGCTCAAGCGGGCACCAGTAACGTCTCCATTCGTCCCTATCACGAGCTAGTGTAGCCCAATGATATCTGCTTGCTCCAGGAACAGAAAGAGCCTCAAACCATTCTTTCAGGGTCTTGACGAAGAAGTCTGACCATTTTATTGGTGGGTGGCTATGTGGTCTTTGATATCCTGTGGAATCCAGTCTACATTATTGATGTAAAGGGGTTTGGCAGGGTGATACCATTTCATTGAATCTCTTCAGTGCCACCCTCAAGAATGTCATGCGATAATTGGAATGGGAAGGAATGGGAGGGAAGATAGATGGTTGGCAACTACATCACCTTCACTTCACTGATGACATCGTTCTAATAACACCAACCATTAGCCAAGCAGCACAAATGCTGGCCGACTTGGACCACGAGTGTGGAAAGGTCCGACTGCAGCTGAATCTCAACAAAACAATGCTGATGAAAAATGAACTAGTCCCTGATGCTCCTTTTGCTCTCAACGGAATGAACATCTCTGAATGTAGCAGCTCTGTGTACCTGGGTCGAGAACTCAACATGAGGAACGACTTGGTGCCAGAACTGCGCAGGAGGAAGAGAGCAGCGTAGAATGTCTTCAAGAGCATCGAAGAAGTGGTTAAGAGGATGAAAAACCTCCGGCTCTGGGCACAAATGAGACAGGGACGCTATCTCATTTGCCAAGGCGTCAAAAACCAGATGGGCTGGACACGAAATGTGATTCAGAGATGACCGCTGGACTAGAGCTGTTGCTGACTGGATTTCACGGGATAGCAATATATATTTTAGTAAAAACTGTATAGAAAAACACCAAATGACGATTTTTCCCTTTATTTTCTATATTTTAGAATGCTGAATTGGTTTCCAGCAATTCTCTAACAATGGCCATTAAGCATACATGTGTTGCTTATGTCACTATTAGCTATGAATTTTCTATTCTAAATATATCTCACTTATTTGCAGTCATTATTCTTTTGGTGTACAAAGAATGCATCTTCACCAAGTAGGAACCTCTTCAAAAATAACTCTACCCTCCCTTAGATATAATAATGCAAATTGTTGGATTATAGTTACAAGCACTTTAGATTTACCATTGGGTTGTTCTTTCTCCTCCCAAGGGGAGCTTAAGTTAATTGAATTACACCCACTCTAGTGATCCTGGAGGCACACTCAGTTTCATCTGGGCACTCCCGATCCTCTGTGTTTATCTGTAACATCTCCTTTGTGTTCTTCTTCCCATACCTGTTAGTCACAAATATCTCCAAATCAGAAGCAATAACTTATAAAGCCAAACCTTCTGATGGCTCTGGATTTTGTATGCGGAAGTGAAATATTGCTTTTTTCTTTCCTTTATGTCCTTTGCATATTTTTATTTTAGAGCAATATCTTTTTTTGTATAGACACAGGAAAACAGTTAATGCTATGCTTTTCAATATGGGAGTTAATTGACTTTGAATAATATTTACCCCTGGCCTCCATCACACTTACTTGACTTTAGCTTCAGTTGTCCTTAGAGTAACCTTAGTTCCTTACACCCCCAAAGCTGGGTTCCAGCAAGGGACTTAGATGGACTCAAAGTAAACTTTAAGCTACCCTGACCTTGGCATGGGATACCTTATGTTCCATAAGAAGTATAGTAAGTTAAGAGCACACTCATGGAAGAAACTCTGACATGATTCAAAAAGAAGTAACTGAATAGTACCCTATTGGACTTAGGGTAAAAACCTGACCTGAGGACTGTAGTCTGAGAAATATAGGAAGATGTGTCCAGGAAAAGTCACCTTTTACCATGAGTCCAGAGAGACCATTTAAACTTAAATCTAGGGTACAAATAAAAACCTATATCTTGCTGTGTTCATACAAAGTGACTAGAGATATTATTAAAAAGTAAATTTAATATGATTGTTTAATGACTACCAGATGGAATTTCGCCCTTAGGTGGATCTACTGGCATTAATCTAGAGTGCTGGAGCCCCAGATGAAATTCTGTTCTTTGGTAAATGGCCTTGTAGAATTTCCCCTAACGAAGTGGTTTTATATTTATTTATTGTTTATGTTAATATTCAACCACACCTATGTGTAATTGCTGCCCTCAATTCTTTGTGATATCTCTACATAATGCTGATTGATTTGAATAAAATGGCACTGCTTACCAGCCGGTGGACCTGATCATCAGTCCTGAACACACCAGTGGACACCAGTCACCACTAGGCAGTGACTCAGTCAACTGGTGCCCAAAGAGGGGTGCCTTAGAACTCAGACAGCTAGCTTTGGTGTTTTTTTTAAGGTCTCAAGATTTCTGACTCCTAATTTATGGAATAAATTTCCCATCTCTTTCCACTTTGTTCCATATTCTATGGTATAGTCCTGGAGACATGGTTGGTGTTAGATCACTTGCCTTGTATGTGTGAGATCCTGAGTTCATTTCCTGGCACAGAATGCTCCCCTAAGTACCCTGGAGGGATCTTTGATCACCAAACTAGGAATAGCTCCCAAGTACTTACAACTGACCCCCCCAAAAAACACAACAATTTGTGATATAATCCTCTTTATTTTGTTTAAATTGTATATTAATATATACTAATTAAACTAGATAGCTATATTTTTGTAACTTATTATGTAGATCTATATAAAATTACAGGTTGCAGGATTTAATACTATATTGTCCCATCCAATACTGTGGTGTCTTTTGTATTATAAACTTGATCCCTGTTTGAAATATTGGAGTTCAAGTACAAACACAAAAGCTGCCAAGGCAGTAGAAATGATAGATTCTTGCTAAAGATAGAATGATTCAAGATTCACAATCTTAGTGTTCAAGCAAAGGAGAGATCTACAACCACCATCTTCACCAAGCCAGCTTCATGGGTAGAACTATTTCTCCAGTCTCAGGTTATCACTGATTCCTCATCTAAGCAAGAGCTGTAGGGGTAGGCCTTTCTTAATAACCTCTAAATACCAGTTATTCTTCACCTAATATATAGGATCTGCAGTCCAAATTTTTTGAAGTATGCAGATAGGAGGAGAGAAATCTGTGAGCCTTAGTTTTAGATTTAGATAGTCAGACCACACTCTCACTAAGAGATCACAGAAAGATTAGTGGAGATGATCCTCAGAGTCTGATGTTGCCATCTATAAAAGAATGCCTTCCTTAGCCCAAATATCTTTTGGAAGTTGAGATCTCAACACAGGCAACTGTCAAAAGAGGGGGTTTGACACAGGGAACTGTTACCAATGATATACAAGAACGGATCTTTCCCCCGGAGGGAATGTTTCTGCTGCTATAAGAGACTGGACATTTTAGGCTTTGACTATAAGCAATACTTACAGTATTGCAAGTAAATGTAATCTTTCAAAGGCCTCAACAAAAGCCTCCACTGAAAATAGAACAAGTGCCCTGCATAATATTGAAGCCTTTTATATAGAAGAGACACTCTTATGCCAAGACCATTGGTGGACTGTTCTCAGTGTCCAGCAAGCTCCATCAACCAGGCCCTCCCAAAGACTCAAATTCAGCTACTTTTAAAAAATTGTATTGAATCACCATGAGATAGCTACAAGCTTTAATGTTTGGGTTACAATCACACAATTATCAAACACCCATCCCTCCACCAGTGCACATTCCTCACCACTAATATCCCCGGTATACCCTTCCCTTCCCCACACACCCCCTCCCTCCATAGCAGACAACATTCCCCATACTCTCTCTAATTTTAGGCATTATGGCTTGCAACACAGACACTGAGAGGCCATCATGTTTGGTCCATTATCTACTTTCGGCACACATCTACCATCTCGACTGATGCCTCCAGCCATCATTTTATTAATGATCCCTTCTTTATTCCACCAGGAAGTTATAGGCTTAAGTTCTCTTTCTCAGAAAAATACTGTGATGGTAGTAACAGGAATTGTTAGATAGCCTCAGGTGTCACAACAGCAGGGTGCAAATTATTTTCACTCTTCCACCCTGACTCCCTGGTTGTTTTCTAGTAGTTAATAACTGTCTTTGCTGTTATGTCTCTGCCCCTCTTCTTCTCATCCTCAAGTCTTGAATTCCAATATCCCATTACACTCGAGAATAATTCTCTATGATTTCAACTTTTTTTTATGTGTACTGCTATCAATGATGTCTGGGTACGAGATTCCATGACATGAGTCCTAATATACCCAAAGAAAACTTCAATATTGTAGTAATTCCTCTCTGCTCTCTCCTTATGACACTATAGTTTTTTCCTGTTCTGTACATTACTCTTGATTGCCACTGTCCATGTATTCACTGCTCCTCTGTCATAAAATCTTTTCTCAGGGACTGTGATGTTATGAATCATTACTTTCTTGTATAGACAGCAGAGAGGTGAGTCTAGAATTTTGACTCACCCGCCATCTTACCAAAATTACTTAGTTGAATTCCATACTGGCATTTATTCCTCTCTCCTTTCTAGTCAAACTATGTTTGAAGTCCTTCAGTTTTAGTAGAGTCTTTGACACACAGCATCTCCGTCTTTAATCCTTACCTCCCCATCCTTATCTAGTTTATTACTATATATACACAGTTCCAAATTGAAGTGTCACCTTCTCAAGGAAGCTTTTGCTAAACTTTTCAGCAAGGTTAATTTTCTTAATATCAATTTATCACAGTTTCATTTAGATGCTTGTGAAATTACATGACTGATGTCTCTTTTCTCATGTTACATGTTCTGTGACAAAAGAGCAAGGACGTAACTGCCCCCTGTTTTATCCCTGGACTTAGAACAATATAAGTAGATAACAAGTCATCAGTAAATATTGACTGATTCAGTGAATTGTCCAAAGAATATTAAAAATAACCTAACACTGGTATAAAATTGTTTATTCCAGATAATTATTTTATGAACCACATAGCCCAAGAGTCACTTTTCAATTCTATTATTCAGTAGTGTGTGATTCTATTCCTATTCTCAAAAGTAGACATTTCCCCCTATATACCTGCCCATATGAGAAACATCATCAGTAAGTAAGAGTTAGGGAAGAAAGGAAAATATCAATAGGAAACACTCCCCTTATTCTACTAATAAAATTTAAAAAGTCAATTTCACTGTGTATCTGAGTTAACAATGACTACTCAAAGTGTACTCTAGTGCATAGCCAGAGACACTAGAGGCTATGGAGCTAAATTGGGTTACAGACAGGTTGTTCATCCTCCCTGGGGGACCATTTAATGAAAATCCATGCATGGCATAGTTTCATCTATTATCCTAGGAAACAATAAGCTTGAAACAACTCAGCAATATTTGTTCTTATGATATGGTGTGGGATTCTCAGCTTTAATTGTTTATTTAACATATTTGCAAACTCATATTGCATGAATTTAAACTTTGCCACCAATCTCTTCTATTCACTCTATTACTGATGGGTATGGTTTTAGTCTATTTACCATATTATATTGGATGACATTCCAAAAGGGTAAATATGAATTTTCTCTAAGCAAACATGATGGATTATAATCCCAATAGCTTTTCAGGTGCAAATGTTGACTCCGGTAATTTAACCATGGCCGTATCTCTGAATTTGATTATACAGTCCTTGTGCGTGTTGGTCAAGCAATTAGCTCAACCAGCCAAAAGAGAGACAAAAAGCAAAACTATAGCATTTCTCTTTTGTAATCAGTCATTTCTAGCCAATAATATATATATATGGAAAATATTTAAACAGTTCAGAGTAAGTTCTATGTAACTATGGGAATACAGTGGTAAATTAACACAACCCAAGTGACTGAACATAGAGGTATATTGAGAGAGGGGAGCATGTAGCCATCTCGATCTTAAAACTTTAGTAATGCCGTGGATCTTTTTTCATCTACATTTCTAGTGATTAGCTAATATACATGTGGAAGACAACTCCACAACCAGAAAAAATGACCCAGTCAAGGAAGAAGTTTAAGCAGCATGCATCTTTAAAATAGTATCACACTCCAACATGGAAAGTATCATGCTAAGTGAAATGAGTCAGAAAGAGAGAGACAGACATAGAAGAATTGCACTCATCTGTGGAATATGAAACAACAGAATGGAAGACTAACACCCAAGAATAACAGAAATAAGTACCAGATTTGCTCCATGGCTTGGAGACCAGCCTCACATGCTGGGGGAAAGGGCAGCTCAGATAGAGAAGGGAATACCAAGCAAAAATGTGGTGGGAGGACCCGTGTGGGATGGGAGAGGCGTGCTCTGAGCAAGACCGAACACATTGGCCACCCAAGATCTCCATTACTAAGCACAACGCCCAAAGGGAGAGAGGGAATAGAGGGGAATGCCGTGCCAAAGAGGCGGGGTGGGGGGATGGGGTGGGAGTGGGTGGGAGAGATGATGGATCATCAGCGGAGGACAGGCACTGGTGGAGTGATAGATACTCAAGCTGTATATGACTGAAACACAAGCACGAGAATATGTAAACCTGTATCTGTACCCCCACGGTGATTCATTAATAAAAAAAAATTAAAAAAATAGTATCATACTCCAACTCACAATTTCCATTTTAGAATATTAATCCTAAGGGAATATTATAGAAGACTATTATAGAAGGGATATTGTAGAAAAAATAAAGTTAAAACCATAGAGAAACAAAATATCTTTTCAACATTGAATACAATGGTAACAAATCATATAAAATTTATATGAGAAAAAAACATAAAATACCAAAGCAAGTAATTTAAAAATCAATAATTTAAAGATTATGTAGCAGTAGGAAATATTGCATTTTAAATCAAAAATTGATACTTAAAGATAAGAAAATGTAAGCAAAAAAAAGGAAAAATCTGAATATATTTACATGCCTATTTTCAGGGTGTGGAATCCTGGGGGAGATTTTTTTCTTCAATATGCTTTGACATATTTTTAACGCTTTTTTCAATAAACAGCATTATTGCCAATAGCAGTACTTTTAAATAATCAGAAAAAAAAAACACCTTTGGAAATATTTTCTCTAACCCAGCAAGCCTCAGAATGAACTAACAATGATGCAGATGAACAGGGAAGAAACCCAACACTGTGGCAAGGCAAAAATCACTGCCAAAAAAAGACAGTAAGGTCGGTCCAGAGTCTGGGAAAAGACTGCTCATTCATTCAGACTGACTATTGAAAACCTAAACAAGTGTCAAGTTCTATGCTAGATGTTATAAGCTCTACAGACAAGTCCAGAACCATGGAAATGCAATAGTACTACAAGACAGAACATAGACAGGCATTTAAGTATGAAGAGTATAATGTTGAAATGTAGGATAACACTGGTTTGTCCTTTCTTGATTGCCACAGGGAGCTTAGGTTTATTGGGTTACACCCATCACAGTACTTCCAAAATACTCCCATCCCTTTGTTTATTGGAACATAGCTCCAAATATTTTAGGCTTAGCATTGGTTTGTCCTTTCTCCCTGACCACAGGGAGTTTAGGTTTACTGAGTAATACCCATCACAATGCTCCCACTCCTATATGTTAATCTGTAACCTTTCTTTGTGCTCAGCTTTCCCAATTAGTCAATCACCTGTATCCCATAATCAAACTCTGTTAACTTGTAAGGTCAGTTAACACTTTGTGGTATTAAATAGTACTACAAAACAAAAAAAAATCCATTTTAAAACTGTATTTTTGCTTGTCTGCAAATTGAAGTCACTAGAAAATATGTTTAAGGTTTGCCTATTCAAGATATATAAAAACCCATAAATAGGGGTTGGGCAGACAGCAAACATACATATTATAGCACATGGTTGACTTCACTTTCATCCCCAGCAATGCTAGGAAGAAATTCTAAGCACTGCCAGGTATGTCTCCAAGACCTCCAAAACAAACAAAACAACACAAAAAATCCTGTAAACAACGGGTAGGGCATTTTCCTTACACAATGCCATCCCAGTTTGGTTCCTCCGTTTCTCTCAGAGAGCCCAGCAAGCTACCGAGAGAATCTCGCCTGCACAGCAGAGCCTGGCAAGCTACCCATGGTGTATTTGATATGCCAAAAACAATAACAGTAAGTCTCACAATAAAGACGTTATTGGTGCTTGCTCGACCATATCAATGAACAATGGGACAACAGTGCTACAGTGCTACGATGCATTATTTAATTCCACCTTCTAGCCATTTCAGCTGCAATAGCTCTCTCTCATCTACTAAATAAAATGATTGAATAGGCAGGATTTTCTCTTTTTTTTTTTTTTTTTTTTGCTTTTAGTTGTCATCAACTCAATGAATTTCATAACCATTCATTCAAGTGAAAATTTTCAGGAGTAAATTATTAAAAATAAGATTACCAAAATTCATCCTGGAGTCATCCTGGAGAAGAACTGTTCTTCGGAACATGTGACAACAGAGGCGTCGGTGGTGTTGGTGTCCTTGTCAACACGAACATGGCCATGAGCATTGATTCATTTGAATGCCCAACAACCCGAATCAGATGATTACGCTTGAATAGATGTGGCTCACTGCTGGCAGTTTTTATCTTTGTCCTCTAGACATTAACATCCAATTATGACGAAGAAGAAATTGAGAAGTTCTACATGGAGCTGGAGAAGTTCTATAAAGAAGACCACACCTTCTACAAGATCATTGTTGGTGATTTTAATGCCAAGATAGAAACAAGAAGGTTGCCCGAAGAACTCCACATTGGGACCCATGGCTTAGAATGGAAAAAACTTGGTGAGAGACTGTCTGAGTTCATCAGTCGACCAAGACCATCCATGGTAACTCACAGTTGCAGAAGGCCGAATCTAATCATTGAACATGGGAGTCTCCCGGTAGACAGCTCCACAACAAAATTGACCACATCATATTTAATTGAAGGTTTTGCTTGCCTGATGTTACTATTGTCCCAAAAGTCCAAACGGGAGTGGACCACAGTCTCCTTCATGCAAAATTCTACTTCACAGTGCGGGGACAAAGGACTGCAAGTTTTAAGTTTAAGAAGGGAACTTCTAGAATGACCACCAACAGGGAGCTCTTTGGCACTATTGCAGCAACATGGAAAGATGATATCCTTAACAACATTGACGAGGAATACAATCGACTGGTTCAGCACCTCCATGACTTTGGTTCAAACAATGCTGAGAGTGGGAAAGCCACAAACAGATGCCTGTCTTTGGAAACTCTCGAACTCATTCGCCAATGTGTTTGGCACCAGCCTCAGGTAACACAAACGAATGTCCAAACTCGCAAAACTGTGCAGAGAAGCGATAAAGGAAGACCTCAAAGAGAGAAGAGCAGCAGTGTTGGCCGATGCAGCAGAAGCCGAGAAAAGTATTCGCAAAGCTCACCTGTTCTTCGCCAACTACAAGACCAAGATGATTGCCCTCCGGACGTCCTGATGGATCTATCTCATCTTCCAGAAGGGCAATGGAGAGGATTATTCATGACTTCCACTAGGATCTCTTCAACAGCCATGTCTACCTGCCCACATACCAAATTCCACAGGATGGATATGTTATTCCCAATGTCCTCCCTTCCAAAATCTGACATGCCATTTCATCAGTAAAGAAACATACAGCACCCAGTCCAGACAAGGTCTGATCCGAACACCTGAAGAATCTGCTGCCAGTACTCATCAATACACTAGCTCGGCTCTTCACAAGCTACCTGTCTGTATGCAAGGTTCCATGCGAGCAAGCTGGGTTCCAAAAAGGATTCAGTATGATTGACCATTTCCACACAGTGACCAAGTTCATTGAAGTTTCGTGAGAGTTCCCAAGATTCCACTCTGTCTAGCATTCATCGATTTAAAGAAGGCCTTTGATTCTGTTGAGACTGAAGTGGTCATCGAAGCCCTAGCCAAACAGGGCGTTCAAACTCAGAATATCAAGATCCTCAGAAAGCGGTATTATGGATTCACCAACAGGATCTCACCATTCTATAAGGAACTGATCATTGAACTAAAGAGAGGGGTTCAGCAAGGTGATAAAATTGCACCAAAACACTTCAGTGCCATCCTCGAAAACATCATTCGACAACTGGAATGGGAAGGATTGGGAGTGAAGATAGATGGTTGGGAACTACACCACCTCCATTTCGCTGATGACATCATTCAAATAACACCAAACATTAGCCAGGCGGCACAAATGCTGGCTGACTTGGACAGCGAATGTGGAAATGTCGGACTGCAGCTGAATCTCAGCAAAACAATGCTCATGAAAACGAAGTAGTCCCTGATGTGCTCTCAACAGAATGAACATCTCCAAATGCAGCAGCTATGTGTACCTGGGTCGAGAACTCAACATGATGAACGACTTGGTGCCAGAACTGCGCAGGAGGAAGAGAGCAGCATGGAACGTCTTCAAGAGCATTGAAGAAGTGGATAAGAGGATGAAGAACCTCCAGCTCTGGGCACATCTTTTCGACTCCACTGTTCTTCCTCCACTAATATATGCCTCAGAGACCTGGGCCCTATGAAAACACGATGAGAATGCTATTCACGTATCCCAAAGAGGAATCGAAAGAACTATGCTTGGAGTATCACGTTTCACTCAAGTGAGAGAAGGAATCCTGAGTTCAACATCCATCGACCATCAAGAATTAGGCACAGTGTCTCGTTTGCCAAGGCATCAAAAACCAGATGGGCCGAACATGTAATGCGAATCAGAGACGACCGTTGGACTAGAGCTGTTACTGACTGGATTCCATGGGACATCAAAACACCACGTGGCCGCCCACCTACGAGATGGTCAGACTTCTTCATCAAGACCCTCAATGAACAGTTTGAAGCTCTTTCTGTTCCTGGAGTGTGCAGATATCATTGGGCTACACTAGCACGTGACAGGGACAAATGGAGACATTACTGGCGCCTGCTCGAGCAAATCGAAGATCAACTGGATGACAAGTGATACAAGATTAAAAATCTTTTTAAATTGGAGTTAAGTTGGGGCATGAAGCATAGTATAAGAGAAGAGCTTACACATAGCCAATATGGGTTTGAGTCTCATGGTCCCTTGAACACTACAAATACTGTTCCCTGGGTGTAGATCCAGGAATAAACCCTGAGCAGAGCCAAATGTGGCCCCAGAACAAAAAAAAAATGAAAAAATTGGTATTTGATTGATAGTAGAATGTTATTTAAGACTAGACTAGAGTTGAAGTTACTTTTCTTAACATGTTACTTTTCTTAGTATTCAATAATTGGGGCAGCTGGAGCTATAGTACAGCGGGGAGGGCGTCTGCCTTGCACGAGGCCAACCTGGTTTGATTCCCAGCATCCCATATGGTCCCCTGAGCACCACCAAGAGTAATTCCTGAGTGAAGAGCCAGGAGTAACCCCTGTGCATTGCCAGGTGTGACCCCAAAATTTAAAAAAATCAATAATAGTTTGAATAGATTCAAAGACTGAAAATCATACAGGCAGAGATCAAAGTGATAAAGCATGCAGGAAATTTTAGTAATATTTTCTTCCAAACTGCATTTCACTTGTTAATTGAAAACTGAGCTTTCAAGATTTTGCTGAAGGATTATTTCACAAAGCTGTATTTTATTAGCAAATTCAAAAATGAAGTATGTGGACAAAAACATTCATACATTTTTATGCATAAAGGAAAAATAGTAATATCTGATAAATATGGAGAGCTATATTCTAAGAGAAATTTTGGAGCACTTTTATTCTTTAGCTCTTTTGAATCTTGTGCCAGTAATAGGAGTCAGATGCCTTTTATGATGTTCTATTTTATTTTATTTATTTAGTTATTTATTTTTTTGCTTTTTGGGTCACACCCAGCGATGCTCAGGGGTTACTCCTGGCTTTGCACTCAGGAATTACTCCTGGCAGTGCTTGGGGGACCATATGGGATGCCGGGGATCGAACCCCGGTCGGCCGCGTGCAAGGCAAATGCCCTACCCGCTGTGCTATCGCTCCGGCCCCCGATGTTCTATTTTACAAATGAGAAAAACTCAAAATTTTGTCACTTGCTCATGGTCGTATAGTTTGGTAAGTAAGATTCTGGATTTAAACTGGAGCATTTGAAACTCCATGAAAAGTGATCTTAAAAATATAACAAAGGAATTGGAAAGTTTTTTTTTTTCTTTTTGGGGGTCATACCCGGCGATGCTCAGGGATTACTCCTGGCTCTGCACTGAGGAATTACTCCTGGCGGTGCTCGGGGACCATATGGGATGCTGGGAATTGAAACCGGGTCGGTTGTGTGCAAGTTTGAACAGAGCACCCTATCCGCTGTGCTATTGCTCCAGCCCAAGAATTGGAGAGTTTGTACAGTGATTAAGATGCCTTGCATGTGGCCAACCAAGGTTTTATCCTCAGTATTCCATATGGTCTGCCAAGCACCACCAGGAGTAATTCTGAGTGCAGAGCCAGGAGTGACCCCTGGGTATCAGTTGGTTTATGCAAAAAACTGGGGGGAAAAAACACCGGAAGACTGGAGACCTAACACAGGTGTTAAGGCACTTGCCTTGCATGCAACTAAACTTGGTCCAATCCTGGGCACTACATGTTGTTCCCTTGAACTCCGCCTAGAGTCATCCTTGAGCACAGCAGCTGGCGCTCCAAAACAGAAGAAAAAAAACCAATGAATTATTTGATTTCTGAAAGAAAATAACTAGTTAGATATAGATGTATGTAGAGAGAGATGATTAATGTCATGTCATGTACATATATACATAAATATGTATGTGTATAAATAAAACAAGTTAAACCACAGAATTTATAGGTTAATTATTGGGTGGTATAAGAAGTTTTTGGTGAGTCTAGGTTTTATTTTCATTTATTTTAAAAAAGAAAAATTTTATGAAGAAACAAACAAACTACATTTTTATTTAAAGATTTCTGCAATTTTTTAGGAAACATACTTTGCTCCCTTGAAAGTAAAACTGAACAGACTGTTAGATTTCATGATAATAATGATATGTTTCCTAGAGTAAATCTATAAGTAAGATCAAGAGCATCTGCTGCGTGAACTATTTTTTTATTTGCAGAAAAGGAAATATACATTTTTGAGAGCTAAGGGCATATCAGTTTTCCCTTCAAGAGGGCTAGTCCACTTTCCTTTGAGAATACCCCCATCTTGTCCACTGCCCCAGGGACCCTCTTGTGGGAAAGCCATCTGCATTTCAGTCAAAAAGCTTAAAGATCCCACAGATAAATTCAATTGTTGATGATGTGCACAAAAATCTCAAATACCAAAGGTATGTGTACACATTTCAGTACTCATTTTAGGGATCACACATTTTAGTACCAAAGTGCCCCAACCAGAGAGACCCAAAAACTTTTGAATGACTCCAGATCTTCTCTCTTGAATTCTTGTGCACGTCCTGATTATTTTACCTTACCAGCAGGAAGACTGTTTTTGCTAAATTAACACACAGAAAATATGAGATACGAGGATGATAGATGTCCCTCCTGTAGATAGGTGACAGAACAGGCTGCAGCTGCAGATACAGTCTGTTTACTCCTTCCACAGTCAGATGGAGGAGAGCGACAAAGAACCATCTTGGCCGCTGCCCCACTCACCAGCCCAACGAATGTTTGTTTGATGCTATTGTGAGCTACTGCAGAGCTAGTTCTCAACAATAGCATTCCATTCACACACAGCTTGATGAGTAGGCGCCCCACCAGGAAAAAGATTGGAAGGGGGTAATTGGTCCCTATACCTAAAAAGAGGAAAAATAAAGAAAAAGTCTTGGGAGAGATTGGAAGTAATATTCCATATCCCATGTGCCCAATTTCAGTTGTTTTATAGCATGAAGATAACTCATTCATTAATAAGCAGCCACCCCTTTCATGCTTAGGAATGAGGATGACTATAGGACCCCAGTGCAGAAAGAGATGCTCTAGAGCATTTTTTTAATTGAATCACCATGAGATTCATACCTCCAACGACTGTTTATGATCAGGTTTCACTCATACAATGTTCCAACACCTATCCCTTCACCAGTGTACATTTTCTACCACCAATGTCCCCAGTTTTTGTTCTGCCAATCCCACCCCCACCCAGCCTATATCTATGGAAAGTGCTTTCTCGCTCTATCTCTCTCCCTGTCTCTCTCTCTCCACCCCCCTCTGTCTTTCTCTCTCTTGTCCTCTTTCTCTCTGTCTCTGTCTCTTTCTCTCTGTCTCTGTCTCTTTACTTGTCTCTATTTCTATCTGTTTCTTTCTGTCTCTCACTCTCTCTCTCTCTTTGGGCATTATAGTTGCAACACAGATACAAAGAGGTTATTATGTTTGTTCCTTTACCTACTTACAGCACACAAATCTTATCCAGAGTGATCTTTGTAACTATCTTTGTCATAGTGGTCTTCTGTATCCCAAGCTGCCTTCTCCCCATGCAGTTGAAGCCAGCCCTTGTTTCTACTGTCCTTGGGTATTAGTCTCATAATGTTTTTTTTACATCCCACAAATGAGTGCAATCTTTCTATGTCTGTCTTTCTCTTGTCTCATTTCTCTCAGCATGATACTTTCCATGTCCATTTATTTGTAAGCAAATTTCATGGCTTCACTTTTCCTAACATCTGCACAATATTCCATTTCAATGATGTATCAGGTTTTTTTTTTTTTAACCAGTAGTCTGTTTTCAGGCACTCAAGTTGTTCCCAGATTCTGGCTATTGTGAATAGTGTTGCAATAAACATAGAAGTGCAGATGGCATTTCTGCTTTTTTGTGTATTTTGGGGCCCCAGGGTATGTTCTTATAAGTGGTATTGCTGGGTCATATAGAAGCTCTATTTCTAGCTTATTTCTATTGTTTTCCAAAAAGGCTGGATCAGTTGGCATTCCCACCAATGATGAAGAAGAGTCCCTTTCTCCCCACATCCGCTCCAGCACTAGTTGCTCTTGTTCTCTGTGATATGTGTTGAGTTCTGTAGTGTGAGATAATATCTCCTTGTTGTTTTGGTTTTTATCTCCCTGATTAGTGATGTAGAGAATTTTTCCATGTCTTTTGGCCATTTGTATGTCTTCTAAAGTAACATGACCTATTGGTGAGCCATAAAACTAATTTTGTGAAGGAAAAATAAACTGTTTTCAAAACTGCAAAAGAAGAGAGAAATGAATTTAGATCATATTTTAAAGGTAATCATTATGGCACCATCAATAGGTGTAATATACAAGTAAATAATGAAGCCATTATTCCCTTATCCACACTTGAATATTACTTGTCAGTGTATAGCATTTAAAGTTTCTCAGTGGTCCTTTCATTTCCAATATCTTGCCTCTCCACTGCCACTCAAGAGTAACAAATTATAAATCATGTGTTTCTCCTGTTTTAAGTTTTGGTGTGTCTTTTTGTCTTTGTTATTGCTGCTGTTTGTTCTGGGGGCCACACCCAGAGGTGCTTAGGGGCACAGACCTGGTCCTTGCTCAGGATCACCCCTGAGGTGCTCAAAGAACCAACCATAAGGTGTGCCTGGTATCCAACTGGGAATGACTGTATGCTAGCAAATACCTTAATTTCCCTGGCCTCCTTATTAATGCTAATGCTCTGGTCTGTGGTCCCTTACAGAATACCCTGAGCTCCAAGTGTGTTTTAGAATTTTTTTCTGAAAAAATAATAATAGTTAAAAGGAAAATTGTGAATACATCTGATAGCTTCTGCAGAGAATTCTGTACTCAACCTCAATATTTCTGGGGCAAAATGAATGAACAATCATATCTGATATCACGATTATGATCACAATGAAGCACAAAATCCCGTTGATCGTCGATTTCTCGAGTGGGCTCAGTAACCTCTCCATTCATCCTATCCCTGAGATTTTTTTTTTTTTTTTGCTTTTTGGGTCACACCCAGCGATGCTCAGGGATTACTCCTGGCTTTGCACTCAGGAATTGCTCCTGGCAGAGCTTGGGGGACCATATGGGATGCCGGGGATCGAACCCGGGTCGGCCGCGTGCAAGGCAAACGCCCTACCCGCTGTGCTATCGCTCCGGCCCCTCCCTGAGATTTTAGAAGCCTCTGATATAAGCAAACATTACCAATAGTGTGATATTTTACACCAAATTAGGTTACAAATAAAAATTAACTTTTGTGAGGCTGGAGAAATAGTATAGCCAGTAGTAGTGTGCTTGCCGGGGTAAATTCTGGCATGTTATATGGTCCCCTGAGCACCATCAGAAGTAATTTCTGAGTACATAGCCAGGAGTAGCCCCTGAATATCACAGGTATGGCCGCAAAATAAATTTAAGAAAATAGCTTTTGCATTTTATTGGGAGATGGATTTTGGAATTGCAATTAAAGTAGCTTATACCTACAACCAAATTTATTAAAAAATGTATCTAATGATTTTTCTATTTTGTTGAAGAAAACTTTTCTAATTTGAATCATAGTCAGTCTTTTATTTTGTGGGAAGGGGGGCTGTATTTGGGGCCATACCAGGCAGTGTTCAGGGGTTACTCCTTACTTTATGCTTGGGAGTGGATGCTGATGGTGTTCAAGGGACTGTGTATGGTACTGGTGATCAAACCGGGATTAAGCTCAGATGAAACAAACATCATAACCCCTTGTCTTATCTCCCCAGCTCCACTGAAAACATTTTTTAAAATGTTATCTCTTACAGATATTATTTTAATGTCTTCTCTTTTTAATTTTCCTTTCTGGGAAAAATAATAATAAGTTATATTTAGAAAACACCATCTTGATTATATATCCTAGTTCCATGTATGAAAAGGTCTATTTCTAGACTCACTATTTCACTAATCAATCTTTTACTTGCCCTAATACCGCAGTCTCTTAATTAGCTTAGTTTAATAGAAATGGAAACTGGTAGGGCAATTTTCTTAACCTTATTCTTATTCACCAGTAATATCTTGACTCTTCTTGACCTCTTGATCTTCTACTCAAATATTATTATAAGCTAGTCAGGTTCCTCAAAAATCCTTTTTGGGAATTTAATTGGATTTTCCCTAAAGCACTCATTTAATTTAGAGAAAATTGACATCTTAACAATATTGATTGTTCCTAACCCTGAATATGGCTATGTCCATACATTTATTTCCTCATGTGTCTTTTAATATAATAATTTTCTCTATATGGATTTCACATACTTTGTTGCACTTATTCATGAATAATTTGTGATTTTTGTTTATATTAAAAATAGCTTTATTAAGCTTGCTTTATTTTTGCTGGTGCTTACAAATGTAGTTGATTTTTATATTTGGTCTGTTAGCCAATCAGTTTCAGAATTTTCTAATTAACTCTAATAAACTGTCTATGTTTGCTTATATTTCCTATACAAACAATTACACCATTCATAGATCAGTATTATATCATCCTTTTCAAAGTGTATCTTTATTCTTTCCTTTATCTTTCTTTGGTCAGAACCTTCTGAAAAAGAATAGTAATAATAGTTATCCTTGCCTTATTCCTAATTAAGAAAAATATTTCTAAAACTTACTGCCAATAATTCTTGGTATAAGGTTTTTATAAATATTTATCTTATTAGATTTGAAAGGATAATAATTCTGGATGGGTAATCTTAAATGATGAATAAACTTCTGCTTCAAGTGAGATAGCCAAAGGGTATTGTTTTCTTTATTCTGCAAATGTGCTGAAACAGATTAATTAATTTTTAAATGTTAAGATACCTTTATATCCCTAGGATAAATTCATTCTTGTTTTGATGCTTTATCATTTTTACACATAGCTAGATTCAATTTACTTATATTGTATTTTTCAGGTTGGCATTAATGTTCATCACTAAGATCAGTCTGTAAATTTCCTGTTTAGGTAAGTTCTTATCTGATTTGGAAGAAAGATTATATTTGTATTAGGAAATAAGTTGTGGAGACTTCCCATTATTATATGGAAAAGTTTGTAGAATATCAGAATTACCTGTTTTTTTTTGCAGGGATATATTTTACCTAGTAATCTGGATTTTCATTTTATTTAATAAGTTATACTTTTCTACAGATCTATCCATCTCATCTCATCTCAAAAATTTTATTAAAAAATATTACTCTTGTGTCTTGTCTCAACTTGATAAATTCTGCCACAGGTTTATCTATATTACTGTTCTTTTAAAATAACTAAACTAATCTTTTTATTTTTTAATCTTCATTCTATCAGCTCTCGGTTTCATTATTTCTGTTATTCATTACATGTTACCTTCTACTGTCTTTAGATTTATTTTGTTGATTATTTTTCTAAAATCTTAATAATAGCAAGTTAGGTTTCAGTCTTTCATCTTTTGCATTTTAAAAATCAGGGAATGTAGACCATATTACTCAGTTTTTATTACAATTTCACCAAAAAATTTAAAATTATGTCTTCCATAAATTTAGATTTAATACTTGAAGTCCTGGACTAGAACATAGGACAGTGCACTTGTCTTATTTGTGGCTGGCCCCACATCAATTCTGTCACTGCATATGGCCTCCTGACCAGTGCCAAATGTGATCTCTTAGTATAGAGTTAGGACTAAGCCCTGAATAAAGCCAGTTGTGAACTCAAAGCCACCCCATGCATATGACTATCAAAAAGAAAAAGAAAAAGAAAAGAAGTCCTTTGGATCATATATCGGTATTTGTTCTTCAAACTCTAAGTCATAGTGGCTAGTTTTCTTAAACATTTTTACTGGGGGCTGCAGTATTAGTACACTGGGTAGGGCATTTGCCTTGCTCATGCCTGACCTGGGTTTGATACCCAGCATCCCATATGGTTCCTCTAGCACCACCAGAAGTGATTCCTGAATGCGGAGACAGGAGTAATCTCTTCACATTGCCATATTTAAAAAAAAAAAAAAAACTGTACTTACATTGTTGAACTTATTCTGGGAATCCTAAATTTTAAATCCAAATCCAACGTGAGTATATTTGTCTCTGGAGAAGATTTGTACTTCTTGAGAGTGAGAAGTTACTACTATAACATCCTATATCACTTTGAGGATCCCAAATTAATACAAAAATTAATCTTCGGTTTGTCTTTTTTTATCTTGCTGAACTATAAAGACTTTTACCTAAACAACCCACATTTTTATCTAGGAAGTTTATCCTTTTAATGTTCTTTTTCCTTTATTATTTTTAGAATGTTATTTTATTTCCTTTATCCTCCAAGTAGACCAGAAATCCATTAAAATGCTAATATAAATATTGGTGTAAAATCCAAAAACATTATCATAGGTGAGATATCAAATATCTAATAAGCCACACTGTATCCAAATACTTTTACTATGTAATATAATTAAGGCTTTAGGACAATTTTGGTGAGGAAATGCTATATTATTACCAATATCAGATAGTAAAAGTGAGTCCCAAGTAAATTGTTATTCTAAGGACACATAATGCAAAAAGTAAACATTTGTCAAGGATGGAATTTTATAGATAAAAAAGAATTCATCCATTTTGACACAGAAGTTTTTAATATTATGTGGCATTTTTATTATCAACATTTTCTTCAAGTAGAACAAACTTTATTCCAATTAATATTTATTAAAATCATCTGGTACATATTATTTTATGCCTAAAATATTTTGAAGTTGCTTCAAATATTCAAATATAACAATTTAAAAGTCCCTCAAATATTACAGTTTGATCAAATGCATCAATAGGCATTAAGATTTAAGTGGGAGGTTAACTTTAAAAATTATTTTTAGCTATAGTGCCATGGAGACTGAGCTAGCAAAAAAAAAGAAAAAAAAACCCTGATTTTTTTTTTCCCTGAATACATCAATGCTCCAAAGTAAATGATTTTGAAGCCAAAGTGGGATTTCAATTTCTATATGGAGTCTTAACCAGAACTTTTCTGAGAATATTCCAAGTTTGCAAAATAATACTTTAAAATAAGTACTTGCAAATCCATAGCACTATTCAAGTGAGCCTAAGCATTATTTAGCTTTCGATGACATTTTCCATCTTGCAGTCACTGATATAAAAACAGAGAAGCATTAAGTGACTTTGGTCATGCCACAAAATGATAACCAAAGCTGACTCACTAGCAATATGTCTGAAGGGATTCTCAGACTTAAGGGACTCTGAACTAAGTATGGTGAGCCTGAACAGCAATAGTACGTGAGAACTAATAGAAATGCAAATTTTCAGATCCAACTTCAGAGCTCCTAAGTCAGAAACTCAGAGTGAAGCCAAGCAATCTGTATTTTGACAGGTTCTTCAGATCATTCTAGTACACTCTAAAAGTTAAGTGCTGCATCCCTGGACTAAATTATTCAAGACATAATCATTTGTCTCACACTTCTCTGAACCTGTTGCAAGCTGCAATAACTTTCAGACAAGAGATGAGGTCTAGAGACTCATGGATAGCCCTAATAATATTTTAAAGAGATATTTATTAGAACTCATTCTCAATTTTGTCAGACAGGTCTGCCAAAATTTGGGACTTAATTAATTTTTCCACTAATAATAGGTCAATAAATTCTTTTTGATTGTTTTTTGGTTCTGGCCACACTGGGTGGTGCTCAGATCTTACTCTTGACAGTGCTTAGACTATCATACACAGTGCTGGGGTCAGAACCAGGATGGACATAGACAAGGCAAGTGCCTTACTACCTGTACTACCTCTCCAGCCCCATGTTCCAATAAATTCTATAAATGATTTTCATTAAGTCAGTGCTTATTAACCTTTCGTCACCACCATCAATTGACCTTGTTACCATCCTGTGTCCCCTCTGTCCTACCAGTTCATCACCTAGTTTCATCCCATGACACCTATTTACATGATTTTCAGGTGTGATCCTGGAATATCCTGGAGGCTGTCAGGGGACCATAATGCCCCCTCACCTAACACACACACACACACACACACACACACACACACACTGAGAAACATTGCTTTAAGTAAGCCACAATAAATTTAAGGATGTGTTTAGTAGAATGCCCCACCTCATTATATTTAATATATTTCCCTAAATTCAAGATTAATAGTGTTAAGTTATATAATTTATGATATCATACAATCTATGATAGTGAGAAACCATCTAAAATAAAACTTATGCTAATAGTTTTGCATTTTTTATTTGGATGATATTCATTTATAGAAGTGTATGTATAAACCTAAATTTCAGGAGAATGATGTTATCACAACACACTACCAAGTATGCCAGTATCCTACATCACTGTCCATTGAGCCCAATCAACCACCTCTTCCGTTGGTAACCTCAGGGTTATTATCATAACCCAGCAGTATTTTCACTAGACATTGTCTATTCACTGGCTTCATTCCTTTAAACACTCTACACAAATGAGATTATTTAATATTTTTCTCTTTCTAATTCTTTTGCTTAACCTAACACTATAGTTCCATCCATGTCAGAACAACAGGTAGGGCTTTTTTAAAGCTAAGAAGTAACACAGATTTTTTACATACATGCAACTCATCCATACAATCACAATAACTTTATATAAATGTTCTTACCTCACTGTATCACTGTATCACTGTCATCCCATTGTTCATCGATTTGCTCAAGCTGGCACCAGTAATGTCTCCATCCATCCCTGATGCATGCTAGTGTAGCACGATGGCATATTGGGGGGCTCTTTCAGGGTCAGGGGAATGAGGACCATCATTTGTCACTGTTTTTGGCATATCAAGTACACCATGGGTAGTTTGCCAGGCTCTACCATGTGGGCAGGATACTCTCAGTAGTTTGCCATGATCTCCGAGAGGGACGAAGGAAATACTGCATTCATGTTCTTACATATGGTAGACTAATAAACTACCATGGTCTTCTAACATAGAGGAATTTGATCAATTGGTATAAAATGATAAGAGTATAAAAGAAAGCAAGAAAGTAATGATTTGGAACAAGCTAAGAACCTTTTACTTGTTAAAAATATGGGCTAAGGTATAGAGATACATGAATATCAGTGTCTTTTACAATCAAAAGCATCATATAAGAGAGTTGATATTGACAAATACTCTGGAAGAATGTTCAAGAACTATGACTGCAGGGCACCCTGTATAGGTATAGGATCACCCCAGGTCAACATTTATTGAGGGCTTTACTATGCAAGGATACTTTAGATAATATGTTTAAATGTCAAATTAGAAAAAAATTATGATGTCAATGAAAAATCAGGAAATTAATGTAAGATAATATTTTAGAAATAACACAAATTCAGGTATTGAAGAATGTATTTTCTAAAAAGTAAAAAAATCAGAAAGTATAGTGGCCGCAAGCAAAAAAGAAGTGATTGCCATGCTTCTTGCACTTGATTTTCTATTTCTTAGTTTCTATAATGATAGCTCCAACAGCCCTTGCCTTCTTTTAGTGCATTTGCTAAGTGAATAGCTAAGGTCAGGTTACTGACTCGCAAAGCTTTCATGCTAAACTAATATTGTCTAAACACAACAGAGAGAGATTTGTCTTGGGCTCTGACTAAGCAACTAGTTTATAACCTATACAAAATAACAAATAGATCATGAGATATAGCTCATGTAAACTTGGACTTTCTATCCCGGGCAGTTTCCTGACCTCAGCAAAGTTCAAATACTGAAGCTCAACAGTAGTCTTGCTGATCTGAGAAGACAGAAGTAGGAGCTCAAGACTGCTGGGTTGGCTGGAATTTGCAAGAACTTGCAAATAATAGAAAGGAGAAGTATAACAGAGGGAAGAAGTAATAAAGATTTACATGGGATTTCTTAGTTTGATGGAAGGACTGGGATGTCAGGCGAAATACACAGAGATGAGTAGAGTAGAGTAATGGTTGTTGTAAGGAAAATGGAAACAGCGGATATTTTCAAGATTGCACAGCTATGAGAGATGTTGGAATTCACGTTTAGCGCAATGAACATCTCAGATATTCCCTTGGAGCCTCAAAATTGGCATCCCTTAAAGAAAGGCCATAACTTAGGCTATATCTTAGGATGCTAAGGACAGAGAGAAGTAGATTAGCAGAACTTTCTGAGCACCATCAGGAGTGATTCCTGAGTGCAGAGTCATGAGTCGACCCTGAGCATCACCAGGTGTGCCATACCCGACCCCCAAAAAAAACAAAAGTAAGTTAGATGCATTAGTAAAATATATTAATGATATCACTGGAAAAATCAATAAAAATTATCTAAACTGAAGAACACAGGGGAATTAATAGCACATCATATGCTAACAATTGACATCTGTGACATGTGAGACACATCAGATAGTCTTAAAAGTCTTGATATTTGGTAGTCTCATTAAGGAAAGATTAGCAAGAATGGTTACCCAAAACTCCAAAACATAATATATACATAAAAAAATTGCACCAAGTAAGAAAATATGTCACCTTCAGAAAATTACAAACATTGACCAACATATGTGCAAAGTAAATTATTCCTAAGCATAATATAGTTGCTAAAAACATTAACAAATTTTAACAAAGAGATAAAGAATAAAAAGGGGTCCTTCAAAAAACAAAAGAAGCATAAGATAACTGGGACTTAACTGAAAGGATGTTTGGAAGATTTGGTGCATCTATCAGAATTCCAGGAACTGTCATTGGATTAAGCACATGTCTCAAATTCTGATTTAGGAAAAATGTACAAAATACTCAGGAATAAATTAGTTTACAGGCTTAGTACTCCCATTATTGCATCTCATCTTTATGCAATTGTGCTATTTAAAATTGGGATCTACATGTCCCAACCTGAAAAGTAAGTAGCTATCTTCCCCAAATCACATCACACAGTATTAATAACTTTAATTTCTGTCACAGTGCTTTGATACATCTAAGAACACTTTCAGACATGAATTGGAATTCAGCAATTCTTTGTTTAAATTAGTCTTATGTTTCCTTCCTTGCTGCTGGAACAATACATCATTAATGTCTCTTCAATTTGGCAGGTATCCCCCAACAGCACAAAAGGCAGTGAAGATTTGGCATGGTGCTAATTAGCAAATCCTCAATAGCTGGGAAAGCATCTTGTAATGGAATAAGTGTTTCTCAATCAGGTTTTTAGGGTGGCATGATCTGCTATAGCTAACTACCTTGGTATTGACACTGAGACAGATTCCCACTAAAATACAGGAACACCTCAAAGTATTCTCTCATCCATTCAAGGATTCCCCACTTCACTGACATGTCCTCTTTTGTTTTCCTTCCACCTAAATTTGGTGACCTCTCCACAGTGCCAGGACTGATTGGCAAAATATGAATACTAGCGCTTGTGGCAGTACCATATAGTCTGTTCATAACCTGAAACACATCGTGCTTAATACACTTATCAAGACGTATTTTCATGTTTTGAACCAAGTGGGTAAAAACACACTTTCTAAAATAAAGGAATAAAAACAGTATATAAAAGCTTTGCATTATCCAATTTATTCAGAGATCATTTTAAATCCTCAGCTACAGGATGGTTTAGAAGTGACTGTTCCTATTTTTCCTGTATAATAATGAATATGAGTTAAACATAAAACGATACTAGACCATATATAGAACCAATGACAACCGATCTCTAGCTAAAACTTTGATGTTATTTATCACTGATATTCTGGATCAAACAGTACTTTTCTCACATAGAGAAGAGGCAGAACAAGACCACCTCCGGAAGTGTGCACTGGGCCTTCATGGTAAGCAGTGGCTGCAAAATGGACCTATGGGCCTGTCTCTCAGAGTAAGACAAAGGATCTCAACCCTATGCAGTCTGACCAACTGAAAATGGGAAATCTACATAATCAAAGAGGCAAAAGGGCTACACATGGTCTAGAAAAAAGAAAGATATTCTCATACAAGGCAGCTGCTTTACCTCTCATTAAGGTAAGGATGTAATCTTGAACCAAGGCCCAATTTTTTCAATCCAAATGAAGTCAAAATAAATGAACCTATGGCTAGAGGTAAACATAGTAGGTAAGGTGCTTGCCTTGCATGTGGTCTACCTGGATTTGATTCCCAGCACCCAATATGGCCCCCCTAATCCCATCAGCAGGGATCCCTGAATACAGAGCCAGAAGGAAGCCCTGAGCACAGTGGGTGTGACCCCAAAACTAAAAAGAAAATAAAAGTTGTTGGGCTGGAGAGAGAGTATACTATACACTTGAATTTGATACCCAACACCACATATGGTCCCAAGAGCACTGCCATGAATAAGCCCTGAGAACAATGCTTGGGTGTGGCCCCCAAACAAATCAAAACAACAATAATAAAATGAAGATATATGAAACTGACTTGCTCAACAACAACAACTAAAAACTTGTTTAAGTATTTTTGTTGTTGTTGTTGTTATGAACCTTGGGTATCCTCTATGATTTGCACTGGAATAAAATTCCTCTAACCTCTCAATTCAAAGCTGACTTGGAAGCACCTGAAATGCTCATACTTCAGAGGTTCAAAATGGAATAATATGTGTCAGAGGAGACAAAGGAAGGACGGGCACAGTGTGGGGTCAGAAGGAGGTGATATCATTGACCACTGGAAATATTTCTTATACGATTCATTCTTTCTCAAGGCCTAAAATGTCTAAATAAAAAATGGTCTCAATAAAAGTCTGGCTACTCATATAAACTGTGCAGTTTTAAACTTAACAGAGAAAAAACTTTTTGAACCCCCAGAATGATAAATTGGAATCTCTAATGTTAAACTCATTCATGATAGTTCAGTTCATTCGATTTTCACTAAGCTTTAAAATATGAAATGCATCCACAAAATCAATTTTCCATCTACATTTGTAGGTAGAAAATGGAAATAATTGAAATTTTGTTTTTCTAAAGTAAATGACCTCTAGTTAAAACTGTTTAATCAATGTGGACAAGAATCTGCAAATTGTTTGGCACTCTTTTACATAACAACACAATTGTATAACCTTGGCCTGATGCAAGAGATTGGCAGGTTGTTTCAAATTTTCCATCTGTGCTTCCTTGCGTCAGAAGTGGTTCTCAAATGTAGGTTTTCACCTCCCTATACGAATAAAATTTAAGTGTCTTCAACAGCCTTTTTATCATCTAAAGTATTCATTCTGTATTTTAAGTACAGAGTCTAAAGATTTACCAAACCCCAGAAAATTAACTGATACGGTCTAAGTATCCCAAGTTTCCTTTCCATTTAAGTGATAATTTTTTATTTCAGTTCAATACTTAGAAGCTGAAATAATCACGCTTATGGGAAACCCAAGAGTGTTGTGTCAAAAGAGAAAAAAAGAAGGAAGAAACAGGCTTTCAGGTTCAAAACAAATTAATTGATTGTACTTTTTGTTTAAATTTTCACATTCCCAAGAAAAGGGTGAACAACAGGGACGGAGGTCCCGCTGGAGTTTTTAGAGACGATAGTTTCCTTGCTCTACAGCCTAAAGAAAGCATGTATAACTCATAAGGCAATTAATTCAGCACTGCCAAGAAAACCTCTGTCCCCACAACAAATGAGTCCTCTTTCAAAACTCAATAGCAAGTGTGTTTCTTTTGTCTGTAGGAGAAAACAAGGATGGTCCTAATGGAATTCAGTATCAGAAAAGAAACTATGTATAGACATTGTTCTTATTTGATAATTGAGCTTCCATTCCCACATCCTAACAGAAAAACTGTATTGATAGGATGAAAGTTTTAAACACTTGACATAATTTTACGCCCCCAAAAGACAATATTACAAAACACATACTTTTGTTTCTGGGCATTTTCCCACACAGAATATAATATTTCACACTTTTGTTTGAATAAACCTGGGGCAAAGACTTTTTTCTCCAGATGAATCAATAAAGTCAATATAACCCTACAGTTATATTTTAGGTGCATATGTTTTGCACATTTTAAGTCATTTATAAAATATTCCTGATTTTATTCTGTTTCCATTTATTATTTTCTACTAGCAAAGAACTTAGATCTGGATCCCATTCATTGGTAACAAACAGCTATGCACATGGGAAGCATATATACCAAATCACAACAATGTGCATCTCTGGGGGGAAAAAAATGAATGTTTGAATCTAGAAACCCTTGCTGAGAGCATAAAAAGTAGAGTGAGTTTTATTTTATTTTAAAAAAATTTTTAAAGTAATAAATGGCTTTATTTCTTATGTGATATTTTTCTGGGGTTTTTTTTTGCATTTATTTTATTAATGAATCACCATGAGGGTACAGTTACAGATTTACATATTTTCGCGCTTGTGTTTCAGTCATACAATGCTTGAGAACCCTTCCCTCCACCAGTGCCCCTTATCCTCCACCGATGACCCCAGTATCCCTCCCACTCCCCCCATCCTATGCTCCCCCCACTCCACCCACCTCTGTGGCAGGGCATTCCCCTATGTTCTCTCTCCTTTTAGGTGTTGTGGTTTGCAATAGCAGTATTGGGTGGCCATTGTGTTCAATCTATAGTCTACTTTCAACATACATCTCCCATCACAAGTGGGCCTTCCAACCATGCTTTACTTCTGGGTTTTATTTTTAAGGGCTTTCATCTCTTATATTTGTTTTCATCTGTGCTGGGGGCAGGAGGGCAGTGGGTAGAAGGCATATGCTGCCAGGGGTTGAATCCACAATCTTGCATATGGAGGACCTACACTGCACCACCAGGGTCACATCCCTGGCCCTATGAATTGCTTTTAATTTTCTTGATTTAACTATTCTAGTAAGTGAATCAAATGCAATGATATCTTATCATTGCCTTGTAACAACAGCCCAGTTACATATAGAAACTTTGTTAACTCTTTCTTCAGTTCAGTGGGGAGTTCTGCTCATAAGACTTCAATGCCAAGGGAGCTGTTCACTATCTTCACACTTCAGAGCTTTACATTTTATGTATATATACTCAACATAATACGTGCGGGAAATATATTGGTGTAACCTTACACAGCATTTTAACTCAGTGCTGTTATGTGAAGCAAATATCTCACTGGACGAAGTTAAATAGGGCCATGTGGTAGCTAGGACTGAACCAGGGTTGGCCTCAGGCCAAGACCAAACCCTTGTACAATCTCTTCTAACCCAACAAGGAAGACCCCATTCCAGCTATCTTTACTGGTAAGAGAGATTGAACTCAGTTCTGCAAAAGCAAAGAAGGCAGACAATTTCAAGAGCTAAACTAGTATTAAAAAATAACAGAACATTAAGATGGTTTACTAGTGATATATATGGATTGTGCTCTACTGCTTCAGAGTTTGCTAATGTTTTTCTCTATGATCATTCCACCTGTGTTTGCTAGTCAGTGCCCATCAAAGTTAGGCTTCTACCCTTCTACAGATACTGGAGATAAACAGCTATTTCCTGGGTTGATTGCCTTCTAAAAACACAATTCTCTGAGCAAAAGGACCACTTCCTGGCTTAACTTAGTAAAAGGGCCAGAGAAATAGTACAATAGGTAAGATACCTGGCACATGTGCAGCTGACCCAGGTTCAATATTCTAGAATCACCCATGTCCCCTGAATACCACCAGGAGTGATTCCTGAGCACAAAGCCAAGAGTTGGCCCTGCACACATTCTGGAAACCAACCCCTCATCACCTCCCAAAAAAAAATCTCTTAATAAGAGACATGAGACTGTTGGAAGAAAATTTTCATTATATCTAAATGGCAGAGAATTTGTATCTAAAGTTCTATATTTCTTTTTTTTTTTTTTTTTTTTTTTTGCTTTTTGGGTCACACCTGGCGATGCACAAGGGTTACTCCTGGCTCTGCACTCAGGAATTACCCCTGGCCGTGCTCAGGGGACCATATGGGATGCTGGGATTTGAACCCGAGTCGGCCGCATGCAAGGCAAACGCCCTACCTGCTGTGCTATCACTCCAGCCCCTAAAGTTCTATATTTCTAATTAAAAATGTTCTCAGCAAGAATCCAGAGTAAGAGATGTATACAACTTAGTCTTGAAGGCCATCGTGGGAGCCTAGAGAGACAGCTTCCGTGGGCTGGAATGCATGCTTTTAGCCTCTGGGAAACTTTGTAAGAGCCTTGGAACTGCAAAAGCTGGCTGTGGCTAAAAACCAAAATGTAGATCACCTTGACTGGTACTTTAAGGAAGGAGATCTTTTGAACAGTATTTTAAATGAAGAAAAGTGGATAGCCTTATGGAAAGGGAGAAGTTGTTGGAAGCTGAGGTGAGACTCTACCAAGAACTCTCAGGATCTGTAAACAGAGTGGAGACCACCATGGGAAGTACCAAGTTGGGGGGAAGGACAGTCATTAACTACAGGAAATGGAGTGAGGGGCTTCGACACCTGTGATTAAGAGTGTTAATTTGGCACAGAACTCTGAGAGAAGTAATGCAATCATGAGAGGTTGGAGGAAGAGTACTGTGACAGCTTGAGGGATTTAAGGATGCAGAGGCTGAGGCAGGAAGACCAATAAGGAGGTCATTATCACACTGCTTGGCTGCTGGAGTGCTCCATCTCCCCACTAACTCCCACTCTGTCTCTTTTTACTTCGGTGAAGCACTTCTCTTGTCTCTCTCCTTAATTATCTTTTTACACTCCAGTCCCTATGACCACCTTTTAAAAAAATCAAACTGCCTTTCTTGCTGCTCTGAAATCTTTCCACAAGGCACACATCAGCCATGAGATTTGAAGATGTAATTAAATCAATAGATCCTTAAGGCAGAACACACAAAGTAGTAATTAGTCTAGTTTCCTAAGTTGGATCATAAGACCCAAACTTGAATAGATTATCAGTGTGACATACTGAAATATTACTTGAGGTTTTAAAAACTATAAATTCCTGGATTCCTGCACACCCTTTACACTTCAAAACTTTTCAGGAGAGAGGTAAAGCTTTGTGTTTTGAAAGTGGGTGCCACAAATGTCAGTTTGGATATGTGTTCACAGTAGCTGGTAGATTGCAAAGGCATGAGAAGAAATGAGTTCTAATGAGTTAATTTTCAAACAAATATTTTTTTCTGTTTTGTTTGCTGGCAGGAATAGTACATTTTTATACTTACAGTGGATAAAAGACTGGCAAAACCCAGTGAAGTGTATTCCTGTTAACTTCTATCTTGAATGAATAAATATATTAAGAGAAGAGGAATTAGGAGATGTTTTGAGACTCCATAGACAAAGCCACCACACTGGGGGTGGCTCAAAAAGAGAACAAGAGAATGAGGCCCTGGATACATGTCAGTGATTTTCTTTAAGCAAAATTTCTGCATCTTTTTAGCCTTTTCTGATTTGGTGAGACCATAGCAGATAAACATCTAGGTGGAGAATACTTAAGCTGCTAACTTTACTTACCATACACCAAGTGAATCAACACTGAAAGGGTTCTTTTAAACTTTGAACAAATAAGAAACCAAATATCTCAAAAGGAGATAAACCTGCAAAATTATTCAGTCAAAATTTCTTCCATTAGGAAGCCCCATTAGAATACCAGGGGCCTGGCCAGAGCAATAGTACAGTTCATAAGGAGTTTGCCTTGCACATGGCTGACCAGGGTTTGATCCCCAGCATTCCATATGTTCCCCTGAGCACTGCCAGTGATTCCTAAATGCAGAGCCAGGAGTTACTCCTGAGCATTGTCAGGTGTGGCCCCCAAACAAAAACAAAGCAAAACAAAACCAAAAAAAGAATATCAGGAGCCTGCAGGAAAACATGTTAAAGATGAACTGGTTGAAGCTGTTAGAGTCACTGTAAAACAAGGAAATAATCTAAAGTCATTGAAACTTTTCCAATTAAGACTTACCACCCAGTTTCCCCTCACTTATTGTTTCCCACCATAGCTGTGCAGAGCATTAAATAGAGAGTGGTCCATTTTGTTTTAGGATTTGAAGGTCTGTGGGAAAGAGAACAAGGTGCTAACCATTAACAACTTTCAGCAACATCTATCACCTTCTGGCACACCTGAGGGCCCTAGCGCTCCTCTGATTGCGCAGAGATCCTATTTGTCAAGACTACCATTCTCCCTTTCCAGTTGTTCCCGATGTCCTGCTGAGAGTGAGCAATTTTCTTTGTTCAAAGTGCTGTCTTCTTTTGGTTTAGAACTCTTAATTTTCAGACAGAAATGAAATAATGAGCCAAGTCTGCAGAGCTTTTTCCATCAAAAGTTCTTATCGTCAGAGCACCTAGGGGATTTAGGCTTTCAAGGTTCATAAACAGAGTGACAAGCACTATGCTAACAATAGTCCCATCCCATACCACAATGGGGAGCCCTTAGGATATTTAATTTGCTTTTCAAAATACAATAGGGAAATTGAAGTTTCCCCATCCCAACCCCATTCTATTGTCTTCTTTCATTGAGTTTACAGATTTCAAAGAAAGAGAAGGAAAGCATATAGGTAGAAAGCAAAGTACAATAGTCAAGAAATGACACAGAGAGCAGGGTATTGTTCCAATATTTAAATCCAGCATAGACACATCTAGAAAAGATCTTTCTTTACCAGCCTTACTGAAATATAATTGACTTATCATATTATATAACGTGTTGCATTAGTATATCTACATACTGCAAAAATAATTGCCGTACTTAGTTAATAGCTCTGTTATGTGACATTATTATAATTCCTTTTTTTGTGGTGAGACCATTAAAATCTACTATCTTGGCAATTTAAGTATGTTATGCAATACTATTTAGTAAAGTTACTACACTGTACTAATTCATCTTTTTAAAAATTTCAACTTTATTAAGATACAATTAGCATATACAATATTTAGTGTACATTCTGATGATGTCATATACATATACACTGTGAAAATATACCCACCACCTAGTTAATAAGCATATTCATTGCTTTACATATTTACCTTATACTTTTAAAATTTTCCTTGTAAGAACAGTTAACTTCTAATTTCTTAGCAAATTCCAATGATACGGGGAAGTGTTATTAGCAATAGTGATATGCTTTACATTGTTAGATCCTCAGAACTATTTGTCTTATATGAAAATTTACATTTAATCTACCTCTTATTATTTCACCCATTACCTAAGGTTGCATATTTCATTGAATATACAAAAAGAGTTCTAAGCAGTTTATATATGAACACAATGAAAATAGAAACAATAAAATATTTGAAATGTTAGCAAAGGGTTTGATAGTGTTCATGTCTTGTGAATATATTGATTTATCACAACAACCACTTCTAATCAATTTAGGCTTTCTATTTTCAGTTTCCTACTTCAAGAATAGATTTCATGATGACTGTCTACTTAGTGCTGTAATTTGTAACACTAAAGGAAATATATTTATAACTATTAAATAAGTTAATAAAGCAAACATAATATGATCTGAATGATCATTTGCCTTTTTAATTTGGGGGGGTGCATTAGCAGGAGCCACACACAGCTCCAATACTCAGTTTTATGACATTTATAAGGAAATCATAGCACTGTAGCACTGTCCTCCCGTTGTTCATCAATTTGCTCAAGCGGGCACCAGTAATGTCTCCATTGTGAGACTTGTTGTTACTGTTTTTGGCATATCAAATACGCCACGGATAGATAGCTTGCTAGGCTCTGCCGTGCAGGCAGCATACTCTCAGTAGCTTGCCGGGCTCTCCAAGAGGGACGGAGGAATCGAACCCAGGTCAGCTGTGTGCAAGGCAAATGCCCTATCCACTGTGCTATTGCTCCAGTCCAAGTAAACAGTATTATTTTAATTTCCATAAAACATTGCGTTGCTTTATCTTGAGGCCATCCCCAGTTGTATTCATGGCTTACTCCTGACTCTGAGCTCAGGGATCACTTCTGGCTGTTCTCAGGGAGCAGACAGGTTGCCAGGGATCAAATTCCAGTCAGTCACTTATAAGGCAAGCTATACTAGATTTCCAACTTCAACTTTAAAACATTATAACGGAAAAAATTATAAGTAAACAAATTACCAGTGGAAGACTTGGAAGAATATTTACAAAAATTAAAATATGTGGTTGCTTGGCATAAGAGCATACTTCAAAGTACTGAAGGACATTCCTTAGATGGCAGTATCAAATGGCTCTCCATGCACCATTCAGCTGTAGACCCTGAAAGCCTCAGCACTACTGGACCAGAGTAGAACTGCAGCTCTGGGCCTTAGCACTGAACTGTAATACTCACAATGCAAGGTAGAGTGCCACCAGGAGTGCCCCCAAGGTTCCTGAGCATCACAGGGAAAGCCTCCAAAAAAAATTTATATATATTGTTTTAAAAATGGGGGCTGGAGTGATAGCACAGCAGGTAGGGTATTTGCCTTGCACACGGCCAACCTGGGTTCAATTCCCAGCATCCCATATGGTCTCCCCAAGCACTGACAGGAGTAATTCCTGAGTGCAGAGCCAGGAGTAACCCCTGTGCATAGCTGGGTGTAACCAAAAAAAAAAAAAACAAACAAAAAAACAAGTATACAGCCTTACTATAGAAAGAGCTGATACAAATCACTAAGAAATCCTAATTGAAATATTAGCATAAGGAATTAACTTTAGAAGAAAACTGCCTAAACATAGGTTTAAATCTCTATTCAATTCAAAATAATTTATAAATAAAAAGTTATATTGCATTGATGATTATTTATAAATAATCACTGTTTCACTGTCATCCCATTGCTCATGGATTTGCTCTAGTAGGCACCAGTAACATCTCCATTCATCCCTGTCACATTCAGGGTCAGGGGAATGAGGCCCATTGTTGTTACTGTTTTTAGCATATCAGATAAGCCACAGGTAACTTGCCAGGCTCTGCCACGGGAGATTCTGCATTGCTTTGTTTTATAGTCTCTGGATCTTGACCTCTAATAAGATTGCATTGGGGGGTGTGGGGAAGGGGGCATTTTATGGGCTGGGCGTGACTGCCAAGCTACTGGAAAACTGAGAATCTGGATGGAGGAGGCCCAGTCCCAATCCAAGCAGGCTTGGAGATCTCAGACATGGGTCCCGCATACCTGAGTTCCTCTGCAAGTTCCTTCATGATTGAAGCTCGTCCAACTGTGTGGAGAGTGGTTTTGAGCATGGCTGTGACTGGGTTCTGGAGGTTTTTGGCTTCTGGGGCTCTGCTTGGGGTGGGAAGACTCAACCCACCCCCCTTCAAGGGGGGCCCGGTGAAGACAGCCTATTTTTAAATAAATAATTTATAAATAAAAATAAATTTACAAATAAAAATGCAATTTTAATAGGAACATTAAAAATTGCCAAATGCTTAGTGGTATAGACAATTATTTACTTATGCATATATTTTATTTTCCATAATTATTATATCCTAACAGATATAATAATTAGATAGATATATATTAAGTAATATATTTTAAAATTGTATGTTTTATTTTAAGTAATTATAATATCCTAGATAGATTTATGCTAAGTAATTTATTTAAAATTGTATATAATTATTATCATATATTATAATTCTAAATCAACCTTTACTTCTGACTCTAAAAGGCAGAATAGCTTACTATATAAAAGCAGTAATTCTATCACCTTTCTTCTTAGTTCATATGCTAGCTCTGTTATGACTCTCTGAGTAATCTTTTTTAAAAATATTTTTTTTATTTCTACATTAAAAATGTTAATATTGGGGCTGGAGTGATAGCACAGCGGGTAGGGCGTTTGCCTTGCATGCGGCCGACCCGGGTTCGAATCCCAGCATCCCATATGGTCCCCTGAGCACCGCCAGGGGTAATTCCTGAGTGCAGAGCCAGGAGTAACCCCTGTGCAGAGCCAGGTGTGACCCAAAAAGCAAAAAAAAAAAAGTTAATATTAAGGCACAGTGATTTAGATAGTTATTTATAGTTGAGTTTCAGGTGTACAAAGTTCCAACCCCAATCCCCTCCACCAGTGTTATCTTCCCTGAGGAATAAGGCCTGAGAGTCTGGGTGTAGCCCCCAAACAAAAACTAAGTGAAAAAAGAGTATAATAATACCACTATTAATTAGTGTATGGGGGGGTGGGAGTATTTTTACTATGTTCCCAACCAACCTAATCAGTGTGCATATATTTATTTATTTAATTTGCACAGAAAATGTCATCAACTATACATTATTGTGCACATTTTAAAGACAGATAAACTGAAAAGAAAAGCCCACTGGTTTATAAATTTGCATAAACATAGAGTAGTAACACATCGTAATTCAAATTCAGATCTTCCTAACCTCCAAATTATTGTTCTTATAACTATGAACATTTAATTTTTCTGAGAAGTAGAATAAATTGGCTTTTAATTGTAATTTGTTTTATTTTTTATTTTTTGTCAAATATCGATATACAAAAATAGCGAAATACTTTTTGCTTCTGTAAAAATTGATAATTTATCATAAGCAGTTATTCATTCAATATTAGTTTTCTTTAATAAAAATCCAATTCTTTGGATAACCTGGCATCTTCTTATGAACATGATTGCTATGGAAATTTTTGCTTTAAGGCAGTGTCCTAGAAGAAAATTCATAGCCCCTTATGATTTACTCTCATGAGTTCAAGCCTGCATAGTCTTGAAAAGATATAAAAATTCCAGTGATTCTGGCTTGAAAATACCAGTTTGTCTTGTTATTGATGGTCTTTACATACTGATGTTACTGATGTACCATGTTTTTGAGTAACAAAAATAATAAACTTGTACATTGTTTTAATAAAAATGATTATATATTTGACTTACTATCTTAATATTCAGTTTGTCTGACCCCTCTATACTGAATGCTATTAAATAAATCACCTGAAGTGTTTATGATAAGAAATATGTAAGGCACTGCTTCTTATACTGGGATTGGATATCTACTTTACCTCTCAAATATACATAGGTTAGTGGGGCTTTAAAGTGAAGGGGCAAAACAGAAAAAGCCCCAAATTCTACTTTAAATGGTTAATAAATAGTCAGAGAAGAGATACATGCCCTAGAACATCAGCAGCAACTCTCAAGTATGTGCTCTGTATTCTAACAGTGACATTCTTAGAAAATGCTTCATTACTAACAAAAGAACTAGCAAGGGATTGACAAAGCCTTGAAATTATCTTGTCCCTAATATAAATCATAAGCTCTTCATTAAACACATCAGAATATGTTCTAATGAGGAGTCTTTGGCTTTGAGAGGCTGTTCTGCCACTCTCCATGTTAAGACCATTCCAGGGAGGGTGGATTCTATGATTAAGGTGATTAAGGTAATCAGCCAGGCTGATTCAGACACTCAATCCAGATGCTGCCAGTGGACCGGCTAGTAATCACCAGAAGAGTGCACTTGGAGAAGAATTTCTCTTTATAAGTACCCTTGTGTTTGTTCAAGTTGAAACTAAGTTGAACAAAAAACTGTGCTTGAAACTTTTCCAGCTATACAAACTACAACTTTTATAAAGTGTATCTGACCACATACCAGGGTTTATGGTCCTGGCATTTATATCCCATTTTTATAAATTGGTGTTTATTCTGGATAAATTTTGGGGAATAAAGGTGCCTTTAAGAAATTCCATCTTTAATATGGATAAAATTGCAATCACAATACACAAATGTATAAAATGTATATAGTATTAAATGAGATGTTATTGTCAAATATACATGTATAACACACTCATATGTACATATATTCTAGATATATAGATAGATAGATAGATAGATAGATAGATAGATAGATAGATAGAAGGATAGATATCTAAACAATTCTTGAGTGTAGAGCCAGGAGTAAGCCAAGAACATCACCAGGGGTGGCCAAAAAACAAAAACAAAAAAATAAATTTGCACTAATTTATTTTTATTATTATTATTTATTATTAGATGATACTAATGCAAATGTATAAATTTACTACCTATGTAGTATCTGTCCTATATAATTGGTCCTACAGTAGGACCGTTCTGTTGTACAAAAAGGGAGACATCCACGACATCGGCAACTATCGCCCAATCTGCCTGCTGTCTGCGTCTACAAGTTGTTCACTTGTGTCATCCTGAATGGAATAGGCAGAACACTAGATGAAGAACAACCATGCGAGCAAGCCGGGTTCCGAAGGGGATTCAGCATGTTAGACCATATCCACACAGTGACCAAACTCATTGAAGTTTCTCGAGAGTTCAAGATGCCACTCTGTCTAACGTTCATGGACTTAAAGAAGGCCTTCGATTCTGTTGAGACTGAGGCGGTCATCGAAGCCCTGGCCAAACAGGGCGTTCAAACTCAGTATATCAAAATCCTCCATGAGCTGTATTGTGGATTCACCACCAGGATCTCACCATTCTACAAAGAAGTGATCATTGATGTAAAGAGAGGGGTGCGGCAGGGTGATACCATTTCACCAAAGCTCTCCAGTGCCGCCCTTGAGAACATCATGCAATGACTGGAATGGGAAGGAATGGGAGTGAAGATAGATGGTAGGCAATTACACCACCTCCGCTTCGCTGATGACATTGTTCTCATAACGCCAAACATTAGCCAAGCAGCACAAATGCTGACCGACTTCAACCACATCTTGTTGCAGCTGAATCTCAACAAGACGATGTTCATGAAAAACTGGTCCCTGAAGCTCCATTTGCTCTCAATGGAATGAACATCTCCGAATGCAGCAGCTATATGTACCTGGGTCGAGAAATCAACATGAGGAGCGACTTGGTGCCAGAACTGCGCAGGAGGAAGAGAGCAACTGGAATGCATTCAAGAGTGTCGAAGAGGTGGTTAAGAGAACGAAGAACCTCCGACTCCGGGCACATCTTTTTGATCCCACCATTCTTCCTGCACTAACATATGCCTCAGAGACCTGGGCCCTATGCAAACAGGATGAGAATGCTGTTAGGGTATCCCAAAGAGGAATTGAAAGAGCTATGCTGGGAATATCATGTCTCACTCAAGTAAGAGAAGGAATCCGGAGTTCTGACCTCTGTCGACGGTCAAAAATCAGGGATGCTGTCTCATTTGCCAAGGCATCAAAAATCAGATGGGCCGGTCATGTAATGCGATTCAGAGACAACTGCTGGACTAGAGCTGTTACCGACTGGATTCCATGGGACGTCAGAAGACCTCATGGCCGCCCACCAACTAGATGGTCAGATTTCTTCATCAAATCTCTGAATGAACGATTTGAGGCTCTTCCTGTTCCTGAAGCAAGCAGATATCATTGGGCTGCACTAGCTCGAGACAGGGACAAAGGGACAAATGGAGACATTACTGGCACCCACTCGAGCAAATTGAATATCAACGGGACTACAAGTGAAGTGATATATAAGATATTTTTAATAGCTGTTATTTTATGTACATTAGATATTACATACATTGTGAATCAATCATTGTCCCACAGATTGTTTAGCTAGGACTAAAGCTAAAATATTTATTTAACTTTAAAATGAGACTAGTGAGCCAGAGCGATAGTACAGTGGGCACTTGTCTTACACGCGGCCAACCTGGGTTTGATCCCCAGCATCCCCAATCCTGCCAGGAGTGATCCTTGAGCCAGGAGTGAGCCCTAAGAACAGCTACGTGTGCCACAGAAAACAAAGTAAGAGTAGGTTCAAAGAATAATGTACTATAAGTATCACTAAGATACGCTAAAATTGTGAAGGTGGTAGGTAAATGACAAAATCTTGGAAAACTGGGGATTAGAAATTTTTTAAATCGAAGAATGAGTACAGCATCATGAGGGACATACAATGTTATATTGAGGCATCTTATTTTACTACAAACCTTTGTTACCTGATAAGAAGTTATGGGGTAAAATGACAAACAAGTAGATCAGGGAGAGATGAATGGTAAAGGGAAGGAAGGAGAGAAAGGAAGGAATTTGCAAATCTAAGCAGCTTCAGCAATGGGGTAATCAAGGGTACATAGGGAAGGAAGCCTATAAGCTGAGAGGATTATGACAACTTGAGGGGATGGATCCATGATAGGCCTTGTCTGGGCACACCAGGTTTTCTCTGGAGAAGCTCAAATAAAGAAGAGGATGATAATAACTTTCTAGTTTGTAAAGTTTTGACATCTTCATGATATCACTCTTAAGTTACATACAGACTGAGTTTAGAGATGTAGAGGGAATTTCTAATATGAACAAATTTCTCAAACTCTCAAAACTATAATTTGCCTTGCTATTTTGACTCTGCCACATAAATTTCATTAGGAAACATTTGAGTGGAAAGCAAAAGTAGTTCCAATAACACATTTTTTATAATCTCCTACGTAAATCCCCTAAATTACTGATCCTTGAGCTAATCTAATAAAACATTTCAATCTTGCCAAGTCACATTTTGGAGAGTTACAAGTACTGATGCTTCACTAATGATTTATCAAACATGCCCAAGCTTCTATTATATGGTCTACATGATGTTAGAGAAACTGTAACTCATTCTTTTTTATTTTTTTACTTTATGTTACTTTCCAGATTTAATGTCTCCTGGAAAATAACAGTTGTAGCTGGACTCAAGAAATACAAATGATTTAAGATTGACTGGTGATTCATTAATTAAAAATAAATAAATTTATTATAAAAAATAAAAAAATAAAATAAAATACAGTTAATATAAAAAAATAAAATAAAAAATTTTAAAAAAAAAGATTGACACTGTATAAAGAGGGACAGAAGCAACAGTGGCAAAAAGGGGGATGACTTCAAAATTTTTTTAGCTAACAATAGTTCACAGTACCATATTAGTTTCAGGTTAATAGATTTCCGAATTTAGAAATGTCTATACCATACACTGCCCTCACAAAAGTTCTAGTAATTATCCATCATTATGCAGTCAACACCATCCATATAGTCCACCTCTTCTTCACACCTCTTTTCCTCTGGTAACCACTATTCTGTTGTCAAAATCTAAGGGTCTGTTTTGCTTTTTTTTCATCTTTATTTCCTTTATTTCTTTACAGTCTGTATATGATTTCCATCTATGTCATTTCTTTCTGACTGATATCACTGAGAACATTTCCCTCAAGATCCATCCATATTATTTCAAGTAGTCAGATATTTTTTATACCAGACTGGTCTGGCATTGTATACCAAGGCTACATCTATTTAATCTCATTCTTCATCTAGGCTATTCCCATATCTAGGTATAAGGCTTTTGGTAAAAGTCTTAGACTCCCACTCTAGGCACAGTTAGGCTTCTGGAATGATGGAGTTCCATGCTTGATTTTGGAAGACCAGAATGGGAATTAGTTCTTCGCTTAGGCAAACCTTCAGGACCTTAAAGACGGGACCCAGGAAAACAGCAAAAGCAGTTGAATTTCCTTTGTAGGAAAAAAAAAAAAATCTTGCCGTTGAGTTGACTTTGTTCCTCTCCCTATAATAAAGGCCCCTAAAAGAGACTGAGGGGGAAGAATAACCCTGTGTTAGCAAGTGGGGTGCAGTTATCTAAGGGATGATGCCACATTGTTCTCTTAGCCCCCCATAGATAGTGAATCTCAAGAGAGCCCAGCAAGGGTGGAAGAGGTTACAGCTGAGAGAAAGTGTGAGAGCAAAGAGTGCTAAACAAAAGAGCTACAATTCTGGGAAATGAGAGAGAGAGAGAGAGAGAGAGAGAGAGAGAGAGAGAGAGAGAGAGAGAGAGAGAGAGAGAGATTGGTAGAACAGATATAAAACAGTAACAGAAGGAGATCAGAGCAGCAGATCAATTAAGAGTTGGGCCAAAAAAGGCTACTAGGAACAGTGCCCACTGATGTAAGCTTTCAGAGAATCCAAAGAAAGCAGAAGGACTGCTAGATAATGTTAATTAACGAAACTATTTTCCTGCACTCCTGAGAGCCTTGGGGTAGCCCTAAGGCCCATAAGTTGCCCCCAGTTCCTGAGAGAACAGGCAGAACTGTGAAACTGCTAGAGAGCAAATGAATTGCTATAAATCAGGCATCTGATTGTGTGCAGCTCTAATAAGAATTGTTAGATTGGGGGCCAGAGAGATAGAACAATCTGGTAAGGAACTAACCTTACATGAGGCCAACCTACATTCCATCCCCAGCACTCACATGGTTCCATAAACCCTGCTAGGAGTGACCCCTGAGCACATTACTGAGTGTGACCAAAAACCAAGCACACAAAGCACAAAAAAAGTTAGGTTGCCCCTTTATAGTGACTGGTCTTTTTCTTTGTGTTTTGACTCAAGACCCAGACTCTCAGAAAGGCCGGTTGTTCCAAAAGTGGGAGAGAGGATATCCACAACATGATCCCCACTGTCTAGCTCAGGACCCCAAACTTGTCATTATGACTAGTTCTGAAATGAACAGAGAAGTACATCGCTATCACCATATCACTGTCATCCCGTTGCTCATCGATTTGCTCAAGCAGGCACCAGTAACATCTCCATTGTGAGACTTGTTGCTACTGTTTTTGTCATATCGAATACACCATGGGTAGCTTGCCAGGTTCTGACGTGTGGGCTAGATACTCTCGGTAGCTTGCTGGGCTCTCTGAGAGGGACAGAGGAATTGAACCTGGGTCAGCCGCATGCAAGGCAAACGCTCTACTCGCTGTGCTATGGCTCTGGCCCTCCAAACAAGTGCAATTATACTATAATAAAATAGCATGAAATAGTATATGTTCCAGGACCAGCGTGAGAGTACAATACATAGGGTGCTTGCCTTACATGCGATGGACGAGGACTCATTCCTGGTACCTATCTGAGCACAGAGCCAGGGGTAAGCCTATTGAGCACTATTTTGGAAGGACAGGTGTTTTTCTAGTGTTGTTTTTGCTTTGTTTTTGCAGAGCAGGGATGGAACCCACAACCCCTCATATGGAAAGTAAATGGAACTAACACACTAACACATCACCCAGAAATTCTATTCCTAGGCATTTAATCAAGAAACATGAAAATACTGATTAAAAATTTGTATTAAAATTTTATAAAATTTGTATTAAAATAAAATTAAATGCAATGTTTTAGCTACCAGAGTTGAAAACCTAGTTAAGTAAATGAGAATAAACAGTAATATATTGTATTAAATGATTTTAATTTAGTTCCATGATAGGTATCTTTGGGAAACTGAAAGGTAACAATAAACAAGATGTCCTTGCATAAAAGGCAGTCAGAGTTGTGGTGAGTTCATAAGAGGCTATTTTATGAATCCTAGAAATATTTGGATGCTAGGTACTGTAATCTTGAAGATGATAGTAACTGAGCAATATAATCTATTGACTTGTTCTTTGAGGACACAGTTGGCAATCATGCTCCTCAGTCTCACACAAACCCTATTAGAGTATTAGCACTTATTAATTATCTTTGGCCCTAAGGTCAGAGGAAGTGTGTTACTGAACTTGGCCCTTGAATGAAACCAAAGAAACATGAAACTCGCATTGTCCATTGCATTTCACTTGCCTTTTAAGATAAGCTAGAATCTACAGTTTCAGGGAATAGAGGACAGGTAACTAATGGATGTAATTTATCTAGGATTGAGTTTTTTTTTCTATGTGCCAGCACACAAAAGTGTCACTAGGTCCAGTGATAATACAAAAAAGGCAAAAATTAGAATTATAAGGGCCTGATACTTGGCTTTTCTCTTCCAGGAACCCTTATCACTACAAACGGAAGCCTACTGAGGTAGCCCAAAGATAACAGTACCTATTCTGGACAACATAGGCACAAAAGAGAATCATGATGAAGCAGCATCAAAGAACTTCCCCAAACAACAACCTACATATGCCTAGAAATATTTTCATACTTGATTATTACATAGTCTAATGATCACATTGGAATACTAAAAGAAGAATATGGAAAGATATATTATAAACATTCTATGAACTTCACACTTTACCAAGAATATGCTATCCAGCTAGATTATAATTAAAATTTGAAAAAACTTCCAAAACTTCATGGACAGGCAATATCTCAGAGAATTCATAGCCTTGAAATCAGTTTTTTAAGAAGAGTCAAAAGAGCACCTTTAAAGGACAGGAGAAACTTCCCATCATGTGATATTGAGTATGGTACTGACTAATGTTGTATATGGTTGTCTTCTACTAGATGAAGAAAAACTAAAAACAGTATGGACAGTTCTCAGTAAACTTAGAATTGAACTGCCATATGACCCAGAAATTTCACTTTTGGGCATCTAGCCCCGGGACATAAAAAATCACTCTTTCAAAAGGATATTTGCACACCATTATTCATTGCTGCATTCAGTACAATAGCTAAAGTATGAAATCAACCTAGGTGTTCAAAGATAAATTAATGGATGATATAGATGTGATATATATACAAAATTGTATACCATGCAGCTGCAATAAAATATGAAATCATGACATTTGCTGCAACAAGGTTGGAATTAGAAAATAATATCATGTTGAGTGAAGTCAGAAGAAGAAAGACAAACACAGGATGATCTCACTTATCTGTAGCATAGAGAATACTGGATGAGGAAATGTATTGTATTAAAAGGGGATGCCTAGACCACAGTGTTTAAAGAGGAGAAGGACAGAGAAGGTAAGAAATCAAGGAAGGAAAAAGAGAACAGGAAGTAATGAATAAATGGGCATCAAGGCTTCAGGTACACTGGTGATGTGGGTGAATAGTATAGTCATATATCCAAAGCACAGACTCAGCAACTCTGAAAACATGATACCTAAGATGCAGTCTGAAAGTTTGTAGTGTTCCTGTCAAGTTCTTAGGTGGAGATAGGGTGGGGACTGGGATGGAGAAAGAATATGAGAACACTGGTGAAGGTAAGTTAATACTGGTGGTAGGACTGGTGTTGAAATATTGTATGCCTTAAATTCAACTATCATGAATCACAAATCACGAAATCCCATTGATCATCGAGTGGCTCGAGCAGTCTCAGTAACCTCTACATTTGTCCTATCCCTGAGATTTTAGAAGCCTCTAAAGGCTTTAGGGTCAGGGCGATGAGATTCAGCTGGTTACTGGCTTTGGCATATAGATACACCATGGGAAGCTTGCGAGGCTGTCCCATGTGGGCAGGAAGCTCTCAGTAGCTTGCTAATTTCTCCCAGAGGGAAAAGTAGGTTATAAGATATCGCTTCCGGGAACTTGCTTTTAAGTCTCTGGGTGCTGACCGTTGATGGGATTACACACACCTGGGTTCCTCTGCCAGTACCTTCATGCATGAGGCCCATCCGAACGTGTGTGTGGAGAGGGGCCTTGAGCATAGCTGTGGCTAGGTTCTGGTGGTCTTCGGCCACCAGGAGCTCTGCTCGGGGCAGGGAGGGAAGCTGGAGCCGATCCCCTCCGAGGGTCCCCAGGGAAGACAGCCAGGCGTGCGGGCAAGAGACTTTCTGCATCACTCTCTTCTGGGAGCTTGCTTTTAAATTCAACTATCATTACTTTGTAAATCAGAGTTCTTTAATAAAATTTTTAATTAAAAAAGAAAGGTTAAAAACATATAGCAATTAATCATCACAAGTTGACTTTCATTGATTTATTTTCTAATCATTCTATTTGCCATTCTTTTAAGATTTTGGACCAAGTAAAATGATATGTCTGCCAAAGAAGCCAAAAAAAAAAGCCTCATTTATGAAAGGAAATATATGATGATTACCACAATAAGTTTCCAGGACAAAATAAAATTAAATGCAATGTTTTAGCTGCCAGAGTTGAAAACCTAGTTAAGTAAATGAGAATAAACAGTATTGTATTAAATGATTTTAATTTCCTTATGTACAGTGTTTAAAGGAGTGGAGTGATAACACAGAGGGTAGAGCGTTTGCCTTGCATGCAGCCAACCCAGGTTCGATTCCTCCATCTCCTTCAGAGAGCCCGGCAAGCTACCGAGAGTATCCCGCCCACCTGGTAGAGCCTGGCAAGCTACCTGTGGCATATTCGATATGCTAAAAACATTACCAACAAATCTCACAATAGAGATGTTACTGGTGCCTGCTCGAGCAAATCAATGAACAATGGGATGATAGTGCTACAGTGCTACTTTCCAACTCTGAGTCTGAACATCTTTATTAATTGGAGCAATAGCACAGCAGGTAGGGTGTTTGTCTTGCACACATCCTCCGTCTCTCTCAGAAAGCCTGGCAAGCTACTGAGAATATCCTGTCCGCACAGCAGAGCCTGGCAAGCTACGCATGGCATATTCTATTTGCCAAAAACAGTAACAAGTCTCACAATGGAGATGTTACTGGTGCCCACTCGAGCAAATTGATGAACAATGCTACAGAGTTTAAATTATATATCAATTAATCATTACAAATTGACTTTTGTGTTACATCTTCTGATAATCCTATTTGCCATTTCTCTAAGTTTTGTTGGAGCAAGCAATATGAAACAAAATTTGTTATATGACTACCAAGGGAACAAACTGAGGCTGGAACCCTGGGGACACTGGTGGTGAGACTGGTATTACAACATTGAAAGCCTAAAATTATTTGTAAGTCATGGTGTCTTAAAAAAAAGAAGGAAAGAAAGAATTTTTTTAAAGAAAAAAATAGAAATGTTTCTAGAGAAGTTAGAAAACAAATTTAAATAAAGTTATTAGTTCGTGAAAGATCTGAATATACTGAGGAGATAAGTTGTTAAACTGGAGAGATTCATATAGAAAGTCCATATTTTGAATCTATAAGTATTAGAATATCACTAAAATGCCTGTTTTCTCTGAACTCACAGACAACAATTGAGACAAAGTAGGCAATTTTGTAGTTAGGACATAAATGACAGAAATTAAACACAATTTGATAACTTCCAGTTTGAGGAAGTTACTTTAGCATTATTATCTGAAAATAAGCTCTTGATGATTTTTTTTGCTTCTCCTCGTCTAAAACATGATGGATTATAGCCGCTATTCTCCAGCTGATACTTTGATATAATGCTAGCATCTGCTTTGAATCTGAAATTAATAAGTAGTGGGAGAAAGGCCCAGGTTTATGTGATTAAGGTAACTAACTTTATATTTTTATTGCTCCAGGATTGAATGGTCCTTAATTAACTCTTATTTTTTCAATAAAATCCCTTGAGTGTATACACTGGATAGAGTGTGTGATGGATAAAACAGATAGAATTTCCCTTCTACAATGAAAGAGTGGGAAATGGTACTGCAGTTAATAGTCAGATGCATTGTGGAGAAGTAACATTTACCCTGCTAAGAAAGGTTTGGTGAGAATGAAAAGGAACTAAACAGCTCGGAGATACAGGATACAGTGTCTGAGGGAAGAGTGTAACTAGTAAGGTAGAATGAGATGTTAAAATTTGAAAATGGAAGGAATGCTTTGGCAATGTAGAGATATGGAGGCAGAAGGTGGGGAGGGACATGGGAAGCTGACCATGATCAAGAGGAAGTAATCAGAGTGATCAGAAACATTAAATTAAGGAATTGAATTATCTAAGCACTAACCATTGAAGAGTTTTAATTTGGGGAAATAATGTGACTGGATTTGCTCCTAAAGATCATTCTAGCTGTTGTTTGGAGAATGAGTCATATATCCAACTGGTTTATATCCACAGAAGCCAACTAGAGTTACATTGGCCTATAGGGGGAAAATGGAAATATATTGAACTAGAATAGAGGACCTGAAAATGAAGAGATGATGGTATCCTGTCTTAAGGAACATGTCATGTCACCTGGGAGGCTGCATTTTATAGCTGTTTTCCCAACACTACAATTCTTGCTTGTTTCACTGGATTCAGCAAGAGTAAGAGATAAAAATCAGTGAGGTCTCTGATAGATTCTGATAGATTTTTTTCCAAACAGTAGTCAGTTTTCCATGAAATAAAAGTAAATGTAGGTGGGCTGAAGTGATAGCACAGCAGGTCGGGCATTTGCCTGCACACGGGCCGACCCGGGTTCGATTCCCAGCATCCCATATGGTCCCCTGAACACCGCCAGGAGTGATTCCTGAGAGCAGAGCCAGGAGTAACCCCCTGTGCATTGCCCGGTGTGATCCAAAAAGAAAAAAAAAAGTAAATTTAGGGGCTGGAGTGATAGCACAGTGGGTAGGGCGTTTGCCTTGCACACGGCTGACCCGGGTTCAATTCCCAGCATCCTATATAGTCCCCTGAGCACCGCCAAGAGTAACTCCTGAGTGCAGAGCCAGGAGTAACCCTTGTGCATCGCCAGGTGTGACCCAAAACAGAAAGAAAGAAAAGAAAGAAAGAAAGAAAGAAAGAAAGAAAGAAAGAAAGAAAGAAAGAAAGAAAGAAAGAAAGAAAGAAAGAAAGAAAGAAAGAAGAAAGAAAGAAAGGAAGGAAGGAAGGAAGGAAGGAAGGAAGGAAGGAAGGAAGGAAGGAAGAAAAGAAAGAGAAAGAAAGAAAGAAAGAAAGAAAAGAAAGAAGAGAAAGAAGAAGAGAAAGAAAGAAAGAAGAAAGAAAGAAAGAAAGAAAGAAAGAAGAAAGAAAGAAAGAAAAGAAAGGTAAATGTAGAAATAAAAATGGAAACTTTGAATTGTGAAAATTATCCAACAGATTTTCCATAGGATACATTCCTCTCTTAACCCATGATACTATAAATTTGGTGTCTGTATATAACCACTCTCTCATCTCTGCCAGAAAATTCTTGAAACTCTTGGGACTCTAGGGACACGCAGTCCCAGTCTTCACTTTGCTTGAATCTCTACCAAAGATCAATCAGACACAGCACACATTACTTTCAGTAAATTGAGTGGCTGGGGAAGCAGCACCCTTCTGAGAATGAGCCACTAGTCCTCAGCCAGAAGAACGTTTACTGAGTAAGATCAAAGGCGATTTTGTGCCAAAGGGGAGAGGCTACATGTGGGGACAGAAAAACGATAAAACTGAAGACAATTCTTCAGATTAATGTATAAAATTAGTATTAGTATCAATTTCTAAGGAGACCCGGGGAGTATGTGGGCTTCGGGTGAAGTTGCAAGATGACAGACAATAAGGCCAGTGTCTGCACACTGTCTCAGTTTCTGGGGAACATTGCTGTGTTCTGCCAAGTAGTCTGTGACTGCCTTGATTATACCATGCCTCCAACACATCTCTTCTAAAATACCTTCTTTTTTTCCCTCCAGCAACTCAAGGATAGACAGCAAGTCTATTCACAAAGGAAATAATGCAATTAGGAAACAAAATGTAAGTGTAATATAGCCATTGTCAGGAACCCCAGAATATTCTTATAAAGGGAATATGCTCTCTTTGGGGGCATATGGAAGTGGGGAATATTGGTAAAGCTTACTTTCTACTAAAAGTTTGTTTAGTCTTAGCATTCGTAATTCTAGGGACTTAATATGCTTCATCACAAATTTGGAGTAATTACAAACCAGTGATGACCAAAAATAAAAATTCCATTCCATCTCTTCTTGGAGTAATTCAAATATTTTATTCTAAACTTATATATGACACCTAAATAGGGAAATTAAATCTAACAGGAAATTTTAAAATTTATTTTAATGTAGAAAAAAAAAAAACATCTGTTATAGAATTAAAATCAGGTAACAGCTTTCTGCCCAGACAAGACCCTGCGCTGCGCCCACATGAATGGCTCCTCCGTTCCTGAATGACCATGATCCCCGGAGGCCCACTAACTACTTTCGGAACCCAGCGGCTTCTTGCAGAAATGACTCTAGACTGTGAACTAAGCTACGGCCCCATGCCACTTCCAGGAGGGGAAAGGATTTTCTTTTGGCAGCGGCGGTGGCGGCGTGGTGACCGCCATCTTTTAGAGCCCACTAAAGAGGTACAAGCTTGCAGTGACGCGACTTCTGGCAGAAATTTCTCTGGACTTAATTGCTAAAATGCCAGAAAATCCAAAACTGTGCAGCCTCGACCTCATATGCTCTTCATTCTCAGCAGTGAAAAACAAATTATCAAATGATGCCTTTTCGGCAGGTCTGATTGTGGGGGGAAAATTCCAAATAATAATAGTGAGTTTTTCTATTGAAATATTGAATGTAATCAAAGTAAAGAGAGAGTAAAGTGAAAATCATCAGCCACACAGGCGGGGGTGGGATGGAAGGTACACTGGGGTTCTTGGTGGTGGAACATGTGCACTGGTGAAGGGATGGGTGTTTGATCATTGTATGACTGAGACCTTAAACCTTAAAGCTTTTGTAACTTTCCTCATGGTGATTCAATTAAAAAAAAAATCAGATAACAAACCTCCAATTAGTAAAACCAGCAAGTATAAAGAATCAATTTATGTAAAATTTGGTATACCCGATCACAAGGTTAAATCCTTGTCTAAGAATTGATTTAAGCTGTTTGTTGCTTTAGAAGGTTTCAAGCCATTTGAGCATACTCAAATACTTGCCCTATCTAGAGATTTCAGGATCTGTGGTCTGGGCCAGGGAGTCTTTGGGGCAGCGTCTGTGGGAGGGAGTGTGGCTTCTGGGGCTTCCTGAAGTATGGGGGCTTTGGAGAGGCTACTCACCCGGACTCTGAAAATCATCAGGGTTCTCAGCCTTGCCACCAGGTACCTGAAATTATCTGAAGTTTGGTCTCTCTGCAGAGAATATTCTTGAAGTAGAGGAGTTGAGCCCTTGGCGTGGCTGCAGTGGTCGGGTGTGGGTGCAGATGTTGGAACCTCAGCTGAAATGTATACAGCCCGCCTGGTGTCCTGAGGGCAACCCAGAGTTTTCAGGTGCCAGGTCTGGTGATTCCATAAATTTTAACTGTCGGTGTGCATCTTCTGAAAGATTAAGTCAGGAATGTGTAGAGCGAGCAAGGTCAGTGGGTGTCTAATAGGACATTTTTTAAACTTTTTTTTAATTTTGGGGATTGGGAGTTGAGACCACTTCTGGTTATGTGCTTAGGGAGCATTCCTGATGGTGCCTAGGGTACTATATATGGTGTGAGAAATCTAGCAGGCCACATGCAAGAGCAAACACCTTACATGCTTTGCTATCTCTCCAGCCACAATATGACATTTCTTTAAATGTCATGATGAGTTGACTGTTACACACTATTCTGAGTGAGCTATATATTCTCAGTTATTGAAGTGACTGTACTTTCAAGTGTCTCCCTATATACTTTTAGAACCTTAGCTACATATTTTATTTATAGATTTAATTTACATATACATGCACACACATTCATGGTAAGATTGACAAAAAGTAAACCTAATTGAAAGAATGTATCACTTGATTCAATTTTAGTGGTTATTAGGATATAATCAGACAGAAAAGGTATTTATTTGGTTGGGCATGTGAGCCCCAAAACACCAATTTAATTTTTTTATTAAGAATTGATTGATAGATCCCATCAGCCTGTCAAAAAAAAAACAAACTTTAAGGTGATATTTGAATTCACTGAACTTTCCACCAGTAAAAAATGGCATTTCACTTAAGTGGACACTGAGTTTTTAACACAATTAAGACTGTACTTCTAGCTGTCTTTCTGGGGTCACTATCTTTACGTGGCTGATTAGATTCTACTCCTGAGTACACATTCTAAACGCATTTCCAATGACAGCAATTGCTTTAAACTCCTTAAGCCTTCAAAATAGAGAATGTTTAATTTAGAACTCTAAGTTAAAATAATTAGCAATTAAGACTCCAGAAAATTGCATTTAGATAACTCAGAAAAACTTAAAAGTTTCACACCAATTCTGAAGTTACTAGAAATGATTGTTCAGTGTTAAAATGTTTAAACTAAATTTCTCTCTTACTTTTTGCCTTCCTATCCATGACCCACTCCTTTGGTTGTTTTTTAAAATATAAGTGACGTTATGTTATAACATTATAAGACTTCAGGTATACATCATTAAAAATCAACATGTGGATATACTACATTAAGTTCACTACTAAATGTTTCTATTCTGTCTCTAAAGTTTTCAACTAAATTTTCCAATTCTATCTCACCATACAATTGTTCTCTTTGACAGATTTCATTCATCCCGCTTCACCCTTCCTTTCTGAAACATGAATTGGTCATATCATCTTCAAGTTTATTTTTGTTCACATGTTTGTTTCTTTTCCCTGAATGTCACATATGAGTAAAATCAGAGAGTGTTTTTCTTTTTCCATCTGACTTTTTTCATTCAATTAATTCATATTGTCACAAATGGCAGTGTCTCATTTTGTTTTGTAGTGGAGTAGCCTTCTACATCTTTTTAAAATCTGTTTTTCTGGGTACTTACTGAAGCAGTTCTTCATTAGCAGATCATTTAAGCTATAGTGTTAGGAACTACCCTTATAAAATTTTGCCTAGTTATCTTTGATTTGACTTCTTTGGTTTATCTTTACTCTCTCCTCCTATTCAAGATTGACAATTTTCAAACTCACATTTCTTTTGAAATGGCAAGTGTTGACTTTAGGCAGTGTTTCTACAACTTTTCCCATTCACTTTTAATCAAATGATGTTCACCATGTCCCAGAACTTTTCAAGAAACTAGTAATCAACATGTTATTAAAAATTCTATTTAAAAATTCTATTTAAAAAATTATTTCTACTAAGCCATTAATGAAGAGCAATGGTCTATCCTTTTTGAAAATATTTGGTTTAGAATTTCAGCCTTAAGTAACTTAATCCAAAATAATAACACTATGGCAAGGACAAGAAAGAAATACTAAAACAGAAAAAAAGCCCTTAGCTCCACCTCAATTCATATATTAAAGTCACCACTTATCATTATGACTGATTTCACTCACATATTTAATAAATTACAAAATCTGAGAGCTTGAGATGATAGAGAATTATTCTTTAAAGATAAAATGCAGAAAAGGCAGCTGAGGTAGAGAAGGGACCAACAAATAAATGATGCTTGGAGGGCTCGCTTAGGATGGGAGATGTGTGCTGAAAGTTGACTATGGATCGGACATGATGGTCACTTAGTACCTATAATGCAAACCATAGTACCCCAAAAGAGAGAGAGAGAGAGAGAGTAAAAGGGAATGTGCTTGCCATAGAGGCAGTGTGGGGATGGGAGGGGTTGTGGGAAGGATACTGGGAACATTGGTGGTGAAGAATGGGCACTGGTGGAGGGATGGGTACTCGACCATTGTATGACTGAAACACAAACAGGAAAGTTCGTTAGTCTGTAACTGTATCTCATGTGATTCATTAAAAAAAGATAAACTGTAACACAGAAAACTTAAGAAAACAGCCCCATAGTTAACTAAACAGAGAGAGAGAAGCTAGGATTCTTGACTCCTGTACTGACATTTGTCTTTTTATCTCACAGACTCTCCATTAATTAGCTTTCAAAAAACAGATAATGGCCTTTTTTCTGTTATTCTCATTTGTATGAAGTGATGGGGTTGGAGATATATATATATATATATATATATAAATGCACATCTCCAAAAGGCATGTCCGTATTTTTAAAGCATATTAATACCTCCATTTTGAGACAATAAAGTTTTTTCACCAAAAACTGTAATTTACCTCAATAATTATAAGTCATAAATTTTAACAAAATGCTTTCTGGTCACAATTCCATGAAATGAGAGTGATTCTTCAAGATTGATGTTGGTAGAATCATAGCAACGCCTCTGTAAAGAGAGAAAGACCTTAGTCTTCTCTGAAATATATTAACTATTTTAGTTTTTTGTTCATTCTATGCTTTGTTTTAAATCATTAAACGTTCCAAACAAATGGTAAAAGTTAAGATAAAGTATAACCCTCACACATATCCTCATATCAAATTTAAAATACTGTAACATATGAATTGAGGAGGAATCTAAAGAACTCCTTAGTTATATACAAGCTCTTCCCTTTTTCTTGCCAGAGTACTACTGTCTCAGACAAAGGTCATGCAAGCTGAAATTTTTCTGAAATTAATTGAAATTAACTGTTTTCTAAAAAGTACATGCCCTTATTTTTCATATCACAGTAGAAATGTATTTTAAAATAGACATGGCAAATAGCGGGGGCTGGAGTGATAGCACAGCAATTAGGGCATTTGCCGTGCACGCAGCCAGCCTGAGTTCCATTCCCAGCATCCCATATGGTCCCCTGAGCACCACCACCAGTGGTAATTCCTGAGTGCAGAGCCAGAAGTGACCCCTGTGCATTGCCAGGTGTGACCCAAAAAGCAAAAAAAAAAAAAAAAAAAAAGACATGGCAAATTGCTTAAAATCAGCTCACTCCCCACCTTGTATTTGGAAGTCCACTCCACATTACCTATGCAATGCATACAAATCTTTCATAGGGATGAGTACAGATTTCAGGTGCTCAATTTCTCTTGATCTTGGTTTCATTTCCTGCCAATAACTGTGACATTGAGTATCACTATACAGTAAACTATATCGAAAATTTTACTCTTGATAGAATTGATTTCTCTTTTACCCTCTTTTCCTCTTAATTTTCCTTCCTCTTTTTTATCCCCTTCTTTCTCTTTTTAAATTGTTACTTTTCAACAGTTATTTTTTTACTTTTATATGTCATAGAGTAAGCTTATGTCCTGTAAAACTAAATTTATTTTACAAACTAACTAGGAAACCATTATCTTTCTAGTATCTTACTATGTCTCCTATATATTTAACCCTTCTGCTAGTTACTTCAGTGGAATTTTTAAATTATCTTAATAAAAATACTTCTTTTCCTTTGTTAAACATATCTTTGGTCATATTTAACTGCATTTATGGAGGGTTTGTACATATGTGATTGATTTTGTACACAGGTTTCATATACAAGTACCTAGATGAATTACTGCTTTAATATTTTGTACATTTGTAGATTTTTTAAATATTTTTTCATAATGAAAATCAAATAATTAGAAATAATATGTTATTTTCTTCCTGATATTCTTACTCGAAAATGTTTTCAAATTGATTAATCACTGTATTGGTGAAAACAACATTAAAATAAAGTGATGTTGTCAGACATAATTTAATAAATTTTAATAAAGTTTCTAATGTTTTTTCAGTAACTGTTCTGTCTGCTATAGTTATGGGTTTTTATTTTGGTCTAAATATTCTATCCTAAACACACTGTACTATATTTTGTCCGAGTATATACTGTCTTCTATAGTTTGGGATTTATATTTTATATCAAGTTAAGAAAGATTTTCTCTCTTACAATTTTACCAGGAATATATGGATTGTTTGTTTTTATTCCCTGAATGGGTACTATATTTTATCAAATATCTTTTCTGATCTGTTAAGTAATTATGTTATTATCTTTTTGTTAAAATGATGAATAAAATTAATAGATTTCTCTAATATTAAATCATCTTGATTAAATTGAATATGACTTGGTCTTGTTGCATATTTTAATACAATACTGAGTTTGTTTTGTTATTATTTTGTGTCATTCTCATAACTGAAATTAGCCAGCAGTTTTATTTTGTTGTTCTGACTTGTTTGGGTTTCAAATGTTATCTTTTTCATGAAAGAAGTGGTAAAGCATTTTATTTATCCTACTCTTCAAAAAATTGGTACTAAAATGCATCTTCCTTAAATGACTAGAACTAATGTGTGGAGCCTTTAGTATCTGATTAATTTTGTCTGAGTTTATTTTAACTACTTCTTTATTTTCTTTAAGAATTTTAAAACTCCATACCTTGCATTATTATTTCTGCAAATTTGGTGATTTTCTGGAACTTTATTCTTTGACTAAAGCTTTAAGTTTTCAAAAGGAAAGAGAGATATCAAATTGGAATGCCTCGCCACAGAGGCGGGGTGGAGTGGGGGGATGGGAGGTGGGAGGGATACTGGGTTCATTGGTGGTGGAGAATGGACACTGGTGGAGGGATGGGCTCTTAAACAATGCTTGAGGGAAAAACAAGAACAAAAATGTGTGGATCTGTAACTGTACCCTCACTGTGACTCACTAATTAAAAAATAAATTAAAAAAAAAAGGCTTTAAGGTTTATCACCTTATAAATTCTGAACATACAGATAGATTAAATGTATAGCTACCTTTGGTAGGGAGAGGTAGGGAACACACCCAGCTGTGGTCATGTCTTGCTCCTGGCTCTGCATTCAGGGATTACTCCTGGACTATACGTGGTGCAGGGGATCTAATCCATTCCTTCACATGTAAGACAAGTATCCTTCCCAGTGTACTAATGCTCTGGTCTGTGTAATTGTCCTTTTAAATCCAAATTTTATTTGTAACTGTAATCTTTGTTTCTTAATTTTCTTAATTTTTTCTTAATTTCTTAATTTTGTTTCTTAATTTAGCTTCCTCAAAACCTATTTTGTGTTTTGAAAGGAGCAATTATTTTTTTCTTTGTTCCTTGTTATTTTGGCTGTTGGTTCTACTTTGTTATTTCATTTATATTAACTCCTTTTCTTTAAGCCAAATTTATGTAAATTCTTGTGAGCTTGTGATTTCTAGGGGAGACTTCTTAGTTTCTACTTCACTTCCACATTTCCCGTTTCCTTCCATGCTGCTTAGGTGGGATTTTTACTTTGTGTTTGGTTTTGGGGGCCATACCTGGTGGTACTCAGGGCTTACTTCTGTCTTTGAGCTCAGGGATCACTCCTGGAAGTCTCAGGGGACCATAGAGGATGCTGTGGATCAAACCTGGGTTATCCACGTTCAAAGAAAAGGTCCTACCTACTGTACTACAATCTAGCCCCCAGTGGGCATTTTAAAGGCCACCTTTTCATTTAGACTGAAAACTCTCTATGGGAAAAAATTCTCTTAGCTTTCTAAAGCTAAACCTTCCTTGTACCTCAGTTTTACCATTCTTTGCTTGTTCTCAAGTCCTCCGCTCTTAACATTAACCAATGAAGTCTCAGCGTCTAGATTCCCAGGGACTTATGTGTTCCTTCATAAGATTTAGTTGTGGCTGAGGTGTCCAGTTCGCTCTTCAGCTGGAAGATAGTCAATGCATTTGTTATTGTTTTTAATTGAAATGGCTATGTTTTCCTTTTCTCTGGGTGTTTGTAGCAAAGGGTTATCTCCACTATCCTAATGGACTGTTCTGTTAACACAGAAAATTTGGGGTTTTAATTTTAAGTCATGTGGACTTTATACTTAGACAATTCAATGCTCCTTTCTTCCTGTTAGATCATATCTATATTTGCTACCAGGCAACATAGATCCAAGGTAGCTCACATGTAGTAATATTTAATTTTTACAACTACTGTACAGATAAAGGAACTAAAGTTCAGGATTTTCAAATAAGCATTCGAGATGACAAAGTTATCCATCAGTTGAACTAGAATGCAATTCAACTCTCTGTCTAACCCCTAAACAGATGTGCTTTACACTCAAGCTTGTCTTTTGGCTTTGCTGTTGTTTATCATTGCCCCTTCCTTCTCCAAACCAATGAGCCCCAGCAATTTCAACAAATCTCTTAAGAGAAATAAAATTATCAGTGGTCTACCATCTTAGAGTATTTCTGGAAAGTTTAGCCACTTCTTAAAAGTTAATAACTGTGTTTTGAATAACGACAAGTTGTAATTACAAATATTTTTTTAGGAGGGAAAGAAGGAAAGAGAAAAGCGGAATTCAGCAGCTTCAGTTGGATTGTTTTTTTTAAAAGGTGAATTCCAAGCATGCAAATTTATTTTAAACCATCCTGAGGATTGAGGGCAAAGCAGCTGGCTGGTGCCTTTAAGCTTCTCACAGTTCAGCACAGTTCAGCACAGTGGCTCCGAATGCTGGCAGAGCTCCTGTGTCACCAGGATCTGCAGAGCGTAGCAAGCCAAATGAAAGAGGAAGTTTGCAATTAATTAAAAATAAATGAAAACAAAAATCTTCCCCCAGTGACTTGTCTCTCATCTTGGTTGTAATCCATAGTCAACATGTGGGGAGTCACGTGGGGCATTTACCAAATGGAAAAGATATAGGACTGTGTTGAAGCCACCACAGACTGCCTCTTTGGACCACGCTAATAATTCTTTTAAATCCTCTCACTCCACCTCGTTGGGAGACACAGCAGCATTTTAAATCTGACTGACCCATATAAATTACCTTTCTATTCATCCGGCTGTGAAATTAACAGTTGAGGAATACAGGTCCTGTGGAGCATGCTGTGCTGATCTGAGGAAGGGTTCAGAATAAATGGGTGTGGAGAGAGAAGGCATGGCACTTGTGAGAAAACAGGGAGCCTGGACTGCGGTCAGCGCAGCGGACTCTCATAGAGGAACCTACTACCAGTGTGGAAAGGGGGTTTAGTAAGAATGCACAAAGTTTGAATAGCACCTTCTGGTGCACTGAAATGCACAGTGCTCATAGGAAAGGGGTCTGGGACAGACATCAAACCCCTCAAACAGGGACTTGGAACTATGGCATTAGAATCTTTAAAATTTGTGTATAGAAGGGGATAAGAGAAAATAGACATTGAATGTAAAAAATCTCTCAGGGCAGCCAGGGGAGGCTCCAAGGGCTCTCTCACTGGCTGCCTGGGTTTGGGGGGAGTGGGTGGGTGGTGGCTCTGGGCCACTCACCCATCGGGGTGGCACTGGCCATGAGGCAGACGGAAGAGGAAATGAGGGCCAAGCCAGTTGATTGCTCAGTTGTCGATTATTCCATTCTTTCCACGCACCTCTTCCAGTCTCTCTGAGCTCCTCATTCTAGTCTCACACTGCCCCTCATTCCTGTCTCCTTCTTTCTCTTCCGCTCATCTCTCTGCGCTCCATCTCCCAGTCTGGCTCTCTCTCTCCTCTCTGGATTCTGACTTTGACTCTGATCTCTGGATTCTGACTCTGACCGCTTCCCTCCCAATGACTCCCTCACTCTCTCTTCCAACTGTCTCATCTCTCTCCCCCAGCACTCTTCCTTCCTAGCCCCTCATTCCTTAGCTCTCTGGATTCAGCTTCTCTCCCACTCCTCTCTCCAACCCAACTTGTCTCTCTCACCTTGCCCTCAGGGCCCAGGCTACACCCAGTCTCCTAGAAAAATCAACATAAGAAAGCCCTACCTGAGGGCCCACCAGGCTCAAAGGAAACATCACCTAGAGGTATTCCAAAACCCTTCCTGACTGCCTTCAGGCTAAATACCTCTTAAGTTGTTTTTCTCCTTTCCTCAGTCTAAAAACTCAATCATCATCTTCATCATGAGCAGCAGCATCATCATCCTGTTGATCATCGAATTTCTCAAGCAGTCTGAGTCAGTAATGGAGTGGTCTCCATTCATCCTAGCTTTGAGATTTTAGAAGCCCCTCCTTACTCATCCTTCCCAAGGATGCCACATTGGAGGCTCTTTCAGAGTCAAGCGAATGAGACCCAGCATTGTTACTGGTTTGGGCATATGAATGCACCATGGAGAGTTTGGAGGCTCTCCCATGTGGGCAGGAAATTCTCAGTAGCTTGCCAGGTTCTCCCAGAAGGAGAAGTAGGCTATAACATGTCGCTTCTTGGAACTTGGTTTTAAGTCTCTGGATGTTGGCCATTGATGGGATAATAGGGCACCAGGGGCAGTCCCTGGGTGTGACAGCCTAGCTACTGGAAAATGGGAAATCTGGGTGCAAGAGACCCAGTCCTGATCCGTGCAGCCTTGGAGGTCTTAGCCCCGGGTCCCACACACCTGGGTTCCTCTGCCGGTACTTTCATGTGTGCGGCCCGTCTGAACGTGTGGAGAGGGGCCTTGAGCATGGCTGTGGCTAAGGCTCCAGAGGTCTTTGGCCGAAGGAGCTCTGCTCGGGGCGGGGAGGGAAGCTGGAGCCCATCCCCTCCCATGGGCCCCGGTGAAGACAGCCAGGCACGAGGGCCAGAGACTCTCTGCCAATCATCATCTTAATACTCTTATTTTTGTATGCACACAGTAAGAGATACATTGAGGCTTGTAGGGCAGCTCTCCTGGGAACATCTTGCCACAGACTCAGACTACAGTGCTCAGGCCAGATTAATCATTCCTAACCCTACCAGGGTCTGAATCTAATTATTACTTTTTGGATCATAATAGCATTTGTCCACGACCAAGCTCTTAACTTAGGCACTTTGGCCAGGCCCATCTAGATGCCAGGGTAGCACATAGCTCACTGCTTGCCCTGGGTCCATCCCATCCCTTGTTGGGACCCTGCCTTTGGGGGTGCTGGGAAGTAAGGGCAGCTGATTCTTAGGTCAAGAGAACAGATGTCATGGAATCTGGGAGAAAATGTCATGTAGAGGAAAATGACTCATGTTATCAAATCATAGCATTTACTACTGTCTTCCTGTGCCCATACAAAAGGACAAGGCTCTGAGTAAACTAAGCAAAGGACCCAAGGAGAAGAGAAAAACAATATTTACAAGTCAACAGAGCACAAAGAAAGAAGTTACAAATAAACACAGAGGAAAGGGAGCACTGCGATGAGAACAACCCAATAAATCTAAGCTACCTCTGGCAACGTTATCCTAAAATTGTCTTCTTTCTAGTGAAGGCATATGGCTGTACTCACTGGCATACACAGAGAAAAACACATATCTAAGGTAATACACAGACAACAGCAACTATGCATATTTGACCGTGCCCTATGAATTAACTAAATGGAACCATGGAAGAAAGTTAGGCAGATAGTGTTTCTTATATTTTACACGCCTATGTATGAGAAACACATGCAAAACCATTAGTTTACTGTTGTTATTTACCATTTTATTAATATTATTGACATGAAGGATTATGCTGAGGGTTTTACATTTATTCTCTCATGTTTTCCTCAAAAATATTTGGGGTTTTATGCTTGTCTGATTTAGTTTTGGGGTCATACCCAATAGCGCTTAGGGCTTAAGCCTGCTCTTTGCTCAGAGATCACTCCTGGAACTGTAAAGCGTGCCAGGGATCAAGCCTAGGTCAGCAGCGTTCAAGTGCCTTACCCGCTGTAATATCACTCCAGCCCCTCCTCAAAAATATTTGGGATGATTTTATCACTCCTCTTTCATAAATGAAGCACTTTGACTCAAAGACATAATGTTACATTAACAATGACTGAATATAAAGCAAAATCATAATTTGAACCAAAGACTGACTTTAAAATGTCACAAATGTAGGAGGTGGGTGTGAAGCGATAGTACAACAGGTATAGCTCCTGCCTTGCATGGGACTGAGTCCACCAGGAGTAGTCCTTGAGTACTATTGTAGAGCCAGGAATAAGCTCTGAGCACAGCCAGGTGTGACCCCAAAACAAAAACAAAGCTAAAATGTCAAAAGAGGGGGTGGAAAGATAAAACAGGAGGTAACACTCTTGTCTTATACACAGTTGACCCTGGTTCAACCCTGGGTTTCATTCATTCTTTCATTCCCTTAGGACCACCACAGGTCACTCCTAAGCATAGAGCCAGAATAGCCACGGAGTACCACAAGATTTGGCCCCCAAACTAATTATTTAATTAGTTAAATAAGTAAATTTCACAAAGACTTTCAATTTCATATTCTATTAAAACTTAGAAAAAAATACTAACATTGAAAAGCAACAATAAGATATCATTTCTCTCTCTTCACATTCCCCTTTTCTACTTCAAAAAGAAAAGAAAAAGAATATTATAGCATGGTCTATTCTGATTATAAAATTAAATTTCAAAAATACCTTAGAGCTCATTGTTCATATTTCACTTTCACATAGGAGAACTCTGGAGGGCAAATAGCTACCTATAAGTTTTTAATTGCAAAGCAAAGACTAAAAAGGCAATGTAAATCCCCATACATGTGTTCTCAATTTTATAAAAAAATAAAATAGAGAACTTTCAAAACCAATTTTTTTTCATCTTCCAACTATTACAATTGTCTGTAAAAACTGTAGGAAAAAATAGATAATTAAGAAGGTTTCTTTGCAAACTCAATATATGGATTTCTAACTGGTTCTTTCTTCTACCATGACGGAGACCATCAAACCAGGGACAATCAAACCTATGATCAAGCTTTTTCATTCAAGCACATGAAAAGTTCATTTATCACTTTTCTTAAAAGGAAGCATTTTCCCCAAAAAAACATAGAAATCTGAGAAGAAAATTTTTAATGAGGTCAGTAGTGTTAATTGTACTTAAACTTTAAGTCTCCTAGTGAGCTAGTCTGTAGCATTTATATGCAGGTTATTTGAGTTTTAGGAGTTAAGTTTTATATTGCTATTCTGTATTTTATGAAATTATACACTGGAGGGAATACATTTGAGACATGAATAAATCTCAAAATAAGAAATTCATAATCTTCAAAATAGAGAAAATTTGATTTCTAGCAAATTTAAGCAACAACAACAAAATAAAATAGGTAAGAAGAATGACTGAAGCAACCCACCCTGTGTGATTACATCGAAATAAATAGGCAAACATTCATATTAGTGATTTAACTATTCTTTGAAAACATAATTGAAATTGATCCATCCATATGAGTTTCTAACTAAAATTAAGAATAGTGAGTTTTTAATGAAATTTTCTGGGCTCTTTTCTCTCAGTTTAAAATCTGCTCTTTATTCTGTTTTGGGAAAACTTTATTCTATTTATTATATAAGATATAAGAGCCAGAGCATGTAGAAGCTATTTGTAGGGCTAAGGGGCTTACCTTTCTACCAAAACAAGTGAAATTATTGCAATAATTTACAACGGACTTTCCAGAATGGTGCAAGCTAACAATCACCGGTTTGTGTCTAATTCCCAAAACTTCATAGAAAGCAGGACTTGCCAACAGAGAAAATTAATCAGCCACTAGGAAAGTGGAGATTTAAAATAAGCAAATAGAGGAACTGCCCTCCCTTCCCTCAATATTGTATAGTCAGGACTTACATGTACTTCAGAATTAATTTTAGAAAAGAAACCAATAAACTATATATTTCTGAACTATAACTTGATAACACTTGCTTTTAGATATTTAAAATTCGTCACTTCTTTGCTTTCATGGACTCTGCAAACGTTTTCTATTCCTTCTCTACCTTGTACCAAGAAAAATGCTTCAGAAAAAAAGTTAAAAAATAATTTAATGAAGAAAAATGTATTTGGTACAAGTGAGATGAATCAGATAAAACAAATGTTTAAGTAGACAATAGAGAATTAGGAGAGATGTTTATGTTCAAAGTACTTGCTATAAGATCTGATACAATTTGCTTAAAGTAAGTTTTGGGGGGGGCGGAGCGATAGCACAGCGGGTAAGGCATTTGCCTTACACCCGGCCGACCGGGGTTTGATTCCCAGCATCCCATATGGTCCTCCACGAACCGCCAGGAGTAATTCCTGAGTGCAAAGCCAGGAGTAACCCCTGAGCATCGCTGGGTGTGACCCAAAAAGCAAAAAAAAAAAAGTAAGTTTTGGATTTTGACTCTATCTTTCTAGCCGATAAAATGCAGAAGAAGAAGTCAGTCATAAAACGCAGAAATCACTGGAATAAAAAATAAACCAACTGTTCACTGGTCAATTCTTAAACTTCCATTAATGATGCTGGTGCTTCCTTAAAATGGAATTCGTTTATACAACTGTTTCAATTTCAAAGTTAATAAACAAAGCTCCCACACCACTCTTGCATGTGTTTTTACTTACACTAAACATAGCGTATTCAAGCCTGATTTCTCCCAATAAAATTTCAAGAAAGTTTCAAACACTTTACAGTAAATTAATAATTCTTACAGATTTTATATCTGCATGTTGATATTTTATAATTCACTAAGTTTGAACAAAATCATCATAGTTAATTTTCTTTTCCCCCTGAACTGTCAAGACCTGAATAAAATAGACCTATGTCTCTTTTTTGGTGTTTGGGATTACTAAAAGAAATCACTTGTCATAATGGCAAAGACATGTTTAGATCTTGTGAACAGTATGTTATCTCCATATTCAGTCCAGGATCACCATTTTGAGTAATTATTCTAGGCTTCTTTACTTTGAAAGTCAGCTAATTTGACCCTTGATTCAAAACAATAAGAGCAGTTCTGATAATGCACATTGCAATATTCCCTTTGTGTTTCTGGAGGAGATCTGTGTTTTAGAACTTCTTAGATTGATGTAATTGGCTTTAGTAATACAGAGGCAACATTCATTTCAGTGGCATGATGGAAAATGAGTATTGATAAACAAGGAGTCACTCCCTCTGTTTCTTAAGGGATTTTTCAAAATAAATTGGAAAGTGTAATTTATTTCAGACCCTCCATCATGTTTTTTGTTCTTGTTCAATAACTATAAGAAAATGGGGCAGGTTTAGAAAAACCGGGACAGGGGGGGAGGGAGGGGAAAAAAAAAAAAGAAAAGACCGGGACTTACATACAATACCATGATCTCGGAAAGTTCACTGACCAAAAAGCAAAAGTCAAGCTAGTGGCACTGCATTTCCTCGGATGCATGCAATAGAGCGTGAGAAAACAAAACATGTATCATTTGGATCACTTTTCTGTTGACCTGTCAATCCTTGTGACTCAATTTTTATGGTAATTTTCACAATACATATCAAGTTGAATGCAGGTGTATTTTGGTTTTTTTTCTAAGATTCAGAATATATCATTAGCATGATTTTGTTTTAATTGCTCTGAAACTAAAGGGCTTGAGAAATCATACAAAATAAATTGGTTTGATAAGCTCTGTTGGTTTTTCTGTTTGTTTGTTTTGTTTCTTTTGTGGGTGGGACTTGTAGAGACTCCTGGTGGTATTTGAGTGACCATAAGCTGGGCTGGGGATCAGAACAGGATCAGCGGCATACAAGGCAAGCACCTTACCTCCTGTAATATATCTCAGGCCTTAAGCTCTACTTTGATTTGTTTAAGCCACTAATCTTATTTCCTTCAATAAGACATGAGGGAAACTCATTAATCCAGAAATTGAAAGTCGACTCCCAAGAGAAATGTATTTAATATGCTTAAGATGTTGAACACCGTTACAGTTCTTTCTCAAAATCTTACTTAAACTTACCTTACAAGAAAGGTTTTTTTTAGCACAGGTATCCTCAATGGGCACATAATAGACTCTAATAAGTAATTATTGAAAAGAATAAGTAAAATTGGGAGAAAAGAAAGAAAGAATGAAGAATGAGAAGAAGAGAGAGGGGGTGGAGGGAGGGAAGGACACAGAGAGAAAGTTTGTTTTTCATTGAAAAAATTAAGAGGACTTAATGTTTTTTTCAAGGTGTTCATTGGGTTAGTGGAATTCAAACTCCAAGTCTTGGGGTCAGGACTATGGCTCAAAGGACAGAGCAGGAGCCAGGTAAGCGTGAGGTCTAAGTTCAATCCCCAGGAACACAGAATGTTGCCTCTAGAACCCCAGTACTTAGCCTCAAACACTGAATACTGCAGGGTAGGCTCAGGCTACGACTGGAACCATTTGGCTGCAAATCTGGAAGAGAATGACTGAGAGTGGCCCCAGCTCCAGCCGTACCAAAAGTAGAACAAAACATTCCAAGTCTTTAAATATGTCACTTTTAATACAAAATGAAACCTGCTTTTACATCTAGAGTGTAGCACTGTAGCACTGTCATCTCGTTCATCGGTTTGCTCGAGCAGGCACCAGTAACATCTCCATTGTGAGACTTGTTGTTACTGTTTTTGGCAGACTGAATATGCCACGGGGAGCTTGCCAGGCTCTTTGGGCAGGTGGGATACTCTCGGTAGCTTGCCGGGCTCTCTGAGAGGATACACATATATATGTTCTGATTTTGCATCCAAGTTATGTATATAAATAAACGTGTATATACACATGTGTGTGTCCACTCCTTCCCTTCCCTCCCTCTGTTGGTATGTACGAGACATTGTGCGTTGCCCCTCCTGAGTTGGGGTGCTTGCACACTTGTGGGCCACTCTCTCCCGACAGTGCTTGCAGATTTCATTTCAGCGCTGTAGTGTCACACACTTTAGTTGCAGGGCCCACATGCACCTGGTGATGGTGCAGCCAGGAATCACCTGCAAAGCCAGACCCCAGGCGGCAGCCAGCCAGCCTCTACTTAGCACCTAGTCAGGACAGGGCAGCAAGATCTTGGGCTCAAGTCGCAAAGCAGGCACTTAAACAGAGTCATCTTCCAGCCCCCTGAAAAATAAATTTAGGGGCCAGAGAGATAGTAGAAGGGTTAAGGCAATTGCCTTGATTTATTTTTTGGGTTCCCAATACACATTTATTTATATACGTATATGTATATGAATACATCTATACAATTATATGTGTAAATATATAATTTACATATGCATATATACATTTGTACATATGCATATATACATATGTGTATTGGGAACCAAATACATATGTATTTGTATATATATACATATATATGTGTGTGTATATGTGTGTGTGTGTGTATATATACCCTGGTGTGAGGACTAAAATGAATAAAGATGGAGAAAATAGTCCCTTTGGGCCAGAGAGAACGCACAGGGGTTAAAGCACTTGCATCTAGAATGTAAAACAAGATATTGTATTTTTTGGAAGAAAACCCACAATGTTATTTTTGTGATTACTAAATAGTTGTTTATTAATATTTTATTTCAATTCTTCACTACTCTCTTATCCTGGTTTTTATTATCATGGTACTCTCACTGTAATAAAAATCTTAACTCTAGCTGCAAACATACCAAAATTAGATCAACATCATCAAATGTTACTAGCAGCTTTAAGGCACGACTTCAGTTTTAATTTTTTATGCTAATTCTTAATTCAGTTCCAAGGCTTTGGGAGGAAATTTTTCATTTGCAGTTCACATGGTAGGGTCATGGTTCTTACTTTTTTATTGTTGCCAGTTTTTCCATGTCACTCATTTTAGTTTCTAAGCAAATAACTGATTTTGTTCATACTTCTTAAGGGCATCATAGTAAAACTAAAGGTACATTTAGACATGGAACATTCTGTTTCTTTTGTTTCCAGACATATAGAGAATACTAAATGTGTAATGATACATTAATTTTTGTATCATTATTTGCCTAATAACACTTTTAGAGGGGTGGGGAGGGAGGAGAATGGTGGTGGTCAAAGGCCAGCGATGCTTGGGGCTTATGCCTGGCTCTGCATTCAGGGATCACTTCTTTTTTTTTTTTTTTTTTTTGCTTTTTGGGTCACACCCAGCAATGCTCAGGGGTTACTCCTGGCTTTGCACTCAGGAATTACTCCTGGCGGTGCTTGGGGGACCATATGGGATGCCGGGGATCGAACCCGGGTCAGCCGCGTGCAAGGCAAACGCCCTACCCGCTGTGCTATCGCTCCGGCCCCCAGGGATCACTTCTTGCAGGACTTGAGAGGACCTTTTTGGGTTCTGGAGATCAAAGCCAGGTCATCTACATGCAAGGCAAATGCCCTACCCCCTATCTTTCACTCAGACCCCTTATCACACTTTTATAGATTAAATTTTATTCCTTCAAACTGCAATATAATGGGATTTAATTCAAGGTTAGATGAGGTCAACAAGGGAAGAGATAGAGGAAGGGAGAGGAAGGAGTGAGAGACAGAGACAGCAAGAGAGACAGAGAAGTGACATTGTCTCTGTCTTATAAGGACCCAGCTAGTTTGTAATCTGCAAGTCAGGAGTTAGAGCTCTCACCAGGAATTAAACTGCCAGGCATTTTGACCTTTGGCTTCACAATCTTCAAAACTAGGAGAAAATTAATTCCTGCTCATTAAGCCATCTACACTCTGGTATTTTTTGTTATAGGGTCCAAGGAGACTACTATATGTGCTAACAATTTTATTTTAAACTGTGAATTTAGTATAATCTATTATTAATTAATTGGGTTGGACCGATAGCACAGCTGGTAGGGCGTTTGCCTTGCACGTTGCCATCCTGGGTTCGATTTCTCTGCTCCTCTCAGAGAGCCCGGCAAGCTACCGAAAGTATCTCGCCCCCACGGCAGAGCCTGTGAAGCTACCCATGGTGTATTCGATATGCCAAAAACAGTAACAACAAATCTCACAATGGAGATGTTACTGGTGCCCACTCGAGCAAATTGATGAACAACGAGATGACAGTGATATAGTGATACAGTGATTATTAATTAGATGGTTCAGACTGTGTATTAGAGCTTTAAACATTTAGGAAATCTTTCCTGATCATTTTCATTGTTAATCCTTACCAGCATCACAAATGACAAGGTCATATTTTTACCTCCTTTTCTTTTCTTTTTTTTTTTTTCTATGTTTTTGGCTCACACCTGGTTCTACTCAGGACTTACTACTAACACTGTGCTCAGGAATCACTCCTGACAATTGTTAGGAACTACATAGTGTCCAAGGATAAAATGCAGTTCCACCACATTCAAGGCAAGTGCCTTACCCTCTGAACTCTCTGTCTAGACCACTCAGCTCTGTTCATTTAAAAACTTGATATACACTGGGCTATGATAGATTAGCTAGTGAGCCAATAGAAGGTTGATACCTTCAACTTGGGGATTAAAGCTTATTTCTCCAGGTCCACTGATAACCATCTGTTAAGAGTCACAGATATCTGAAGACAGCTTTCAGTATGACAGATTCAGGTGTATAACTTAAATTACCTTCAATTGATTATGTTTGTTTATCTCATAAACTTGTCTTTATAAATTTATGCTTATCTTATTGTATTTATAAATTCTGATAACATTGTATTTATTTTTATGTATCAAAGTATTTTCCTGGTCCGCAAACCATGTTTATTTGTTACTGTTTTTCTTCCCAGCCCCTGTCATGGAGCTTGGCATAAAATGAATTCTCACAGTTCTTTAATCAGTGAATGAAGTATTGAATGAACTGAAGTATGAATGCTACAGAATTAAATATTAAGAATGTGAGTTCTAGAATCAGGCAATATAGATTTAAATGCCTGGTAAGTCACATTCTTGTTGGGTGGTTATAATCTTATTAAAATTTCATTCCTCATCTATAAAATGGGTTTGCTAATAGTTTCTCACTTCACTAAGATAAAACATGGTAATTCACAAGTTTGGTATAAAGTAGGAAAGATGCTGTTCATGAATAGTCCCACCTCTGTAACTACTTTGCCTTAGTACATTTTTAAATCTCTCTTTGCCTTAATTCCTAACAGGAAAAAAATGGGAGCTCATAAAATTTATCTTAGAGAATTCTTAAGTAACTTCAATCAGACAGGATAGTAAGTTTTAAAGCACAATAGAAATGGTATGCATGATTACTTCATTGTTCAAAAATTAGCTCTTTGAAAAGTAGCATTAAGCTAGAATATATAAGATCTGAAGGAACTCTGAGAACCAGGTTCTTATGCTGAGTGTACCGTAACCCTGGTACATAAACTTAAATTTTCTCAAGACTCAGTCACCTCTTCTAGATGATTTTTCAATCCATTTTCATCCATTTTACTCTTAAATTTACATTAGCCAAAATCAGTTTGATTTATAGGTTTTAATTTTACAGTTTATTGAGTATATGGCTATGGAATATCACTGTGTCTCTTGGAAGGAAATAGGTACTTTACAGATATTTTAGAGAAAAACTAAAATTTTGTGTTGGTGTTCAGTCAAGCCAAGGTTAGAAGCAGAGGTGAAAGATTCAGGAAAATGGTGGCTTATTCCTAATTCTGGAAAATTATATTTTCATTGAGTTTGAATTGATTTCATATTTTAAATTGTCCAGGCTAAACTAGTCAAAGTACATAAAAATATTCATTAAAATACCATAGTAGTAAAAATTTAATAAGCCAATATGATATTGAACAATTATAGAATGAAAATTTTATATATCCTATACTAACACACATATCCACATAGCTTCTGAGGATGATAGCACATGAAGAAAATTTGGGATAGGAATATAAGATAGGGTTAAAATTACACTAAGAGTTACGAGTAAAGAGGGGCTTCTAAAATCTCAGGGCTAGGATGAATGGAGACATTACTAAAACCGCTGGAGAAAATTGACGATCAATGGGATAATGATGATGATGATGATGATGATGATGATGATGATGATGATGATGATGATGATAATGATGATGTTATGAGGATCAGGCTATAGAATTGAATTAGGTATCTCCCTACAATATAGGTTCCAAATATTTTTACTTTTATTGGAATCTATACCTATAAATATTACTGCTTGCTCACCAATATTTTTAGAATAAGAAAGTATGTACCAAAATCTCTACCAAGTGTTAAAGAAATGTTAGTTGCCTTGCACTCCCTATGAAGTCTCTTCATAGGAAGCAAAATTTTAATTTATATTCCTCTCCACATTTGATTCCTTTTTCTCAAGATGGTCTCCAAAAATAAACAGTCTAATAACTTACTTCTTGATTTAGCCTAGCACAGTGGGTAGGGCGTTAGCCTTGCACATTGCCAACCTGGGTTCGATTCTTTTGCCCTGCTCAGAGAGCCCGGCAAGCTATCCCGCCCGCACGGCAGAGCCTGGCAAGCTACCCATGGCTTATTCGATATGCCAAAAACAGTAACAAGTCTCACAATGGAGATGTTACTGGTGTCCACTCAAGCAAACTGATGAGCAATGGGATGACAGTAACACAATAATAAAGGCTAAGTCATGAGGGTACTTCTATAGGTTGTGAAATAACTTTATCATTTATTTGTTATCTTTCTTAATTCTGTTCTAATTCCATATATTTACTGTATGGATGTATTTTGGGAGAAAGATTGTAGAATTGGTAAAAGCATTAATTTTAGCTGCACCTATATCAAAGCTTAATAATATATTAATTGCATACATATACAGTAACAACAATGGGCCTCATTTGCCTGACACTGAAAGAGCACCTAATATGGCAGCGTTAAGAAGGATGAGCAAGGAGAGGCTGAAAAATCTCAGGGATGAACTAGACTGCCAAAAAGAAGAAAGACTAAAATGACTGTACTTTCAATGCACATATACTGGCATCAGAAGCATCCATCGAGGACCTGATGGTGCAAGCACAGAAGATCAAGTACAACATCATTGGTCTGACCAAAACGAGAAGGCATCAATCACATCATGTCATTTTCGACACTGGAGAAGAACGGTTCCTTGGAACATGTGAAAACAGTGGCATTGGTGCCTCTGTGTCCTTCTCAACACAAACTTGGCCATGAGCTTTGATTCATTCGAATGCTTAACAACCCAAATTGGTTGATTACGCTTGAATAGATGTGGCTCACTACTGGCAGTTTCTATCTTCATCGTCTACACACCAACATCCAACTATGATGAAGAAGAAATTGAGAAGTTCTACATGGAGCTGGATAAGTTCTATAAAGAAGACCACACCTTCTACAAGATCATTGTCAGTGATTTAAAAGCCAAGATAGGAACAAGAAGGTCACAAAAGAACTCCAGATTGGGACCCATGGCCTAGAATGGAACAAATTTGGTGAGAGACTGTCTGAGTTCATCATGTCGACCAGGACCATCCATGGTAACTCACAGTTCCAGAAAGCCGAATCTAAACGTTGAAGATGGGAGTCTCCCGGTGGACAGTTCCACAATGAAATTGACCACATCATATTCAATCGAAGGTTTTGCCTGACCGATGTCACTGTTGTCCCCAAATTCCAAACAGAATCGGACCACCGTCTCCTTCGTGCAAAATTCTACCTCAAAGACCAGGAGATAGGTCTGTAAAGTTTAAGTTTAAGAAGAGAACCTTCAGAATAACCATGAACTGGGAGCTCTTTGGCACTATTGCGGAAATGTGGGAAGATGCTGTCTTTAACAACATCGACGGGGAAAACGATCGACTGGTTCAGCACCTCCATGACTGCGCAAAGAATGCCGAGAGTGGGAAAGCCACAAACAGATGCCTGTCTTCGGAAACTCTGGAGCTCATTCGCCAATGTGGTTTGGCACCAGCCTCAGGCAATACAAGCTGACATCTGAACTCGAAAAACTGTGCAGAGAAGCGATAAAGAAAGACCTCAAAGAGAGAAGTGCAGCAGTGTTGGCCGATGTGGCAGAAGCCGGGAAAAGTATTCACAAAACTCACCTGTCCTTCGCCAACTACAAGACCAAGATGACTGCCCTCCAACATCCTGATGGATCTATCACATCTTCCAGAAAGTCAATGGAGAGGATTATTCACAACTTCTGCTAGGATCTCATTGACAGCCACGTCCACCTGCCCACATAGCAAATTCCACAGGATGGATATGTCGTTCCCAACATCGTCGCTTCTGAAATCCGACATGCCATTTCATTGGTAAAGATGCATACAGCACCCAGTTCAGATAAGGTCAGACCCAAACACCTAAAGAATCTGCTGCCAGTACTTGTCAATACACTGGCTCAGCTCTTCACACACTACCTGTCTGTCTGTATGCAAGGTTCCATCTAAATGGAAAACCAGCAGGACTGTTCTGTTGTACAAGAAGGGAGACATCCATGACATCAGCAACTACTGCCCAATCTGCCTGTTGTCCATCATCTACAAGTTGTTCATTTGAGTCATCTTGAATATAATAGGCAGAACACTAGACAAAGGACAACAATGCGCACAAGCCAAGTTCCGAAAAGGATTTAGCACGATCGACCATATCCACACAGTGAACAAGCTGTTTGAAGTTTCGTGAGAGTTCAAGATGCCGCTCTGTCTAACATTCATTGATTTAAAGAAGGCCTTTGATTCTGCTGAGACTGAAGCGGTCATCAAAGCCCTAGCCAAACAGGGCATTCAAACTCTGTACATCAAGATCCTCCTCTAGGGCTGGAGTGATAGCACAGTGGGTAGGGCATTTGCCTTGCATGCAGCCGACCTGGGTTCGATTCCCAGCATCCCATATGGTCCCCTGAGCACCGCCAGGGGTAATTCCTGAGTGTAGAGCCAGGAGTGACCCCTGTGCATCATCGGGTGTGACCCAAATAGCAAAAAGAGAAAAAGATCCTACTCTGGCTGTATTACAGTTTCACCACCAGGATCTCACCATTCTACAAGGAAGTGATCATTGACGTAAAGAGAGGTGTTTGGCAAGATGATACCATTTCACCAAAACTCTTCAGTGCCACCCTCGAGAATGTCATGTGACGACTGAAATGGGAAGAAATCGGAGTGAAGATAGATAGTTGGCAACTATACCACCTCTGTTTCATTGATGACATCGTTCTCATAACGCCAAACATTAGCCAAGTGGTACAAATGCTGGCCAACTTCGACTGCGAGTATGGAAAGGTCAGACTGTAGCTGAACCTCAATAAGATGATCACAATCATGACCATGAAATCCCATTGATCATCGAATTGCTCTAGCGGTCTCAGTAACCTCTCCATTCATCCTATCCCTGAGATTTTAGAAACCTTTCTCCACTCGGCCTTCCCAATGATGCCGCATTGGAGGCTCTTTCAGGGTCAGGAGAATGAGATCCAGCTTGTTACTGGCTTTAGCATACGGATACACCATGGGAAGCTTGCGAGGCTGTCCCATGTGGGTAGGAAACTCTCAGTAGCTTGCTAGTTTCTCCGAGAGGGAGAAGTAGGTAATAAGATATCTTCTGGGAGCTTGCTTTTAAGTCTCTGAATGTTGGCTGTTGATGGGATTACACACACCTGGGTAGCTTCACGCATGAGGCCTTTCTGAACGTGTGGAGAGGGGCCTTGAGTATGGCTGTAAATAGGTTCTGGCAGTCTTTGGCCACCGGGAGCTCTGTTCGGGGCTGGAAGAGAACCTGGAGCCCATCCGCTCTGGGGAAGACAGCCAGGCGTGAAGGTAAGAGACTCTTTTTTCATGAGCATCAACAAGATGATGTTCATGAAAAATGAACTAGCTCCTGATGTTCCATTTGCTCTCAATGGAATGAACATCTCTGAATGCAGCAGCTATGTCTACCTGGTCGAGAACTCAACATGAGGAATGACTTGGCACCAGAACTACGCAGGAGAAAGAGAGCAGCATGGAACACCTTCAAGAGTAGTGAAGAAGTAGTTAAGAGGATGAAGATCCTCTGGCTCCAGGCACATCTTTTCAACTCCACCATTCTTCCTGCACTAACATACGCCTCAGAGACCTGGGCCCTATGAAAACAGGATGAGAACGCTATTCAGTTATCCCAAAGAGGAATCAAAAGAGCTATGCTTGGAGTATCATGTTTCACTCAAGTGAGAGAAGGAATCCGGAGTTCTGACCACTGTCAATGATCAAGAATCAGGGACATTGTCTCATTTGCCAAGGCGTCGGAAATCAGATGGGCCGGACACGTAATGCAATTCAGAGACAACCATTGGACTAGAGCTGTTAGGGATGGATTCCATGGGACATCAAAAGATTGCGTGACTGCCCACCAATGAGATGGTCAGACTTCTTCATCAAAACCCTGAATGAATGGTTTGAGGCTCTTCCTCTTCCTGAAGCAAGCAGATATCATTGGGCTGTACTAGCACGAGACAGGGATGAATGGAGACATTACTGGTGCCCACTCGAGCAAGTCGAAGATCAACGGGATGACAAGTGATACAAGTGATACATATAATCTATTTCTCATTACTATCACCTTGTCATCATTTTTCAAAGTCCACTAAGACAGCATTCAATAATCTATAATTATACTTTCGTTATTCCTTAAACTTTTCTTTTGTCCATATGCAGTATTTCTATAACATTTATCTTTCTCTCCTTGATGTTTTATTTTATACAAATGTAGGTGATTTTTCAGGGATAAAGTAAATTTGATCTGGAAAACTAAAATTGACTTAATTATAATGTACCTTAGTACATAAAAATATAAAAGACTGTTATTTTGTTATTTAAATTCTTTTATTTTGTTAGAGTACTGAGTTCCTATTTCTCCCCCAGAAAACTACCATTATTCTGTCACAGTTCAATCATTTTTTTGAATTCTCATTATTCCTTTTTTTGTTTTGCTGCACCACTGATCAAATCTAACACCTCACACATCAGAGGCATGCGCTCTTCCACTGAGTCATATCCCCAGTCAGTCTATCATTTCTGATATTACGACATCATTCATTTTATTTTCCAACATGAACTTATGCAAGTGTTAAAATAAAAGGTGCCCATAGAAGCCAAATTAGATGCAATTGCAATTTGTGAATTCCTTGTAATATTAAGATTTGGATTTATCTCACAACCAATCGACTTAAAAATTACAGATCAAATCACAACAGATAAATCAGCATGGAGACGATAATCTAATAAAATAAGGAAGTGCAGGGAAACGTGAAAAGGAGGAGCAAGAGTTTGAGAGATTTGTTAACTATTTATATATTTATTTTCCTACAATATTTCAAACCTAGGATATTATGCTAAGCCTCAACCTCAATCAAATAAATGCAAATTAGTATTGTAAAGCATTAGTTGTGAGGCCTTAGAGTGGTTAAGAATATCACTTAAAATGGTGATGATTACCTGGAAGTGGGACTGGTAGATCTTATATAAGCCTATTTTTAACATCTTGAGAATCTTCACAATTATTTCCAAAAAGGCTAGACCATTTTACATTTCCACCCACAATGTATGAGTGTTTATTTTTTCATGATAACTTATCCAACACTTATTGTTTCTGCTCTTGTGATATAGGTCACCTTGAGGTGTTGAGATTTATTGTAGTTTTGATTTGCATCCGTTGGTGCAAATGAACATTTTTTGCATGCTTTTTGTTTATCTATATGCTTCTTCCTGCCACCTCTTTTTGGGGGGTTGGGGCCACACCCTATGATGTTCAGAGCTTACTCCTGCTCTGTCCACAGAAATCACTCCTGATGATCTCGGGTACCATATGTGGTACTGGGGGTAAAAAACAGGTCAACTGTGTGTGTGTACAAGTAATTCACCTTACTTGCTATACTACCTCTGGACCCATTTGATGGGGGCTATTTGCTGTTAAATTTTCTGTGTTTTATAAATTGGTCCATTTGTATGGATGATGTCTTAATACTTTCTGAGATTCTGTAGAATGTCTTTAAGTTTGCTATCAAGTTAGAAAAAAAAAAGGTGGACTAGAGCAATAACAATTCAGCATGTGCATTTGGGAGGCCCAGGCTTGATTATTATCACCACACAGTTTCCAAAAATAAAGAACTGGGAGTTGCTCAAAAGCATAGCTAGAGGGGCTGGTGCGATAGCACAGAGGGTAGGGCGTTTGCCTTGCATGCGGCCGACCCGGATTCTAATCCCACCATCCCATATGGTCCCCTGAGCACCGCCAGTAGTAATTCCTGAGTGAAGAGCTAGGAGTTACCCCTGTGCATCGCCGGGTGTGACCCCCAAAAAAATTTTTTAAAAAAGCATAGCTAGAGCTGTGTGTGCCCCCTCCCCCAAGACACACACACCCCAAAATGCAGTTTCATTCTCATTGCAAAAGCTTTTAAGTTTCATAAAATCCTTGTTGCTTATTTTAGCTTGGTTTCTCTTGCTATTGGAATTTGGTTCCTGAGGACATCATTGATGCACATTGAAGTTTCTGCCTATATTTGCTACTATATGATCTTTAATCTTAAATAAAAGTCTTTTATCTGTTTGAATTAATTTCTTGTTCATAGTGAGAGACAATAGTGGAGTGCCATCTGGTTAGTTTTCCCAGCACTATTTGTTGATCAAACTTTTTTTAAATTATATGTTCTTGGTCACTTCATCATAAATTAAGTGCCCATTTATGTGTGAACTTGTTACTTGGCTCGCAACTCTATACCACAGTTCCAGTAAATATTTTTGGACCAATACCATACTGATTTTGAGGATTCACAGTTTTCATTTAGCTTCCTTAGTGGTACTCAAGGGCTGGATGGTGTTCAAGGGTTTGGGAACTACTCCTGGCTTTACTCATTGAGATGGTACAACCCTGATTGTTCAATAGTCAGGGCAACAATATTCAGGGTCACCCCAGCTAACCCAATAGTACATGGAGGCTCATGTGTGACAGGGATTTAACTATATACATACACTAGTGTATTCCACACTTATTAGCAGTTGCCCTAACATACTATATTCTTTGATTACTATTATTTTCTAAGACAGTTTATTTTTTAATTTTTGTGTATTTTGGTTTTGATCACACCTGGTGATCCTCGAGGGTGATCCACACATGGGACTCTGACTCAGGAATTACTCCTGGTGGTGTTCAGAAAACCATATGGAATGCCGGGGATCGAACTCAAGCTAGATGTGTGAAAGCAAGCACCTTCTGTACTATGTATCCAGGCCCTCTATAGAACAGCTTAATCTCAGGGAATGTGATGTTCATCATCGTTTTTTTCAAGCTGTTTTCTGCCTTATTTTCCTCAGGCTGTCTCTCATCCTTCCCCCCATATTTTATCAAGTACTACTCAAACTTCTGCATTTTTATATAAATTTTATTTTTTATTTATGCTTTATAGTTAAAATAGTCTAAATTTTATTTGTTTATTTATTTCTTTCTTTTATTAAATCACTGTAAGATAGTTACAAGCTTTCATGTTTGGGTTACAATCACACAATGATCAAACACCCATCCCTCCACTAGTGCACATTTCTCACCCCAAAATGAGTGCAGTCCTTCTATATCTGTCCCTCTCTTTCTGGTTCATTTCACTTAGCATGATACTCTCCATGTTTATCCACTTATAAGCAAATTTCATGACTTCATCTCTCCTAACAGCTGCATAGTATTCCATTGTGTAGATGTACCAAAGTTTCTTTAACTTGTCATCTGTTCTCAGGCACTTGTGTTGTTTCCATATTTTGGCTGTTGTGAATAGTGCTGCAATGAACATTTAGGTACAGATGTCATTTCTACTGTGCTTTTTTGCATTCTTAGGACATATTCCCAGAAGTGGTATTGCAGGGTCACATGGAAGCTCAATTTCTAGTTTTAAAGGACTGTTCATATTGTTTTTCAGAAACGCTGGACCAGCTGGCATTCCCACCAACAGTGAAAGAGCGTCCTGTTTTTCTCACATCCACACCGCCAGCACTGGTTGCTTTTGTTCTTTTGAATGTGTGCCAGTCTCTGTGGTATGAGATCATATCTCATTGTTGTTTTGATTTGCATCTCTCTAATGATATCCAGGAAATTTTTCAAAGAAATAGATAAAACACTCCTGAAATTCATATGGAACAATAAACCCCCATGAAATTCATATGGAACAATAAACCCCCATACTAAAGCAATCCTTGGGAAAAAGAAGATGGGTGACGTCATCTTCCCCAACTTTAAACTTCACTACAAAGCAGTAGTAATTAAAACAGAATGGTATTGGGCTAGAAACAGACCTGCAGACCAATGGAACAGAGTTGAATATCCTGTCACAGACACCCAAATATATGGCCGCTTAATCTTTGACAAAGAAGCAAGAAATGTGAAGTGGAACAAGGAATGCCTCTTCAACAAGTCGTGCTGGGAAAACTGGATAGCTACCCTCAAAAAAATGAACTCTGACCTCTGTGTAATGCTAGGCACAAAAGTCAGATAAAAGTGGAATAAAGACCTCAATATCAGACATGAATCTATAAGGTACACAGAGGAAAATGTAGGCAGAACTCTCCATGACATTGAAGCTAAAAGCATCTTTAAGGATGAAACAGCACTGAGCATGCAAGTGGAAGCAAACATAAACAAACGGGACTACATCAAACTAAGAAACTTCTGCACTTCAAAAGAAACAATGACCAAAATACAGAAAGAACCCACAGAATGGAAAAGAATGTTTACCCAATACTCATCTGATAATGGATTAATATCCAGGATATACAAGACACAAGTAGAATTGTATAAGAAAAAAATCCTCCATACCCATCTCAAAACGGGGAGAAGAAATGAACAGAAGCTTCCTCAAAAGAGAAATACAAATGGCCAAAAGGCACATGAAAAAATGCTCCACATCGCTAGTCATCAGGGAGATGCAAATCAAAAGCTTTATATACATTTTAATAATGTTTGTTTTATTCCTTGAAGAATGTCATTGGAATTTTAGTAGGGTTTTCATAAATCTGTAAATTGCTTTAGGTTGGACAGTCATTTCTAACAATGTTAAGTCTTCTAATCCATGAGTACAGAATTATTTTTTCATTCCATTTATGCCTTTTTTATTCCCTTTAACAATGCTTTAGCTTTCGGGGCTGGAGCAATAGCACAAGGGGTAGGGCGTTTGCCTTGCTTGCAGTCGATCCAGGTTCAATTCCCAGCTTCCCCTATGGTCCCCCAAGCACCTCCAGGAGTAGTTCCTGAAAGCATGAAACAGGAGTAACCCCTGTGCATCGGCGGGTGTGATCCAAAAAGCCAAAAAAAAAAAAAGAATACTTTAGCTTTCATTGTATCATTTTCACAACTTTAAAATTTATTCTTATGTACTTCATTCTTTTGAGCAATTGTAAACGTATAGTTTTTAATTTTTTTCTCTTATTGTTTGCATATTAAAAACACAATAGAATTTTCTATGCTGATTCATCATTTCTAGCAAGGTTTAGAAGAGTATCTAAGGTTTTCTTTGTGTTATATCACCTACAAACAGTGATGGTTTTCTTTTATGATTTGAATTTTCTGTATTTTTTTCTTAGAGTACTACTCAGCTGTGGCTAGGCTCTGGAGGTCTTCGGTCGCAGGAGCTCTGCTCAGGGCAGGGAGGGAAGCTGGAACCCACCCCTTCTGAGGGGCCCTGGGAAAGACAGCCAGGTGCTCGGGCAAGAGTCTCTGCACCCCATGCTCAAGGCCCCTCTCCCATGTTTAGACGAGCCTCATGCATGAAGGTACTGGCAGAGGAACCCAAGTATGTGGGACCAGGGGCTGAGACCTCCAAGCCTGCTCAGACCGGGACTGGGCCTCTTCCGTCTAGATCTCCCATTTTCCAGTAGCTAGGCTGTCACACTCAGGGACTGCCCCCAGTGCCATGTAATCCCACCAATCTAGAGACTTAAAACCAAGCTCCCAGAAGCAATATCTTATAGCCTACTTCTCCTTCTTAGAGAACCTGGCAAGCTACCGAGAGTTTCCTGCCCACATGGAAGAGCCTCACAAACTTCCCATGGTGTATTCATATGCCAAAACCAGTAACAATGCTGGGTCTTATTCCCCTGACCCTGAAAGAGCCTCCAATGCAGCATCATTGGGAAGGACGAGTAAAGAGAGGCTTCTAAAATCTCAGGGTTAGGAAGAATGGAGATGTTACTGAGACTGCTTGAGAAATTCGACGATGATGATAATGACTACTCAGCTAGGACTTCTATGTTGGATAATAATTTTGATATGAACATCATCTCTTTACTTATTGGAAAAGCTTATGGTATGTCACCATTGAGTATGATGTTAGCTATGGTTTTATCATATTTCACCTTTATTATATTTACAAATGTTCTATCAGTTCTAATATTATTGAGTGGTTCCCATTATAATTGGATGTTGAATTTTATCAAATTCTTTTTATGTATTAATTGGTATGATCATATGTTTTTGTCTTTCTTTTTGTTTATGTAGTATATTATACTTATTAATTTGCATATATTGAATGATTCTTAAATTCCTGAGGTAATTGCCATATAAATTTTCAGTCCCTTATGATCTTTTAATTTATGTTTCCACCATAATCTTTTCATTTTATATTGTATTTATTAGAATTTTGTTCCATTTTCTTTTATTTTATTTTATTGAATCACCTTGAGATATAGTTACAAGCTTTCATGTTTGAGTTACAATCACACAATGATTAAAAACCCATTCCTCCACCACTGCACTTTCCCCACTACCAATATCCCCTGTATAACCCCCCTTACCCACCCTCCCCCTGCCTGCATGGCAGACAATATTCCCCATACTCTATCTCTACTTTTAGGCATTATGGTTTGCAATACAGATACTGAAAGGCTATTGTGTTTGGTCCTTTATCTACTTTCAGCACACACCTCCCATCCTGACTGATTCCTCCAGCCATCATTTTCTTAGTTATCCCTTCTCTATTCCAGCTGCTTCCCCACCACCACCCCCTGCTCATAAGGCAGACTTCCAGCTATGGGGCAATCTTCCTGGCCCTTGTATCTACTATCCTTGGGTGTCAGCCTCATGTAATGTTATTCTATACTCCACAAATGAGTGCAGTCCTTCTATATCTGTCCCTCTCTTTTTGACTCATTTCACTTAGCATGATACTCTCCATGTCTATTCATTTAAAGCAAATTTCATGACTTCATCTCTCCTAACAGCTACATAGTATTCCATTGTGTAGATGTACCAAAGTTTCTTTAAGCAGTTATCTGTTTTAGGGCACTCGGGTTGTTTCCAGATTTTGGCTATTATGAACAGTGCTGCAATGAATATATAGGTACAGATGTCATTTCTACTGTGCTTTTTTGCGTCCTCAGGATATATTCCCAGAAGTGGAACTGCAGGGTCATGTGGAAGCTCATTTTCTAGTTTTTGAAGGACTGTCCATATTGTTTTCCAGAAAAACTGGACCAGTCAGCATTCTTACCAACATTGAAAGAGTGTCCTTTTTTCCCCATATCCATGCCAGCACTGGTTGCTTTTGTTCTTTTGAATGTGTGTCAGTCTCTGTGTTGTAAGATGGTATCTCATTATTGTTTTGATTGGCATCTCCCTGATGACTAGAGATGTGGAACATTTTTTCATGTGCCTTTTGGCCATTTGTATTTCTTTTTTGAGGAAGCTTCTGTTCATTTTTCTCCCCATTTTTTGATGGGGTTGGAGGGATTTTTTTTTGGACAGTTCTACTAGTGTTTTATATATCCTGGATATTAATTCCTTATCAGATGGGTATTGGGTAAATGTTCTTTCCCATTCTGTAGGATCTCTCTGTGTTTGGGTTACTGTTTCTTTTGAAGTGCAGAAGTTTCTTAGTTTGATGTAGTCCCATTTTTTATCTTTGTTTCCATTTGGTCAGTGGTGTTTCATCCTTAAAGACGCCATTAGCTTCAATGTCATGGAGAGTTCTGCCTACATTTTCCTCTATGTACCTTATGAACTCATGTCTGATACTGAGGTCTTTAATCCACTTTGATCTGACCTTTGTGCCTGATATTAGACAGAAGTCAGAGTTCATTTTTTCCATGACCTTTCCATTGTCTTTCCTTTCATTTTATATTATATTTATTAGAATTTTGTTCCATTTTCTTTTAATATGTCTCACCCCTCAGAGGGGGTAGATTGAGTTTCCCTTCCCACTCCGAGCAGAGCCCCCAGGGCCGAGGACCTCTGGAACCCAGCCACAGCCATGCTCAAGACCCCTCTCCACATGTTCAGATGATCCTCATGCATGAAGGAACCAGCAGAGGAACTCAGGTGTGAGGGACCCGGGGCCGAGATCTCCAAGCCTGTTCGGATAGGGACTGGGCCTTTTCGGCCCAGATCCCCCATTTTCCAGTAAGTAGCTAAGTGGTCACACCCAGAAACTGCCCCCTTCGCAATGTAATCCCACCAATGGCCAACATTCAGGGATTATAAAACCAAGCTCCAGAAAGTGGCTGTGCGACATCTTAGAACCTAATTCTCTCCTTTGGAGAATCTGGCAAGCTACCTAGTTTCCTGCCCGCATGGGAGAGCCTGGTAAAATCCCCATGACACCATTCATATGCCAAAATCAGTTACAATGATGGGTCTCATTCCCTGACCCTGAAAGAGCCTCCATGTGGCACCATTGGGAAGGATGAGTGCAAAGAGGCTTCTAAATCTCAGGACTAGGACAAATGGAGACGGTACTAAGACTGCTAAAGAAAAATCGACGATCAACGAGATGATGAGGATGATGATGATGATGTCTCACTAAAGATTCGTAAATTTTCTTTTGCTTTTAAAGAACCAGCCCTTGATTTTTTGACTTCTTGTATAATCTTTTTTTCTAAGACATTTAATTGCACTTTTTTTTATAATTTTCTTTTTTCTATTAGTTGATATAAAATAATAGCAGCTTGTGTAAGATGTTTTTCTGTTAATATTTGTGTTGTGATATTTAAAAAACTGACAAACCCACCAATTCATAATCTCTAACATGACAGAAATAATTCCATGTCAAAAATATGAACAAGTAAAGAATTGAAATTCTGAAAGACAATGGATTCAATAAATTGTGTTGTTACATTAATATCGGAAGTTCCAAGTAATTCTCAAAAATATTTTTGAGCAAATGCTTTTTAAAATATCTAGATAAATTTTAGAAATCAGATAAGTAGTGAATTATATATTTTTAAATATAATTTCTGTAGTTATCTTTGGAAACATTTTGCTGATCAAGTGGCAAAACCAGTTGAACTGCATATCCTAGACTCCCTTTTAGTAATGAATCATGGTTTCAGTTACTCCCATACATACTGTCAAAGAATGCCCAAGACAATTGTAAAGATAAACTCTATCATGACTCAGATACGAAATTATATTTTAGGTACAAATAAGTCATTTTCTGGGATGTTTTTTAAAGTCTCTTCAAATGGGCACATTGCCACAGAGGGATGGATATTTTTGATAATTTCTTTGAGCTTAATACATACATGCGTCTGATGCACTATTATCAAAATCTGTAGGAGGGCAAATTATTTCAAGTGTGTTGACATTTAGCCACTTGGAGGAATACTGACAGATTTGTTCCAAAATAATTAATTTTTGCTGAAAACACTCAGAGATCTGTTTTCCCAAAGCAACCCTGTGAGCATGTGTTGCTTGGGTAAGGGCATACTTCATTGGACACTATCATTGCTTTCCAATCTGGCAACAGGTGGCCATTAATATGAAATGTTAAACTAGCACTGAAAAGAAATCCATGCATAATCAGTGGTTTGGGAGAGCAGGGAAGTCTGAAAACTGTTCATTTCTTTTAATAAGCAAGCCTTCAATGCAAACACTTCAACAAAAGAAAATGAATCACTGGTATTTTTAAAGATATGGCTTCTAAAGTTTTTGCCTTTTGTTAGAATTAAAATCACTTGAGAAGTGATGTGTAGAAATGGAATCTTTTTGGGTAAATCAAATTTTGACAGCCTACTACAATTGGTGGCATCGGTGGGTGCTTTACAGGGCAGTCTTATCAATAACTGTCTGAATGAACAGTTGGTATATTAGCCTTGTAAATGTGATAGCATGGGAAATTAGACTGAGAGCACCTCATACTTTTGACATACCATCTGGGGCAAGCTTGGATCAACTTTGAGATTTTAGCCCTCTCACTCATTAGTATAACACTGTATGTCTGTTATATTCACCTCAAGACCCAAATCAATAGTTATCCAAAAAACAGGTCTGTGCCTTAGGGTGAATTCTAGCTTAATATTATGTCCTTGCTTTTATCAATGATCAATATTTTTTAAAACTTCATAAAAACAAATTGAATATTTTTGGTAATTTCCAGTAAATATTATGTTGTTAAATTTTAACAATATGAAATCTTTATAGTATTACCTTTTGACATTTTGGAAATTTTTCTTACACAACTTAGATTACAGATAAATAATAATAATTTTTTTTTCTTTTTGAGTCAGAGGTTACTCCTGGTTCTGAGTTCAGGAATTATTCCTGGCTGTGTTAGGGGGACCTGATGGGTTGTTGAGTATCAAACCTGAGTCAGCCATGTTCAAGACAAATGCCATCCCTGCTGTATAGCTCCGGCCCCAATAATGATTTTCTTTTAATGTTGGTTATTAGAAATGCTTTGTAAAATATTTTCTAGCATATTTTTACTTTATTATGTGTTTATTTACCTTCTCTTAAGAATTTAATAATTAAGTAGTTATAGATTAAAGAGTTTTGAAAGCAATACATTTCATGATAAGCTTTCCCAGTATTGCAGAGTTCGACAAAATTTCTAGTTGGTTTCATTCCTTGGAATAAATCTATTCTATCTACATCATCCAGCAATGATGTCAGTGACCAGACACTGAGAGAGAACATGAAACTTCTCTTTAATAAAACTCAACACTAACATCTAAGTTATATGTCTATTAACTTTGATGATGAACTCAGGTGGCCAGTAAAAGCAGAAACCATTTATGCTACAGCCTACTCATAAGCATGCAAAAGAAAGGAACAAAGCTTATGCTATGGCTATTGTTTATGTGGTCTCTTTAACAATGTGCCCTCCCTGGTCTCAGGAATGCTTTTCTCCTCCTGGGCCCAGTATATCTATATCTATATATCCGTAACTATTTTTAAAATTATTGTCTAATCATACATCACATTCAAACTGACAACTCTGAAACCCAATAAACCATTGCCTGGGTCCCACTGATACTAAGTTAGACTTTCACAGCCTTAGATAGGCAGTGTCCATGCCCTCTACTCAGCGTAAAGAAGTTACAGAAGGCTCACAAAATCTTTTATTAATTAATTAATTTTATTGAATAACCATGTAGAAATTTACAAAGCTTTCAGTCTTATGTCTCAGTTATACAATGCTTGAACACCCGTCCCTTCACGAGTGCACATATTCCACCACCAAAAACCACAGTATACCTCCCAACCCCTCACCCCCACCTGCGTACCTGATAAATTTTACTTCACTTTCTCTTTACCTTGATTAAATTCCCTATTTCAACACAAAACTCACTATTGTTGTTGGAGTTTCCCCCAAAAAACATCCCTGCTGAAAAGGAAACATTTGATAATTAGTTTTTCATTGCTACGAATGAAGAGATATGAAGTCACGCGGCTGCAATAGTGGTTGCGCGGTTTATGATTTCTGTATTTTAGTATTTTAGTAACTATGTCCAGGGAGATTTGTGTTAGAAATTGCATCATTTCCCTTCCTGGGGGAGCATGAGGCTATGGCTTAGTTCACAGTCTAGACGTTTCTGCAAGCAGCTGCTGGACCAGAAGTAGTCTAGCTGGCCTCCGGATCATGGTCGATCAGCAGCCGAGTTGCTACACAGACATGCGGCTATCCAGGTCACATCTCAGTGGAGAGCGTGCTGGTATCACTCCCGTCCCGAGATCACTCACGCATCCTGCTGCTGCAAGTTCATACCTCTTTTTTTTTTTCTTCCTGTGCCTCCAAGTTTGTACCTCCTTATAAAATGGTGGACACCACACCGTCTTTCCCTGAAAAGGGAAAAAAAGCCGAGAAAGAAAGACCTTTCCCCTTCTTGGCCCATGTGGGGTTATGGGTTAGTTCACAGTCTAGAGACATTTCTGCAAGCAGCTGCTAGCACCAAAAGTAGTCTAGCTGGCCTCCGGATCATGGTAGATCAGTAGCCGAGTGGCCGGTTTGTGCAGCCATCCAGGTCGCATCTTGGTGGAAAGCCTCACAAAATCTTTAAAAAAAAAACAAAAAACAAACCTTGAAGGACAGAAATCTCCAGGAGAAAAAAGTTGCAGGCAGATAGGGAAAGAATAAAATTTAAGAAGAAATTGCCTAGCCTTGAAGTAGTCCAAAGGCATGAAGAACATAGTCTTTCAAGATGCAAATATTGAGCTCTTTGGAGACGGAGAAATTGAGGCACCAACCAGAGAAGAGTGGACTCCCTCAGAAAATGTGAAGCTATGGAAGAATTTAAAGGTCTGATCATAGGGCTTGAGCAATAGCACAGCGGGTAGGGCATTTTCCTTGTACGCAGCCAACCCAGGTTTGATTCCCAGCATCCCATATGATCACCTGAGCACTGCCAGGAGTAATTCCTGAGTGCAGAGCCAGGAGTAACCCCTGAGCATTGCCGGGTGTGACCCAAAAATCAATCAATCAATAAATAAATTAATAAATAAATAAATGTCTGATTATAATATGAAAGAACCTCAAGTCAAAGACTTCCAGAGACAACACCCAGATTAATTTTTATGTATACAAAGAACTGCAGGCCCAGACAATTTGGAGAAAATATATGTAGTCTCCCAAATGCCATTCTTTAGTTTTTACACTCTAGAGAAGTCCATGTTCTCTCCTGAGCACCTAATCTCTCCCTTTCCTCCCTCTCTCCCTCCCTCCCTCCCTCTCTCCCTTCCTCTCTCATTCTCTCTGTGTGTTTCTCCATAGTCTGTAAATTTCTTTTCTACAAAACTATTTTTCTTCACTAAAAAAATAATGTCAATACTTTGATATATCTATTTACATGCATGATTTTAAAGATAAATCCATAGCAGTGCCAGAGATATAGTACATTTATAAAGTGTTTGCCTTGCACACAGTCAACCCAGGTTTAATCCCAGCATCTCATATGGTCCCCAGAACATGGCCAGGAGTGATTCCTGAGTGAAAAGCCATTCTTAGGTGGGGCCCAGAAACCAAAAATAAATAAATACACCAATAGCTATCACCAAAAAAAAAAAAAAAAAAAAAAAAAAAAAAAAAAAAAAAAAACCAAATGATTGTATAAAATTTTGGAGGCTTTATTCGTTTTCTGTTTGGGGTTTTGGATTTGGGACCGCACCTAACTATGATCATGGCTTAATTCTAGCTCTGCAGGGATCTCTCCTGCAGGCCAGTCGAACCATGTGCAATACCAGAGATCTATTCCAGACTTGCTCCTGTACTATCTCTCTGGCTCAGTTGTACAGTTTCCATGGAATATTCTTTTTAATTTTTTGTCCTAGCATCTAATGAAAATGAATGTCTTCCTCATTTGAGCAACTGTAAAAAAAAAATGGAAAACCCAATATTTTATAGTTTTCATTGCTACTTGAAAATACTCTTATTTCATAATGAGCATCATAAAAGTTTTAGTTCCACATCAAACACTCTTTTTATGGTGGTTTATGATAATGCATCCAAAACACAGGTGGGTTTGAATGGTGAGTGATGGCAACACTGATGGCTATTCTAGAGTTTTAATGAACATTCAAGTAGCACCAAATGTGCATTCTCAAATGAAGATGTATCATTATTGTTTATGGAAAACTGGATTTATTTCTGAGCTCATGGGTTCTGGAGAATCATATGATAGATTACATTAAAAAGTCAAAAACTTAAGAAGTTAAAGTTCATTGTATACTTTAAGTATTTGAGTTTGGCCTCTCCCCAATGTTCACGACTCTCCTTTTACCCTTGTACAACATCTTGTCTTTATTTGGGTACCTAAACCAACTTCTTGTTTAAAAAACTCAATACCTTCAAAAGCCTTCTAATAAAGAGCATACTGTATTTCCCTCTCATAATTGTAGAGTACATCCTATTCAAAGTAGTATCAGCACAGGAATTTTTCTGTTTCACATAATGATTGGACTCCAGTATGTCACAAAACAAACAAACAAACAAACAAACAAACAAACAAGGCAATGAAATCTGTGATGATTATGCAAACTATGAAGTGAAATGTAGCAAGATCAGAAATAAGATGCTTATATTTTTAGCATCCCTAAATACTCAAGTATGCATACACACATTACACACACATACATACACATACACATATATGTATATGTATATATGCACAATTAAGATCTGCACTATAAAACGAAATTTATAGAAGAAAAACTTATGAGAAACCTGTACCATTTCAGGGCTGTTTGGAACTATGAAACAAACTTGGATGCCTGTCAAGCTACAATTTCTAATATGAAAAATATTTCACCCTGACCCTTTTAGACACAGTCTCATAAACAGCTCTGTTGTTAAAATTACATTTTTCAGTTTCCACATGTCCCTTTGATAAATGAACCCAACTACCTAGCCTACTGTCTCTTCTCACCCACATCTTACTGTTTACTTACATTATGTTTATCTTAAGTTTGAGACCTTGGCCAAAATACAAGATTCTAGAACAACCTTTCTCTTTTTAATTTGCTTTTTTTCCCCAACTAGATTCTTAGTCATCAAAAATATTAATGCGTAGATAACCTCTCACTCGACCATTTGTGAAAATTACAGAATCCTCAGTGACTTCCAATGTGCTGGGGACCAGCTGCTGATAGTAACTCAGATAACAAGGCATTTCAAACGTTAATCTAGTGAGGCTTTCTAAAAATATTAATAATAAAATCCAAGTGATTTAATTTCTCTAGATGAGTATAACGCAAGCTCACTGATTCCGTGCGTCATTGGGCTCTGGTTGCTAGGAAATCCATGAATAGAACTTAATATGCATTCAGCAACAGGCTGCCAGTGCAATTTATCTCCATGGATGCTCCCTCAATTGCCTTTTAAATGACATTAAGATAACATTGAAGCATTCAAGACAAGCCAGTTAGTGAATACAAAGGAAACAGACCATTTTTGGACAATGATCCGGACTTCCTGCACTGCTCCTTAAAGTTCACACTTACTGTGTATATCTTAGTGTATTTTCCACATAAATAGGGATTATGGAGATATGGACTTATTGTGAGGAGAAAATAAGGGGTTAAACATGAAGCAAGTGTCAACTTGGAAGGTACATGCATCGGTTTCAGGTTATTAACTTTCTAGCTTGATATAAATTTTTCTGAGCTGCAGGTTTTTTTTTCTACAAAATGAGAGCATTGACTCTCACTTTATTCTAAAGCATTAGATATGTCTAAGACTGTTGACAGAGAACACCAACATAACAATCCAACAAAACCTGGAGTTGTGGAAGTATAAGTAGTGAGATTCATTGACTCATAGCAGCAGAAGTAGGAGAGTAATGATTGCTACCAGTTCCACCACCCCCTAAACTAGCTACTTCTGTTACTACTACAATTACAACAACACACACACTACTACATCTACACTGAAAATGATCGGGAAGAAAGGAATTCTTTTGCTTTAAAGCTTTGTACATCATCGTAACCCCAAACCAAATTAAAATATACTACTGGCAAAATAGTTTTGAAAAACCCCTAAAGCAGCCAATTTCACTGCTCTCCTAACTTTAGCATTATCAAAATTTTCTTGTATGAAAAGGATGTAGATAATGACACCACCCACTGGTTAGGACAATTTGAGGGTGGTGGAACTTACATTTTCATTTATGTTATCTTAAAAAACCCAGATCTCCAAATTCACATTATGACAAACTTCTTATTTTCATACTTGAGTATTCATCACTAGAGAGCTAGAAAAGACTTCAAAAAAGTCTTGGGGCCAGAATTATAGTCCAGTGGGTAGCTTCTGCCTTGTCCACAGCAGGATGTGGCCTAATTCCCAGGATCCTGTAGCGTTCCCTGAGCCTCCCAAGAGTTATCCCTTAGTGTAGAGCCAGGAGTATACCTTGAGCTGACAGCTTGGGTATGGTCAAAAAGCAAAGGCAATGTGGGGTCAGGAATGCATTCAGTGGTAGAATGCATGTCTTGCAGGCATGAAGTCCTGGGTTTGATCCCGAGCATTGACAGAAAACAAAATATATACTTCATTGGTGGAGTGGAGTGGTGGGTACAGGCTGGGTGGGAGGGGACGGGGCCAGAAGGCCAGACATGTATCTCTATCTTCCATCATAGCTTGCTCAAAAATAATTTTAAGTTACTTATCTGCTAAAGTACTTGAAGAAATATGTAATGTCCACTCAGGTAGCATAAATATAATGAGTGCTTTTGTCAGCAGTCAACAAATAAGAAGAAAAGTTCATTAGTTTTGTTGATGTAAAAGAGTAGCACTGTAGCACAATCATTCCGTTGTTCATTGATTTGCTTTAGTGGGCACCAGTAACGTCTCCATTGTGAGAATTGTTGTTACTGTTTTTGGAATATCTAACATGCCATGGGTAGCTTGCCAGGCTCTGCTGTACGAGTGGGATATTTTTGGTGGCAAGGTACGAGATGTAAAAGAGTAAACTGCAATATTTTTACCAGTAAGACTTGAAGCTCCTTGTACCTATTTTTTGTTTATTCCTAGAGTTCTTTTTTTTATTATTATTATTTCGTGGTGACACCCAGCAATGCTCATGGATTACTCCTGGCTCTGTGCTTAGGAATCACTCCTGGCAGTATGCTGGGGACCATAGACAATGCTGGGGACTGACCTAGTGCAAGGCAAGCATCTTACCCACTGTACTAACACTCTGTCTCAGAGAATTCCAGTTCTATCACTTTTTGTGAGCTTAAAACCTAAATAAAGACCTATTTATCTTTAAATCATGGAGACAAGTATATTTTCTAAAAGAACCCAGCAGATGATAACTACATAAGAAATGTCTTGCACTTTTGATTAGAGGACTTTTCTCCAATTCATCTGTTTCTCTGCCTAGAAATTCCCTCTTAGAACTGTGCATGGCAAAATTACAGTTGAAAATGCCATAGGCTCATGATGCTCCACATAGGAGACACTATGTGGACCATAGACATATGTCTTAGGAAAAGATATACGATATATGTATTGGGAAAAGATAGAGTCACAGGGGTATTCTAGAAAAATTTACCAAGAATTTAAAGTTATGGCTGGAAAGATAGTACAGATGCTAAGACCAACACGAGTTTGATCCCAGTAGCCCATACGGTCTTCTGAGCACTTCCAGTACTAATTCCTGAGCATGAAATTCATGAAATGAAAATAAATAAATAGAATATCTTTTTAAAGTAATCTAAAGTATGTCTCCCTTCATTTGTGGAATATAAAGTAACAGATTGGGATACTAACACCCAAGACTAGTAGAGACAAGTACCAGGAGGTTTGCTCCACAGCTTGGAAGCCGGCCTCACATGCTGGGGGGAAGACAACTCAGATAGAGAAGCGACCACCAAGTAAAGGGTGTCTTGGAGGGCCCACTTTCTGGAAGTAGATTATAGACTGAACATGATGGCCATTCAATACTTGCATTGCAACTGTGAACTGAGCTACAACCTCATGCCGCCCAGGCAGAGACTTTCCCTCTCTGCCCTGTTTTTCTGAGAGGAAAATGGTGGCAGCGGCAGCATCCAGGTGGCGAGAGCCACCCTCTAAGACCCCCAACCCAGAGGTAGGACTATTTAGTGATGTAGCCTGTAGGTGGTCCTGGGAGGGGGGGCGTTACCAGCACGCCTTCCACCCAGATAAGATCCAGAGCTGCAGGGCGAAAAACAGACCCTCTGCTCCTAAAGACTATGATCGAGAGGTCTTCTAACCCATTTTGGCACCTAGAGTGGCTTCTTGCAGAAATGCATCTAGACTGTGAACTGAGCTAAAATATCAGAAACCCAAAACCGTGCGGCTGCGATGGAACTCAGAGTCTTCACTCTCAGCAATGAAAAGAAATTTAATAATTTCTTTTCAGCAGGCCGGATTGTTGGGGGAAAATTCCAAACAATAATAGTGAGTACTCTATTGAAATATTGAATGTATTCAAAGTATAGAGAGAATAAAGTGTGAAGATCATTAGCTACTTAGGTGGCGGGTAGGTTGGAGGGGGGTATATTGGGGTTCTTGGTGGTGAAACATGTGCACTGGTGAAGGGATGGGGGTTTAATCAGTATATGACTGAGACTTAAACCTGAAAGCTTTGTAATTTTTTTCATGGTGATTCAATAAAATAAAAACTTAAAAAAAAAATAAAGTAGCATTACATTGGAAAAAAATACTTGCATTGTAGACCACAACACCCTAAAGGATAAAGAAAGTAAAAAGAAATGCACCTGCCACCGAGTCGGTGGGGGGTAGAGGGCGGGGGAGGAAAATGGGAGGGATACTGGGAACATTGGCGGTATAAATGTGAGTCACTAAAAAAAAATAAAAAATAATTAAGTATGTCTCCTTTCTTTCCTTCCATATGAAAACTACTTTAATTGAGTATCACATTCTGCTCCCCAATTTTCATGCATATTTCTGTTGCACAAAATATCCATCTCTTCAAGTATATCAATGGTCATGTCCTTGAGGTATTTCCCTCTCATAGACTCTCACTCTGTCCTGTCATTACTTTTGAATTAGGCTAATGACTAAATAAAGTATTTTGTGCTGAATATCTAAATTTAGATAATAATTTCATTGATTTAAAAGTAGTGATCAGTTTCTGGAAGATAGGAGGGCAGTGGAAATAATAGTAGGGCAAGTTAAAGAAAGAATTTTCCTACTTGCTCTTCTTAAAGATCAAAAGCAGGATGATGATGCTTTCTTTCCCTTCCAAAGAGACATAGATCCCTTTTTCCACATTGAATAAAAATAACCTATTCTAGTCAATATGATGGTAAGAAAAGTTGAATCATGTTAAATGCATGAAGTATATTTGGAACTTTATTTTGAGGGTCACCGAGTGGTTCATGAGAGTTTGATTGAGAAGAGTCTTATCACTAGAATTGTCATCTAGAAAGGAAATTCAGGAATAGAAAAAAATATGTTGCATTTAGGAGAATGAAAGTAACAGCAAAGTGAGCTTTGCCTTTGCCCTCTCCACACAGTTCAAAGACCGTATAGAAGGATGAGCAAATCAGTGGCAGAAACTAGAACTAGAAGTGAGTGTATCTATGTGACTGTTCTCAAAGGACATTTGACTGATGCTAGCTTTGTTCATCCCATAAATTCTTACCTACGACATCTTACCTAGACTACTTGTGAGCTTGCCCAAAAGAGACTGAGAAACATGGCGATACCAGCTAACAAAGAAGGCATGGATTCACTACTCATTTTTATGGGTCTTTTTTAAGTGAAAATAACATCAACTGGATTTTTAACAAAAGAAAAGACAAAATAGAATGTAACAGACCTAAACAATTACTTCAAGTTATGTTCTCCATGTACAAAGTTGGTAAATGAGTCACAGAAACTTTAAATGGATCATCTAAAATTAATGCAAAATAAGATTGGATCCCTGGTTTTATGTCTTCTTCTTCATTGTCACCCACCAAGACTTTTTGCTAGTAAAGTGGTTTTCTTCTGATAGAAGCATATTCAAGACTTCCAAAGACAGAGACTCTCACCTGGAAATACAGAACTAAGTTACATCAAGAGGCATTTTTTCCTTTCTTACCTTCAACAAGGGTCTTTCTGATAATCAATAAATTTATAAAATCCATGGTTTTGTATACTACACACATTTCATAAGCATTACAATGTACACAGTCACTAAACTTCCTCTTGTCTCTGTTAAAAGTCTCCTTCCCTGGACATCAGTTGTCCAAAATGCTTGAAGGGCTCCTGAGCCTGTGCTAGATGTATAAAACAGGATGTTACTTTCCAAATCCATGTTCGGGTTAGTTTCTAATTCCACCACCAAAATCACATATTTTTATTAATTGTCCTTCTCCATTGACTAAGGGGTTTTGTTTGGCTATTGCTTTTATTTCTGATCCTGTATAGGAAAAGGAGCACTAAGCCTATAAAGAAGTATGAAGGATACCAAGGAAGGGGGGAGGGGGGCCTAGATTAATGGCCTGCAGATGTTCTTCCTATAACATCTTTTGGTGCCTTTGGTGACGTCAATGTATTGCGCCCTTTGGAAGTGCCATGAGGAGTAAAAGGGGTTCGGGGAGAGAGACAAGGGAGGAGAGACTAGAGAAGGAGGGAGAGACTAGAGAAGGAGGCGGCGGTAGATCCAGAGAGAGGCCGCAGCTGGGAGTGCGGGAGATGGAAGATTAAAGATTGAATAAACGGTAACTAATCAGCAACCAGCATGGTCCTTGTTCTTCCTTCGCCTGTCCTTAACCACCTGCTGTCCCGATCCAGTCCACACACTGCGGTTCCAGGGCACCGAACGTGGGCAGTGAGACAGAGCCGCCCAGAGAGCCCGCGAGTGCACTCGCCCCTCAGCGAGCTTTAGTTTTACACAGCAATGAATGCTCTCTTAGAAGGATAGAAATAATCCTTAACTGTTATGTTTATAAGCAAACAAATTTTAATTGTAATTCATTTGAGAGTAGAGGGGGAGATATGACTTTCTAATTTGGGGGGTGGGGGGAGAGACAGGGGAATACAACACTGAGAGTAACCAAAAGTGAGTGATAACTAGACTTTTGTTTTGAGATTAAACACCGGTGAGCAGCTCAAATAATGAGAAACTGAATTGTTTTTGCATCAAAAATGAAATTAAAAGGTAACATGCCTTCTGTTCTTTATTGTTAAGTTCCCCCCACATATGCCCCCTGCTCTGCCCTCTAATGTTGATTAAATGCCTGTTAGAATGCAGGTGAAAGAGAATTGGGTCTATCTGTATGCTCTGGATAATTAAAATTTGTCTACCCTGAAATAGAAACCCTGTTTGTCTTCCTAAGTTATTTTATATTCATCTTTCTATCTGCAAATGAGTGATTTTCCAGTGGCAACAATTTTCTGTCAATAGGATAATTTAAAGACTAAATGCAATGTGCCCACTTGTGGTTTTGTGGTTGGTTATTTTTTAAGAAGCCTCTCTCCCCCTTCTCTGTCCTGTGTTCTGCTCCTTCTCTGGTGAAAATCTAGACATTCTGCAATATTTTATGCTGGTCCACTGATCTAAATCCCAAGGGCTAAGGCCAGGGGTAGACCTGGGAGAAGTCCCCACTTCAAGTCACAGCTCACAGAAGTGGGAAAGTGTTCACGTCAAACGTCTGTCTCTAATGGATTATCGTTACAGTTGTCTTCTTTTGTAGCAACTGAATAAACACAAAATCAGATTTCATTTTTTTCACTTGATTCCAGCATGGCTAGTGCATTCATAGTTCAATTCTTTCCCCATAGGCGTACCCTTCTCCAGCTCCCTTCATATCTCAGTGAATCAAGAATCAGACCACCTGACAACAGAGGCTGGCACAATCATTTCTCATATTGTCATCTGATGAATGCCTGAACAATGCTTCGTTTAAACAAAATCTGAGTCTTGCAATTTTTAAAATGCTGGCACCTTCCTCCCACCCCCACCCCAAGCAATTGCACAGTGGTTCTGCGTTAATTCTTTCAAGAATACTAGAGTTAGATATTAAAATAAAAATAGGCTGAACCAGATAGTTCTTCTCCATTGGAATAAAAAGGGGTCAATGGGTCATCCCTGGGAGATACAGAAGATGTAGCATAGCATCCAGAGAGAAATGAGCCTCGTTAAAGTAGAATTATTTTAGAATGCTGCATATGTAGTTTTACCCACCATCTTTCTGACTGCAGTCATTATGCAAAGTTCACCAAATTTAGTGTAGCTTTATTAATTCTTTCATGTGAGCAATATTTATATCAACATATGATGGCAAGCATCCCAATATGTGTCGGAGCATTGTCATCGACAAGGCTCTGTTCTCACAGAACTAAGAATTAATAAACAACCTAGTAAATCAGATGGACTGGAGGGCATTTGCCTCGCACTCAGCCAACCCAGGTTCAATTCCTCCATCCCTCTCGGAGAGCCTGGCAAGCTACTGAGAGTATCCTACCCACATGTCAGAGCCTGGCAAGCTCCCTGTGGCATATTCCATATGCCAATAACAGTAACAAGTCTCACAGCAGAGACGTTGCTGGTGCCCGCTCGAGCAAATCAATGAACAACGGGATGGCAGTGCAACAATGCTACAGTAAGTCAGATAATTCAAATTTTGGAGAACCTTAGCGGCTATGAATAAAGCAAACAATAAAGATGGGAAGTTACGCTACTTTCAACTGGGTGGTCTGAGATGGTCGGCTGGGGGTATGTTAAGACTGCAGTCAGAGGCGGGAGCAGAGCAAGAGCAAGCTGCAGAAACTGCAGGGTGAGAGCCCAAACGGGGCAAAAAGCAAGATAGGAGGCTGCTAGGATGGAGGGAATGTCAACGTTGTGGCCAAGCAACAGCCATGCATGACCAGGAGCAGGCCTTGAGCTGGAGAGGAGGCAGGAACAAGATTCTTCAGGCTTCTGAGGGTTAGAGCAGGCAGTGAGATTCTATCTCAAGTGCCCTGATATGAGGTGTATGAGGGTTATTACTATAGGGACAGCAATAACCATAGGACTTTATGAAATCACTAGAGGGTTTATGGAGAATGACAGAGCAGAACTCTGAAAGAGACTATTCATACCATGAGGACAAGAAGAGAATACATTTATTTTTTGCAAAGAGAAACTGATATTGTGGACTTCCCACACCAGACACTCTCCCACCACACCAGCCCACTGCAATTTTGAAGTTTCAGAGTAGACTTGAGTCACTTGCTTTTGCCTCCAAGTGGAATGAACTTCTTGTACTCCACATCTTCTTGCTTTCTTCAAGTCTACTCTCAAATTAAGCTATATCTGAGGGTATTCTCTCTCTCTGTCTCTCTCTCTCTCACTCTCGCTCACTCACTTGCTTGCTCACTCACTCAGTCTCCCCCTAATCCTCCTCAGTCTGTTTTAAGCATTTTTCTCTTTTTTTATAGCAACAGTGGTTTCATAACATATCTTGTTACCATCTGTTTATTGGTTCTCTGGGAATAGACTTTGGTCCATCATTCATCGTTCTTGTATGAATTATTGCCTGGAATATTAGCATAAGAGGTGACTAATAAATAGATTAGGTGAGCAGGTATGCCTTGTCTTTTAATACTTAAGAGTCTTGAATTCATGCAGGCACAAAGCCCATGGCCAAATTACATCATCTGCAATAGGAAGAGGAATTGAAGTCCATTCTGCAAGGAAAATCACTTTCTGCTTAGACATTAAACCCAGAAAATATTTGTCCAGTACATACCCACAAAGGCCTTGAGTAACCTTTAACCTTCTCCAATGTATGGCTGCTCAGGAAACTTACTGGATGCTGACATCTTTAATAGATAGGGAAGTGAGGAAAATATTCCAATATAGATCAGCAAGAGGTTAAAACACTTGGGGGGTCAGAGGTAGCAAAAAAATATGTAAGAATGCAAAAACAACTGCTTCTGTTTATTATTCTCTAACTTCTAAAGACAGACACTGCATTGTTTTCCAGGGCACTCATAATACCTAAGAACCTACTAAGTCGTCATCAAGTGTTTGTTAAATAACAAAAAATTTAGTGGAAACAATTTGATTGACACACACAGAAAAATCTACTATAGGGTTCCAGAATAGCTCAGTATAGCTCAATAGTTTTAGCGACCCTTGCAGGCGTGAGGCCTGGAGTTCTACCCCTGGTTTCAGCACCATGCTCCATGTGATTCAGTGCAATAACATTTGGGTTCCTCAGACCAAAACAAAATGTGTGGTACCTAGTGAAACCAAGTCTTAATGCACTAACACACACACACACACACACACACACACACACACACACACACACACACACACACACCCTCAATAAAGAGCTGGCACTACAACTATGTGTGTAAGCACTATGTCTAAATGTGTGAGCACCATAATCAAGTTCATTCAAACCTGAGTCATCACAACAAGGAAGAAAGCAGAAGGTGGAAAAGAAGAAAATCAACTGGAGAGGAAGTCCGGGCCAATGGGAGTTGAAAGGCAGTGATTCCACAGATCCCACACTGTTCTTTTAAATCCTCCAAGCAAAAATCACACTCTAAGAATTAAAAGTTCTTTACTGTTGCAGCTTGCTTCCTCCAGGAAATCTGCTTTTACTCACCCAGCATTTCTATTGTTTATATTTGCTGCCAAATCCTATAACATAGTAATTGCCAAGTGTTCTAAAGCAAGCATTGCACATCCTTTCAAGATTTCCATCTTTGAAAGTTAGAAATTTATCAAATAATTCTTTAGCATGCCAGCCCAGTACCTAAAATCATGCAGGGAAAATAAATTATAGAAATAGTGTTTTTGATTATACTCTGCCTAATTAATAAGCAGTGTTTTTCATTTTTATTTCTCTGTGCCATAAGCAATTTAAATGTTTTCAAACTCCTACTTGCATATATGCTTACTATGTCATCATGTTTTGCATATATATGTTCATTTTGCTTACACAAATTGAAGCTATTTTTCTGCAATCACCAGAGTACTGTTGTTATCCAAAGTCAGAATTTCCCATCTGGTAGCAAATTCCACAACTAAAAGTCTTTTTGGAAGCTTAGCTAAACCTTTGAAGAGATGTATTTCACAACTTAACTTTTAATCTGATGTCAATAAACATAATTTTACAAAATTTGGCTCCGATGTGAGTACGTTAAATTCTGACTTGAAAAAGATAGAACTATGGACATGTAAGTAAAGTTTTTAAAGGAGAGTAGTCTAACTAGTTACTACCTTTGAAATGGCTCTGAGCCATGACCCCCTTGCCCACACCTTAAAATCAAGTGCTTCCTAGCATTAGTGTGGCCAAGTATTTTAAGTTACTTTTCTGAAGAGGACCCCAAAAGTATGCTTAGTTTGGAGAGTTCAATTTAAAAAGACAGAAAGCAATCAAATAAATTCTTTTTTTTTCTAGACTACTACACTTTTATTTCTCTCTTCAAATATCTAAGCCTCTTTCTCTCACTCCACTCTCAAGTGGGAGAGTATCTCATGTCTACCAAGAGTAAAAATAAAACAAAGTAATGAAATAACCTTCCCATAATTGCTACCACTATTGTAACCATCATTTTTTCCCACCCAATCTATCCAACTCTATATTCTCCTCCCATTCCATGGGTAAATAGGTGTTCTAATTAACTCCAATTTTTTATTTGTTTGTTTGTTTGTTTTTACCAAATGAGGATTACTTCTGCTATATTACCACTGCAAGATGTGGTCCTCAAACAAACAAATAGAAGTGATTTCTTAGAGGGCCTAGGTATATGGCTCAGTGGTAAAGTATATGTCCTTCATATGTGAGACCTGAGTTTCATACCCAGCACCACATAAAATAATGAAGCAGTTTCTAGCCCTTAGGAATTCCCAAATGTACATTTTTTTAATCTATAACATTAAAATACCAGTCTACCTATATATGTACATCCAATCGCATTTCATACTGAATTCAAAACCAAAGTCTTGATTTTATCTTGTCACTGTCACTGTCATCCTGTTGCTCATCAGTTTGCTCAAACAGGCACCAGTAATGTCTCCATTGTGAGAATTGTTGTTACTGTTTTTTGGCATAACAAATATGCACAGGTAGCTTGCCAGGCTCTGCCATGTGGGCGATATACTCTCAGTAGCTTGCCGGGCTCTCCGAGAGGGGCGGAGGAATCGAACCCAGGTCGGTCGCGTGCAATGCGAATGCTCTACTGCTGTGCTATTGCTCCAATTTTATCTTAAGAAAAATAAAAGGACTGGTCTTCTCAAGTTTTTTTCAAGTAAAAAGCAAAAATCAATTTTTCAAGTTCATCACACCAAAATATGAGAATATATGTTCTTGGGACCAGGGAATTACTACAACTGGGTCTTGCATTAATTAATAGAACAGGCTCTAGTGTTGCACAGCATATAGTCCCCTGAAAACCAGTAGGGGTGATCTCTGAACCCAGAGCCAGGAGTAAGCCCTAAGCACACCTGAGTATGGCTGCTACCTCCCCCATCCCCACCCCCTTAGCCACAAGCACCAAATAAAACTATTATAAATAAGCGTTATAGAAGGTAGTGCCTCTGTCTGTGTAGCTCATCTTCCACATTTACAATAATGCCTGGCATCTTGTTGCTCATTGATTTGTTCAAGCGGGCACCAGTAACGTCTCTCATTGAGAGACTTATTGTTACTGTTTTTGGCATATCCAATATGCACGGGTAGCTTGCCAGGCTCTGCTGCGGGGGCTCGATACTCTTGGTAGCTTGCCGGGCTCTCTGAGAGGGGTGGACGAATTGAACTCGGGTCGGCCTCGTGAAAGGCGAATGCCCAACTGCTGTGCTATTGCTCCAGCCCAATACCTGGCATAAAACATATAAATGATAAGTACATGTTAAATGAGTACGGTTATGTATTTTTAAGTAAAAGACATTGAAAATATTTAAGGTAATAGACAGGAGAGCAATTAAAATTGTTTGATTTTTAATTTGCTCCCAAAGGATTAGCAAGAATTGTATGGGGGTAATAAGAGGGAAATAGCCCTAGCAGAGGGAACACATGAGCAACATAAGCAAATAAGAAAATGAAAAAATGAAGATATAAAAAGATGAAAAAATGCATATTTCATCAGAGAACCATAATCATAACATCATCAAAGTATGAACTATACTTTAAAGCTTACTGTAAGAAACTTCTGGGAATGTAGTTCAAGGTTGTGTCTTAGAGGGCCTTGTCAGGAAATTTGGACTTTATAATTTTAATGGCAGCAGAGAGTCTCTTGCCCGCACGCCTGGCTGTCTTCCCCAGGGCCCCTCGGAAGGGATGGGCTCCAGCTTCCTTCCCCACCCCGAGCAGAGCTCATGGCGGCCAAAGACCACCGGAACCTAGCTACAGCCATGCCCGAGGCCCCTCTCCACACTTCAGACAGGCCTCACGCATGAAGGTACTGGCAGAGGAACCCAGGTGTGTGTAATTCCATCAACGGCCAACATCCAGAGACTTAAAAGCGAGCTCCCAGAAGCAATATCTTGTAGCCTACTTCTCTCTCTGGGAGAAACTGGCAAGCTTCTGAGAGTTCCTGCCCACATGGGACAGCCTTGCAAGCTTCCCATGGTGTATTCATATGCTAAATCCAGTAACAAGCGGGATCCTATTCCCCTGACCCTGAAAGAGTCTCCAGTGTGACATCATTGGGAGGGCCCAGCAGAGAGAGACTTGTAAGATCTCAGGGAAAGGAAGAAAGGAGAGGTTACTGAGCCCGCTCGAGAAATCGACGATTAACTGGGATTTTGTGATTCATGAATTTTAATGGAAAAATATTGTTATAAAGATATAACAAACAAATAAGCCACATAACACGATGCTGGAGATATAGTAGATGCTTAATAAATATGTTTGGAAATACAAAAGCAAGGGAAGTATGGGTAACAGATTGGTGCTATCTAGAAGTGAAAACAGAAGTAGAAGAATCTTTAACACTAATTCCAGCAAGAGATGGAAAAGCCAGGTCAGAGTGATAGTACAGTGGGTGGGGTTCTTGCCTTGCGTGCTGCAGTTACAGGTTCTATCCCCAAGCACCCCTATGGCACCCTAATCCCTGAGTGCTCCCTGATCATACACTCAGGAGCAGACCCTGAGCAATGTCAAGTGTGCCTCCTTCTCCCAAAAGATATAAAAGCTTGCACAAAACTATACTGCTGAGAATGACTAGTAGAGGCAACTAGAGGAGGGAAAGTAGACACTGAATTGTCGATGGCCAGAAAAGGTGAAGGATAAAAAGTTCAGCAGCCACACATCCCTTTCCCTGGCACTCCAAAATCTTTTTCAACAATTGGAGGAGATGCATTCCAAATTCCTGGCTTTCTCAGGTACTGAAAATGAGATAGAGAAGAAATCAGGCATTAGGAAAGAAGGTCTCCAGATATCAGGTGAAAGTATGATTATTTTTATTTCTTCTGTGTAATCCCATGTGCAAACCAAATAAAGTCACTAACTGGCATAATGTTTGTGTTTCACAATAAAAGACTTACTTGAAGATAATATACGTAGCAAAAGAGTGGAGGTAATGTAAAATGTCACTATGACCAGATTTTGTCTGCAGTCAGTCTGACTTCCAAGAAAGGAAAAAATATTCTTGGTCTCTCCTATTCTGCATGTCTTGATTGTACTCTATACCCTTAACTCTTGCTTATCAAGTTAGTTTATATTAAGTTACACATAGATTAAAGAAATTTTGAGACAGAATCTGGCCAGAAAACTCAATGTCATTTCTAGAACTATTTGTATTGAGAAGAATATGCTGAGTGTAATACTGAATTTACAAGAAAACTTGGAATACTTCATCTTTTAGCATAGGAAACGGAATGCCTTGTGTTGTTCTTCCTGTTTTGTGTTTTCTTTTTTTTTTTCTTTTGGGTCACACCTGGCTATGCACAGGGGTTACTCCTGGCTCTGCACTCAGGAATTACCCGTGGCTGTGCTCAGGGGACCATATGGGATGCTGGGATTTGAACCCGGGTCGGCCGCGTGCAAGGCAAACGCCCTACCCGCTGTGCTATCTCTCCAGCCCCTGATTTGTATTTTCATATCTCTGTCAATTACTCATTATTGCATACTTTCTAAGAAGGCACAACATTAATAAAATTATATTAATGATAGAGTGAATACTTAAATTTAGTTTAATAGCCACTGTATTTGTGAGAATTATTATGGTTATGAATAACTATGATTATAGCCGCCATTGTAATCATAATAAGCTCAAGGATTTTTTAATGGTAATTGCTCCATAATAAAGAAATTAGGACATAGAACTGCAACTGGATATAGTTATGATTGTAATGTAGATAAACATATGTGGATGTTAGTTATTAGATCACTATATCACTGTCGTTCCATTGTTCATTGATTAGCTTTAGTGGGCACCAGTAACCCTGACATTCGTCCTGTTGCATTCAGGGTCAGGGGAATGAGACCCATTATTGTTACTATTTTTGGCATATCAAATATGCCACAGTTACCTTGCCAGGCTCTGCCACGTGAGATTCTGCATCACTCTCTTCCAGGAGTTTTGTTTTATAGTCTCTGGATCTTGTCCCTTGAAGAGATTACATGGTGCCAGTGGCAGTTTGTGGGTGTTTCTGCCAACTTACTGGAAAACTGGGGGATCTGGGTAGAGGAGGCCCAGTCCCGATCCAAGCAGGCTTGGAGATCTCAGCCATGGGTCCCGCATACCTGGGTTCCTCTGTCAGTTCATGTGTGAGACTTGTCCAAGCGTGTGGAGAGTGGTCTTGAGCATGGCTGAGGCTGGGTTCTGGATGTTTCGGCTGCCAGGGCTCTGCTTGGGGTAGGGAGGAAAACTCAACCCGCTCCCCTCTGAGGGGGTCTCAATGAAGACAGTCTGGTGTAGGGGCAGAAAGTTATTAGATAGTTGCATTATTTGTGGAATTGGAAAAAAGAAAATGTTGATAAGTCCAGACAAGGTTTACATCATCAATAGACCTTCTTGGGGGTGGGGGTGGAGTTTCATTCTTGAAACTAAATGACATATGTTGAAAGTCATTTCATATTTAGGGTCTTCACTGATAAGATGTTGAGGCTCTATTTAATCCAAGCAGTTTAGAGATAGAAAACAAGCCCATGGACAATAGACCTAGAAGCTTATTATGAAAGAAACTGCACAGCCATCAAGGTTAAATGAAATATCTAGATATGAAATTTTCTAAGGATATTTGTATTAAAAATATTCCAAGATCTCTCTCCTCTCCCTCTCTCTCTCTCTCTCTCTCTCTCTCTCTCTCTCTCTCTCTCTCTCTCTCTCTCTCTCTCTCTCTCTCTCTCTCTCTCTCTCTCTCTCTCTCTCTCTCTCTCCATGTTCCTTCATACAGAATAAGGTTACTCTGAGGAGCTTAGCAGTCTATTGACAATGAACTATATGTGCTTGGCAGTTATAGTTTTCTGAAATACTGACATTTTAAAGTCTCATAAAAATCAGTTTAGAGATAAACTAATTATTTGTCTTTACTTTGTATTACCCTAATTTCTTTCCTGTCCCCAGAAGTGTTACTTTGCAAGAATTCCAGTGTAGCATGAGAAAGTCAATAATTTGGGGTATATTAATTCACCTTTTTCACATTCAAGGGAAAAAAAAGTAAGCCAGTGTAGTCTTTTTTACATAAAATATCAAATACCATCTTTTATAAGTAAACCAAAGAATTCTAATTTTCACACATATTTGCTACATATGGAAATTTTATTTAATGATGGTTGCTATGGACCACATCCAAGCAACCATTATTCTTGTAAATACCAAGAAGACATCATTACACATGAGTCAGTCTCACTAATAAAGCAGCCATAGATAGACACCAAGAATGACATCAGAATTGGTTTTTATTGTTTTTATTAAATACATATATATCCTTATCCTATATATATTGTTAAGTGTATATATATTACATATATATATATATATAAGATAAGGATACATTAAGTAGCTTCATTTAACCAACATACCCTATGGTTGTAGTCAACATACATTGTGGAACCATAATAAATGTATAATAAAAATTTCCAAGAGAGTTTAAAGAGTAGTTTTTAACAGGAAAGTCCTGGGGGGAGAGAAAAAAAATGGAAAGAAGGATTTATTTATGATCTTCAGTAGTATAGCATTAAATATGCTTCTATTATAGCATGTATGTTGTACATAATAAATATTGGATTGTTACCCAGTTTTTAATGAATATGCCAGGGAAGAATTTTCCAAAAGCTCCATTGGCAATCCAATGAAGAGGTTTCTCAAGTCTCGGGACCCTTTCACCAGTAGAGGATGCTGTTCTTCCGTGCATAGTGAACCCCCACCTACCTATCCTCTTCCAATCCCATCCGACAAATAAACCATAGTAGGAATGGATTCCTGTCTATTCCTTTTATTAGTGTAGTTTTACACTTCAAACAAAGGAAAAAAATTGATCATTCAGCTAAAGTCAATTTAAATATTTTAGTTGTGATTTCTAATTCTACCTATTTTCAGGAAAATAAAATAAACAATAAGAAAGAGTAAATGCTGCTGCCTAAAATATAAATATCGGACACTTTTTTTTCTTTTGTGAGCTTCTACCTCCCATTTTATGAATTTAAAAACAAAACAATTCAATGAAAATTGGGTGCTTCTTATATTAATTAGACTTTTCCATTTTGTGAATAATAAAACCTAAGTAAAGACTTGCTGTAGAACAAATGTAAACACACAATATAAATAATATGAATTATTATGTAATTTATATTATGTCTATAAATTACATAATATATGATTATGTTGTTGCATATGATTAATATATTAATAATTAATGGTCATTAATTTTTCACATTGATAATTATTGTTATAAATATAATAAATTGTAAATGGTTATAATTATAAATAATAATCATAAAATTTTAAAGTAGGCATTTTATCTCCAAGGGAAAATGGAAGAAAAAAAGTGGATGGAACTTACCAAGAGGGAAATTGAAATAAAACACAAAGTACTGAAAATTCATGTAATAAAAAAATAACTTATTCTTCTTAAAAATACAAATAGAATAAAATTAAACAAGGAATTGTAAGTAGTTTTTCATTCATTTTATTCATTTGACAAGAATTTCTTGAATGTCAAGAATTTGCAGAACACTACAACAGATATAAGACACCTAAGTCTTATTTCTAGGCATTTTAACATATGAATGAAAACAAAGAGTATAGAAATTATACTATAAAAAAGGTAATAAATGTCATGAGAAAACTAGGTATAAAGTATCACATGTGACAAGAGGGGTGTTACACTCTTGTTACGATAATGATGAGTGAGTCAGTGATAGGCCCATAAGTTCTCAGGTTGAACATTAAAGAAGTCATTTTTTAAAAAAATTTTCTCCCTTTTTCCCTGTTATAATTTTTTTTTAATTTTATTGAATCACCCTGAGATAGTTACAAGCTTTCATGTCTGAGTTACAATCACACAATGATCAAACACCCATCCTCCACCAGTGCACATTCCCCACCACCAATATCCCCGCTATCCTCCCCACTTTCCCACCCTCCCCCTGCCTCCATGGCAGACAATATTCCCATACTCTCTCTCTACTTTTTGGCATTATGGCTTGCAACACAGATACTGAGAGGTCATCATGTTTGGTCCATTATCTACTTTCGGCATGCGTCTACCATCCCGACTGATTCCTCCAGCCATCATTTTCTTAGTGGTCCCTTCTCTATTTTATCTGCTTTCTCTCCTCCACTCATGAAGCAGTCTTCCAGCTATGGGGCAATCCTCCTGGTCCTTGTATCTACTGTCTTCGGGTGTCAGCCTCATGTGATGTTGAGTGTGACTGCATTTGTGTGACTGCACAAATGAGTGCAGTCCTATGTCTGTCCCTCTCTTTCTTTTTTTAATTTTTTTTATTTAACTTTATCTTCCTCAACTGTTTTTCAAGAGTATTCTTTTAAAGTCCACAACAATATTCTTTATTTAAGAAACAGAGTAGTAGATAATAACTTTGTAAGTATTTGGGTTTTTTTTATTTTTTTAATTATTATTTTTAATTTTTATATTATTTTCTAATTAGTGAATCACCATGAGGGTACAGTTACAGATTTACACATTTTCATGCTTGTGTTTCCGTCATACATGTTCGAGAACCCATCCCTCCACCAGTGCCCATTCTCTACCACCAATAAACCCAGTATCACTCCCACCCCCTAATCCCATCTTCCCCCCCAACCCACCCTACCTCTGTGGCAGGGTATTCTGTTTTGTTCTCTCTCTCCAGTTGTGTGTTGCAATAGGGGTATTGAGTGGCCATTGTGTTCAGTCTCTAGTCTGCTTTCAGCACTCATCTCCCTTCCCGCAGGTGGTCTCCAACAACATTTTACTTGGTATTCCCTTCTCTATCTGAGCTGCCTTTTCCTGCAGCATGTGAGGCCAGCTTCCAAGCCATGGAGCCAACCTCCTGGTATTTATTTCTACTATTCTTGGGTACTAGTCTCCTATTCTGTTATTTTATATTCCACAGATGAGTGCAATCTTCTATGTCTATCTCTCTCTTTCTGACTCATATCACTTAGCATGATACTCTCCATGTCTATCCATTTATAAGCAAATTTCATGACTTCATCTCTCCTAACAGCTGCATAGTATTCCATTGTGTAGATGTTCCAAAGTTTCTTTAACTTGTCATCTGTTTTAGGGTACTCAGGTTGTTTTCAGATTTTGGCTATTATGAAGAGCGCTGCAATGAATATATAGGTACAGATGTCATTTCTACTCTGCTTTTTTGCATCCTCGGGATATATTCCCAGAAGTGGTATTGCGGGGTGATATGGAATCTCAATTTCTAGTTTTTGAAGGACTGTCCATATTGTTTTCCAGAAAGGCGGGACCAGTCGGCATTCCCACCAACATGAAGGAGCATCCCTTTTCCCCCATATCCATGCCAGCACCGGTTGCTTTTGAATGTGTGCCAGTCTCTGTGGTGTGAGATGATTGTTGTTTTGATTTGCATCTCCCTGATGACTAGCAATGTGGAGCATTTTTTCATGTGCCTTTTGGCCATTTGTATTAAAGAAGTCAGTTTTAATAAGAGGATCCGGACTTTCTTTATTGAGAAACATGATTAAAAGTCTGGCATTGGGTACATGACTTTTATTTTAAACTGTGAAAGAAGTAGGATGCAAGGTCAATGAGTTCTTTGAAACAACTCATGAAGGCCAAGTTATATCAATCAGATCCCGAAGGTGTATAAGTAGGAACTGGGAAATCTGTAGACTGAGATATGGAAATTAGAATTCTTGAGAAAATATTCACAAAGTTTTTATTTGCAAATCTCTTACTACTTTAACTTTGAGTTTTCATGATGCTAGATTGTTCAAATCTTTCTTGAATTTTGTGAAACAACCCCCATAGTTTCCTTTCAATATATTTTTATTATCTTTTTCCTTTCTTTGGAATGACTGATTAAAAACAAAACAGATCAATTTTCTTGTTGATTTCTTTTAAATTCCACCAATTCCACCCCCAAAAGTGTTACTTTATTTCACTTGTAACCATAAGGATTTTGATATAAAAAGTGTATTTCACACACTGAAATGAGTCAGTGAGAAAATATTGAAATGTTTGCACAAGGGGTAAGGCATTATCTAAAAATTATTTTAGAAACACCACATTTATTTTAAATTTTTTCTCTTTCCCCAATCCTCAGCTTTACATCAACATTATCTTTTATCCATTTTACCTGCACAAGATGTCAAGTATCCATTCCCACTGCAGCTATCCTGGTTCAGGTCCAAATCATTTTTCTTCTTGACTACTGAAATGAGCTTCAAATTGTTCTCCTTAACTTTAATACAAATGATTTTTTAAACACTCCCCTTAATCCATTTGCCACCCTGCTGTCAAGAGTGTTTTGCAACTGATAGAAGATCACATGCTCATATACATCTGCTCAAATTATTAAACAACACATTTCTCTTTTTTAATTTTTTTTTTATTTTTAAGGTAATCACTGTGAGGTACAGTGACAAACTTACAAACTTTCGTGTTTACTTTTCAGTCATACAATGATCGAGTTCACATCCCTCCACCAAATTTCTATTCAAAAAATTTGACCCCTCAAGTTCTGCATTCCAATCTCTTCTGAGTCTGGTCCCAATTTTATTCTTTAAGAACTATCACATACAGATAAAGCACTAAAGTGCACAAACTCCATTTAAGATCATATTTTCAATTTCAGGTGCATGCATATGCGTTTCTTATATTTGAGGTATATTTCCCCTCTCTTTATTCTCGTCTTTAAACATAGGTGCTGTCTCTTTCAATGCGTCCTCTTTGCATTGCCAGGGATTGAACCCAAAAGCTCACAAATGTAAGACAAGTAAGTGCACATACCTGGTCCTTCTAATGTATTCTTGTAGCAAGTTGATTACAATTATAGCAATTTCTTCACTTTTGCCTCACCACTATCCTAAAATTTATTCCAGAGTCTATCTTATTTATTATTTTTATGATCTAAAGGGGCTGGAGGAATAGATCAGCGGGGAGGGAATTGGCTTTGCACGTGGCCCACCCGGATTTGATTCCTCCGCCCCTCTCAGAGAGCCCAGCAAGCTATCAAGAGTATCTCACCCACACAACAGAGCCTGGCAAGCTACCTGTGGCGAATTCCATATGCCAAAAACAGTAACAACAAGTTTCACAATGGAGACATTCCTGGTGCCCGCTCGAGCAAATCGATGAGCAATGGGATGACAGTGACAGTGACAGTGACATGATCTAAAGGAACAGCATTTCAAAAGCAGAAACCTGGTAAATAAAGGATATACAAAAGGAATCCAAGGATGTTAGTATTAATAATGACAATAGAGAAGATACATCTGGTCTGTAACATGGGTGATCTTAAAAGAAATCAAGAGTGAAGAATTGGTCAATAATGTCCATGTTTAGAGAGTAAAAATTCAAGTTTCCTAAATTCAATGCTCTGTTCATAGCATGATGAAAGAAGTGAGTATGCTTATATGTGAGAAGATAGGAAAAAGATAAAGCAAAACATGTTCACTATTCTTGAGAAGTAGAAAAATAATATAAGGATAATGAGGACAGACCAGTCCTTATTTATGAGGGGCATTAGAAAGCCCCTAGAAAAGGAGGCAAAAGCTGGTAGAGTTGACACTGTTAAATGAGAGAGAAACTTCCTCTTTGAACTAGAAAATAGGTCTGGACACAATGATTATTTGTCGGGGGCAAAATGGGGTGGAATGAGCTATCTTAAAGACAATAAAGAAATAAACAGAAAGAACTGTGGTTTCTGGTGTTTTCACTCAGCAATACAAAGCATATTTCCGTTGCTGCTATCAAGAACTCTCCCCCAAGCAAAGTTCATCTAATATAGAGTCAAGACAAAGGTAGAATAACCATAATTTTGTAAAGGGGAGATGTTAAAGACATAAAGACAGCAAAGATCACTTAAATTGTATCCGTTTCACGTCAAGGGCACCCTCATAATCACATTTAGATACACATGGATGGGCTGGGGAAACAGTCGGGTGGACCTTAATTTAATTTAACTAATTGATTTATTGGTTTCATTAATTGCTGTCAAAGGATACAAATACTGTCCCCAAGGGCCACAGTTTAGTTGGTCATCACTACAGCTTCTAGAAAAGTAATTGGATTTCTTAGTTTAGCCCTCGAGGTGAGCTATCAAATTGCTGGCAGGATTTAACAACATAGTGCCATGGAAAATAAAGACAGAGAACTACCTATTGAAATAAACAGTGCCTTCTTCCTTCTCATTTTCTTCTGTGACAAGGTCTTATTCTATTAGTCTTCTAAAATTTCTTTTTATCAGAGTAAATTACTTTTATTTCTTCCTTAAGCATTCTATCATCTTTTTGTGCTTCGGATTTCAACTTCAATCTCAGTTTTTTCCCCCTTACCTTAGATGCCATCAAATCTTCATATATAAATGGAATATTAATCAATAAACATTATATAAAATTATTTACTCAGAAGCTTCAACTGACTTATTTTTCCTAAATTGCAGCCTTGGGACATAAAGCTTAAACCCAGAATCTTGACTATGGTGCTTTCTTTCTTTATTTGTGTAAAACTATTACCTATCCAATTTTTAAAAGGTAAATATTAAGTATTAAGAAGAAAATAAAAGTAATTCATATGTACTATTTTTTATCTTTTTTCTCTGTATACCTTAATCTAATTCTCAGGGGGAAATTTTCTCAAGGAGGAAAGCTTTGAGTAAAGCCTTCAAAAACTGCTTTACTATATTGTACAATTCTCTCCTTATTATCTTTTCCAAATGTGGCATCTCTAGGATGCTAAAGAACTTGTATTAACACCTAGTAGAAATAAAGCAGTTGACAGACACTGTAGCTAATGTACCTAGAAAAGTATGGTTATCATTAGACTGGGAATTATTGTTATGAGCAGGAGAGTAAGGGGAAAGAAAGAGAGAGTTAGAAGGAGGTAGGGAAGGATGGAGAGGCAGAGACTATGATATGTATCATGCACAAGAATAGCAGCCGTTCAAAGAGAAATTTGCTCATCCCTACACATAGGAGATATTTGCTGGTGACACTTTTCAAAATATCTGGCAGAACGATAGTCATTTTGAACATATTTAAATCCAACATCTGTTATATAAATGAAATTAACTAATAGAGTTTGAGTCATAGTCATTGATATGATCTTGTTCATCTGATATCATTCCAGGGACATTTGGATGTTAAGATAATCTTAGTATTTCAAGACATAATAAATTTGACAATGTTTTCTTCATTGTCCATACATGTATTCCACTACAAAACACAGTTTTCTTTCAAACATTTTAATTTTGATTCCTAAATTAATTTGGAACTTTATTTATTCTGCAAGTATGTGTAGAACTTCCATTTCATTAGCAGCGTTAAGGCCTCCATGATAAATGCAGCAGTAAGAAAGCTGAAAACCATAGGGGCAGTTGCAAGATACCAGTATCAACTCACAGACTGGAAGGAAGATTTTTATAAGAGAAACTCTCTGATGTCCAAAGGACAATGAGAATCAGAAATAAGCATGATTAGTTTAAATCTCACTCTCTTATTTAGTTTGTGGTTCAACACTGCCTCCCATGGCATTATATACTTGAGTAATTTCATTGTATATATACGTGGGTGCCTTTACTATGAAGCCATACTGTTGTTATGCTGTTAGGGAGTGATTGAAATACAAGAGCACAATCATGAAAAAAAATACTACTTTTACTGCCTATAAAATATACTTTGCTTTCTATAGTGACACTCACATTGAATTACAATTTTCCATACTATGGTTTCTTAAGACGCTCGGTGTGCTTTTAGCTTTTATGACAATGATTTGGTTTTAACTGTACATGTGAAATATAAATATGGTCACCACAGATGGTATGTTTCATGTAACAAACCAAATTATTACAATGTGCTAAGCTGGAAAGCCCAAGAATCAGAAACCTTTGAAAGCACCCACAATGTTTTTCAGCCAATGAACTTCCTTATCAACATCACTATGAATATCATCTTGTCATTTGGGGGCCTTTTTACAGAAGAACTTGTTAGATGTCTGCAGTAGGGTTCCAAGTGGCAACGCGGTAACCTAAATTCTCCTCTCTAGGGCAATCAGCTCTTTTGATAATAATTCTTAAAATTGTTTTATGGACTCCTAGAACTGGAAAGGCGCTTAGAGATGATCTAATATAGATCGACTCCTCAGCTGGGACCTGCTTCTAGACACACAATGGATTTAGCTCTATTCCCATTATTTCTCTTCATTTTGTTTGTACAGTTCCTCTTTCTTTCTATTCAGAATCCAGAGCTATAGCATCAGTCTGCTTCCAAATTTCATTTAAGCTCCATTCAATTGAAAGCTGGCATTTCTGTGGTGTTGTTTGCTATTATTTAGCATGAAAAATAGGATCCATCAGAATGGAAACTGGACTAATCCAGAGGCATTTTGCATAAAAAATCAATATTGCTTGGCTCCAAGGACTAAGGGCCTACCACACACTCTCTCTTATTATCTCCTTTATGTCTCTATCTGTATGTCTCTTCTCTCTCTCTCTCTCTCTCTCTCTCTCTCTCTCTCTCTCTCTCTCTCTCTCTCTCTCTGGCTCTACAAAATAACTTCACTAAATCCTCATTCCACAAGACCCAGTTTAAATATGATTATTTTTACTAATTCATATTAATAATTATATCATTTCCCATAAGTCACAAGCTCTTTGTATACAATACATCTCTGCTATAATAGTTGCTTAAGAGTCTGTCCCCCACAGTGAGATTATGTAGTTTTTTAAAGGAAAGTCACTCTATCTTATCATTTTCATGTTCCAGTGCCTGCAATAGCAGAACCGTTTAATAAACGTCTGAATGTGGAAGAAAATGTCAAAAAAAATACATGAAGAAGATAGCTCTTTTTATTGAACCTCAGGGAGCATCAGAAAAAGAAAGTAAAATGTGAAAAACCTCATATTTTTTTCCTGTAGCCAGAAAAATCTTATAATATAGTCAGACTATCCGAATCAGTATAGTAAATTCATTTCTGAAAATGAGGCAAGTTTATTTCACCTTTGCACCTCTGATAGCTCAGGGCAGTGTTATTTAAATTGTTTATTCTCTGTTCAGATTATTTTCAATGCCATGCATTCTCCAATAATATTAACCAACTGCACATTCTCAATATAAAGATGGATTATAGGGGCGGATGCCAACATTTTCTTTTGTAAATACTGTACATGGAATTGTCATTGAAAGGCATTTCATTAATGTCATTTGAAAAACAGATTAACTTCAGGAGCTATTGTCTGTGGTATTTTACTGCTGTTTTCAACTGTTCTGCATTCTGTACTGTAGTCTTCACAAAAGAACACTAGAGGGATCAGCTTCATATTTTTCAGAGCCCTTTGTGTTAAGAAAGCCAAGTACAATTATGGCTCTTCCCAAAAGAAGGAAAAAATAAGGTTGGCAATAGGGTGTTACCACCCAGAACCTCACAAATAGCTGCAAATGTAACCAAAATGGCTTTCTCAGCCTTTATAAACCCAGAAACCTACGTGGCATTTTCTATGACTAGAGGCAGCACTTTGGGAAATTACCTTTAGAAAACTGGTTAGAGGTCTATCCGAGCTTTGAAAATAGCCTGCAACCTGGAGAGGGACTAAAGGAATAAATAAGCAGACTTGTTGTTTAATAAGGCTGCCAATTTTTTTTTTTTTACATCTAGAGGACAAAATCAAGTAAATGTCAAATTTTTCCCAGCTGGTAAACACATTTATATTTCAAACTAACATCCTCCAAAAGGACGAGGACTAATAATGAAAGAGTAAAAAAAAAAATGAATTCCCTTATTTGTAAACAGTGTCGAGAAATAATTCAGTCATTCTTATTGTGAATATTTATTCCTCTTTGCCTTGCTTAAACAGTGGCCCTGAATAAAGATATAAATGGATATGAGTATACAATTTGATGTGTGTGTCTACCTAACAGCAAAGTAATCCAGGCAGAAACCCAAGTTTGTGAAACAAGGTAACTGGATAAGATAAAAGTATCGGGGAGGAGGGGAAAAAAAACCCCACCTTTTGTCTATTGTGTTACACAGTGGCTTTAATTTGTTGATTCCAGAAAAAGCTTGTCAGATCCTAAATGGATTTGGTTAGTGAATTACCTTACTTGCTGATCTTCTTGGTCCCTAGGGTTTGTCCTAATTAAAATAAAAACCACACTGCTCTAATAATTTGTTCATACCATTTCTCTTCTTAAAACTTTGCAGTAGCTTTTAATTGCTCTCAAGCCTAGACTCCAAATTAAAATCGATATTGGGACTCCAAGTCCATATCTCAACTGTTCTCATGTCTCTGACCCCACTGCTGGCCTTCTGCTCGACACAGCAAGGGATGTCACTCCAGGCAGTCAATCTGCTTGACTCCAATAACATCTTGACATGATTCCCCTTTTTCTTGATTGTACCTTTCTCTTCTCCAATAAATAAACACTCAGCCCGGGTACAGCTGCAAAGGCCTATTTTTGTTGGCCATCCTGGGTTGTCCTTTATAGGATTTGAGGGGCAATATATCTTGTCTCGTTTCTTCTGAAATCACAGATTTGTCGTTGTTTGATTTCTTCTAAAGTCCACAGCAGTCACAGGGCATCGAGGCTGCATAAAAAAGTTGTGTTTTTTTTTTCCTGGGAAGAGATGAGAAAGAAAACTTAAATCTTTGTCTTTATAAGTAGAGTGAGCATGTATTCAAAATTTTCTGGAAAAGTACTATGGGCCCATCTGCCATTCCTCTTCAACCCTCACTTGGTTCGTCCCTGAGCTGTTAAAAAAAAAAAGGCAGAGGAAAAAGAACCCTGGTTTTCCTTTATGATGGAACTTTCCAACAATAATCTTCCATAAAAGGAATGGGTCCTGTTTCAGAGCCAAAGGATCTGCCTCCAGAAGTTTGGGCTAGTGTGATTTTTTTTTTGTCGGATTTTTTTTTATACTTTCAGACAACGTGGAACTACTGGAATGGTGCCCTCAGTCCCAGCCCTCCTAGGAATTACTCAGTGTTTCAGAGCCCTGAGCCAGTAACCACCTCCCAAACCCTGCCCATCCACCTCTGCCACGTTAGCTCTGAAAGAGGCTGAGTGAGCTGTGGGTTCAGGAAAGCCGAAGTAATTGAGTCTCCTATGTTAAAAAAAAATCTTCAACAGGATATAATATATAGACATTTTCAAGGAGCAAAAATACACCCTTCTCCTGATTCCAGTTCCATACTTGCTACAGAACCTTACCAAGTGAATGAGTTATTTAGATCTCCACTCCAGATTCTCCAAAGCTAAGGGAAGCAAGACACTTAGAAACATGGCAAAGGTCCACCCATCCAGGTACATTGGCCCAAGACTGCATTTTCCACATATATAGAATTCATGGGGCTTCTTTTTCTAAATTATTCATCAAAAAACAAGACATTGGAAAGTACCTTCTATGAACTTCTTTCAGGGATAAATGCTTTGTTCTAATATTTTCACCTTGAGTTAGCTTTTGCTGATTCCTCCCAAGATAAAAAGGGGACTAGACTTTTAGAATGAAGTGGATCTTCAGAATGATTACCTTTTTTTTTTTTTGACATTTTGGGAGGTGGCATACTGGTTCCCAGCTCTAGGGTTTGAGCCATCCTTTCTATTGCAACCAGACTGGTAGATATTCCTAACACCACAGTTTCTCAACCCTAGAACTAGGGAACTTGAAGCAGATGCATATGATCAAATAAATTACTAATAAAATGAATAAGGAAGAGAAAGGTGTGTCTTTTGGCACTGTGGGTTCTGCCAAAATTTTTTTAAAGGATATTAAGGGCCAGAACAATAGTACAGCAGATAGGCCTTTGCCTTGCATGTGGCCAAGCCAGGTTCAATCCCTAGCATCCCATATGATCCCCCAAGCACCACCAGGAGTAATTCCTGAGTACCAAAACAGGAGTAACCCCTGAGCATTTCTGGGTGTGACCCCCCACTTTCAGCCAGCAAAAAAAAAAGGGTATCAGTTTCCAAACAATCTGACTAGGTATTTTTCCTAACCTGGAGATTGCAGTATCTTTTACACACACACACACACACACACACACACACACACACACACACACACACACCTCGCTGTGAAAGTGAATCTTGGGGAATTTGAATCTTGTTTACCTCTAATACTTTTGTTTGGACATGCTATTACACATGAGTCTTATGATTCAATCCAGAAGATGGAGTAGAATTGATAATCTACTTAGTTTATCCCCAACCCTAGTGATGTAGACTCCTTACTATTCAGATGATGGTGTAATCTTCCCATGGTTAGAAACCTCATCTGTTATGTGTTTTCTTTAATACCTAAAACAAAGTGTTTGATGTAATAAGTTAAATTAAATTGATTCAATATTAGCAAAACTTACTGTGGTCTCCAGCCTCACCTCCACACAAACTATAAGTAACTGCATGTGTTTAGCTCTGCCTTGACATCAGTGTATTTATCTGGAAAACAAAGGGTTACAGCAGAAGACTTTGGTATTGCCACTTCTAGTTTATTTTTCTGCTATGTTTTTATTATCTTAGTCACATTTCACATCAAAAAGACATCCAATGGTGACCGAAGTTTCCAAATTGAGTTTTTTCAATCCCATCCCTTCTACTAACTAGCTTCAGGATTTGGGAAAGCTCTTTATCTCTCTTTGCTGAGTCTCTTTCTTTTCCTCTAAAATGGAAATAATAGTAACATATTCTCCAAGCAGCTGCTGAAATGAGACTAGACTCATTTACAGAATCTGAACAGTATATGTTATAGTAGACATTCAGTAAAATTTCACTATAATTAAGGAACCTATGCTATAGTACAGCTGGTAGGGCATCTGCCTTGCATGTGGCCATCTTGGGTTCAATCCCCAGCACTCCATATGGCTCCCCAAACCCACCAAGAATGATCAGTGAACATGACTACAGGAGTAAGCCTTGAGCACCATCAGGTGTAGTACAAAAACAAAAAAACTCACTATAATTACGTGAATCATTTCCATATTTTGAAGTTAGATCATCATTTGTGCCTGAAACGGAGACATTCAAAGAGCTATACATTTTTTATTTCAAACTTGTATCGGCAGTAATCTAAATCCTGCACTGATCTGTCTAACAAGGTATAAAGAATACAAGAATAAAATCCTGGTTGTAGTATCCATCCATTTATCAAGAATATGGGAGATAGTATAGCAGGCAAGGAGATTGCTTTGCTAGCAATTGGCCCAGGTTCAATTTGGTTCAATTCATGGCACATCCATACTAGTCCCCAAGCCTGCCAGGAGTAATTCCTGAGCACAGAGCTAGTAGTAAGCCCTGAGCATTGCCATATCTGGTCCCCAAATAGCAACAAAAGAATATGACTACTAGAAATTTCTAAAAATCACAGTATAGTATTATCCATATACAGACCTTAAACACACAATTAAAAGGCAATTCATCCAAGTTTCATTCATCCCAGGTTCGATTCCTCTGTTCCTCTCAGAGACATCGTCAGGCTAACAAGAGTATCCAGCCTGGCAAGCTACCCGTGGCGTATTCAATATGCAAAAAACAGTAACAGCAAGTCTCACATTGGAGATGTTACTGGTGCCCACTCGAGCAAGTCAATGAGCAACGGGGTGACAGTGCAGAGCAATGCTACAGATCTCCACAGACTTATCATTCCGAGGAAGATTTTTGTTTCCTATGTTTAAAATACTTTAATATTTTTCTTCATTCAGGACATTAGCATGAAGAAATATTGACAAAACTATATTGTTTATTCTTGTTACTATTATTAGTATTACCCTAGCCACAGTACCAGAACAGATTTTGTCCTTTGGTAAAACATGGTCATTTTCTGAGCAGAGTTTATGAAGATTGAAATTGAAAGAGCTGTGAACTATGGATAACCCATATATGCCTAAATGCTTGTTACATTATTATTTTTCTCACAATTATTCTATGCACCAAAAATCTAGATTTATTTGGAAAAGCTCAGAACAATGAAATACATACAGTACTGATTTCAAATGCAAATGTCATGTCACTTTTAAATGAGTCAACCTTCAAAAGACAATGATAAATCAACCAGATAATTTCTGCGTGTCAAGGAGTTTTAAAGGTGATAGCTAGTAAATTGGAGTACACATTAAAGTTTCTCAAATAAAAATGTTAAATATAAGTTACTCCTTCATCCATATCTAAAACCTGTCAAGTAGAGAGGAAAATAATCTCTCCCACCCCTACCCGTTAACTGAACAGATCACATAGGTAGCTGAGAGTTTTCCACCTTTCCAGAGTGGCCCCAGGTAGAGTGGCAGAGTCACAGGTAGAGTGGAAATTCCAGGTGCAGGGGTGTGAGTTTCCCTTTTTTTCCCCTCAACATCAATCTAGCAGGGTTGCAGATAGTCCAAACTCCAAAGTAGCAAATGCCCAGTAAACAATCAGGATGACAGATAAAAATGGCTATTTCTGGATCTGTCAAATCTCTAAACAGTTGAGTACTAGTTTAGGGTTCATCTCAGCCAGGACAGTGATTTATGAATTTGTGTATGCCCCCCCACCCCCGACCTGCACTTAGAATAAGCATCTCTAAAACACTGAATTTCGGGTACCAAGTTTGCAGCATCTGGAACTTTAAAGTGTGGGTGGAGGTGCAGAAGTTAATGATGATCCCTATTTTCACCAACTCTCACAAAAAGCTGGAGCCCTACAGGTTACACGTATCATACATATTTTACAGAAAGATCGACACTGCCTGTTGTTAATTGACTGAGTGGGCTGAGAATTGCTGCGAATTAAGGAGGCAGAAAAATCGTGTGACACGAAAATGATTTTTTCCCTCTTTCTATGGATCAGAACCTTAATCACACCATAAATTCTTCTACCCCATATCGCTGGAGCAGATGGTCTTCATTTCAGAGACCATGTAAAATGCAGTGTGTGCTTCTTCCTTCCCAAATAAAAAGAATTTTGAGTAAACTATTGCCTTTTCATGGGATATTTAGCAATGACACCCACATAAAACAACACAGCTGGAAATTTGAAAGGAGCAGTCCATTTACTTGATAGCACCCCCTCTCTGCCTCCCTCTCAAGCTAGAATTCATGTGCTGTGCCTTTAAGACAAGGGTCTTGCTGGCAACTCTAGGCTGAACTCTGCCCTGGAAGCTGTGAGTCAGACTGCAGGCTCAGACAAATGGAATCTCCCCCAGTGAGAGCCCACCAGTCTTCCACTGCGAAAAGACTGCAGAGTATCAGAGTGCCAGAGGGCTAGATTTTCCCCCACAGAAACCGACTTCCCAGCTCGGAGGGCGCTTGTTTCTTTCCTGAGAGGGCCTGAATTGTCCTAAAAGCTTGTAACAATCGAAAAGTATAGATCATGATGCTGGCAAAAACCCTTCCTTCCTTCCCTTCATGAAAGACCACATGGGCAAAATAGAGTTGAATTGAGGCCAAAACCTGGGCTAGGGAACAGGGACCATAGCTTACTTTTGGTTCAGTCTTTACACAGCACTTCGACCACACACACACACAAACACACACACACACACACACATACACACACACACACACACACGTGCGCGTGCCCAGGAGGAGAGAGGGGGCGGGGAGAGAGGGAGAAAGAGAACAGGGGAGGGGAGGGGAGGGGAGAGGAGGGGAGGGGAGGGGAGAGGAGGGGAGGAGAGGGGAGAGGAGGGGAGGGGAGAGGAGGGGAGGGGAGAGGAGGTTAAGGGACAAAGAAGCAAGGAGAGAGTATGGGGGAGAGAGAGTGTGATAGAGAGAGAGAAAGAGAGAGAGGAGAAATGGGAAGGAGGGAAAGGGGGAGAGAGGGGGGAAGAGAAGGAAGGCAGGCGGAATGAAAGCAAGATAAACTGAAAGAGCAACTAAAACAAGGTTCGTCTCATCCCTCCCACACTTCCAGATTTTTTTTTTTTTGGCAGCTCCACCCTTGCTAATATTCCCAAGGGAATTTTTAAGCAAAGTTAAGAAACTCACAAAATTCAGTCTGTGGACACCTGGGAAACTTTCTGAGAGAGCAATCTCTAATGGCAAGTTTCAAATTGAGGCAAGCAAGACCTGTGACTTAATGCCTCTCTTGAAAGAGACTCTTTGATCCCCTCTTCATCGCACTGCACCTGCATCCCCAGACCCCCAGGAAAGGTAATTTATATGACATCCAGCCAAGGCGACACGGTTTGGATACACTATCCCATACCTGCATTTGTGAACATTTCTGTTCCATTTGTTCAGCTATGCCTAATAGTATTACAAAGAAACATAAAAGGAATGACTCAAATATAAAGAATTTGCAAAATACTCATTAAATAAAATATCTTCTTTTTCCATTACACATTGAGGAAATATGTTGTTCATATAGTAAGAAAGTTTTCTGAAGAGCAAATATTAAAATTTAGTTACATTTTGCTTCATAGACGTTTTGTGCAAAAAAAAAAGTTCTGTGCAATATTAGTTTGTAATCTGGTATTGATATCTGCATGTTTTGTGTTCCTTAAACATATTTTCACATACATTTACAACTCTAAGATGACAAAGAGCTGCTGCTGATTTTTTTTTCTTTTTGGGTCATACTCAGCAATGCACAGGGGTTACTCCTGGTTTTGCACTCAGAAATAACTTCTGGTAATGCTCGGGGGACCATATGGGATTCTGGGAATTGAACTCAGGTCGACTGTGTACAAGGCAAATGCCCTACTCACTGTACTGTTGCTCCAGCCCCTAATAATTTATCCTTAATTCAAGATGCAATCCAAAATAGTAACTTTAAACTAATTAGATTTGATTATATACATAATTTAATATATAATATATAACATTTATTTTATATATAATATTTGATATGCCTAAAACAGTAACAAGTCTCACAATGGAGACATTACTGGTGCCTGCTCAAGCAAATCGATGAACAACGACAGTGCTACAACAGTGCTACAGTGCTACATATATAATATTTTATATATTATAAAGTATAACCTTATTTAGTTAATCTTGTTAAATTAGCAATAGCGGTGTAGCAGCCAAATAAAAATATTGGACAATAATGTTTAAAAATTCAGAAATATTGGGACTGGAGCAATAGCACAGTGGGTAGGGCATTTGCCTTGCACATGACTAAAAAAAAAATTCGGAAATATTCACGTTGTAACATTAAATTTAATTTTCGTTCTGATGAGATTTCCACAGATTTCTTTTCTGGAACTAAAATTTAACCTGGAATTCAAAGTCCTTAATGATCTGATTGTAACATTTCACTTCTTTCCTTGGTTCTTTTCTACCTTCTACCATCCATCCTTTCTCCTTTGTCTCTGAATACCTTTAATGACATTGAGAATATCAGAATCCATCTCCTTCTCTTATTTTCCTCATGCTAGTTATACTATTTTGATTTTCTGAAAATGATTCTTTATGTCCCATTCTCCTCCTGTTGTTGGTGGGACCCCACAGGATACTTATGTGAGACGTGGAGGAGGGTGACAGTTATTTTTTTCCTGATCTACCTCTGCCACCCCAAGAGCTAGCTGGGAATACAAGGACTGATAAAGTCTGCCATGAGCCCCTGCTCAGCACAGGCCAAAGCCCTGCCAGCCCCACCAGGTGACTGCCAAGCCACACCATTGTTCACTTGGTTCTCAGTATGAGAGTTGATCCCCGTCACCCGATTTCTCGGGGAGCCGTGGATTCAGGTCGGAGCAAAGAATTGCTCTTTGCACAAAAGGAAAGTCAGCCTTAGCCCTCACCCAGGGTTACCAAGGTCTTATCTCACCTCCTAGAAAATAATTTCATGAGTGGATGAGCAGTAGAGTAAAACAGAATTTATTTGAAGGGATTTGAAGGTAAAGAGGTGAGGAAAATAAGAGAGAGGCAGTAACACTCTAGGGAGAGGAGCCCCTACACACGTCCCAGCATTAGATATGAAAGTCCAAATCTCAAGAGGAGAGAAGTGGGAGACATGTGTGCTCGGGCACATGTGCTCAGCCACGTAGGCACAAGGGCTCAGGCAGCTTATGCGTACCCTCCCTTTGTTCAAGGTGGCTTTTCTAGGGTTTTCCAAAGGTGCCCCATGTGGGGCTTTCTGGCTAGGTTGTTTCCAAGGGCGTAGAGTTGGGAGTGGTCTTCTTTGAAACACCTTTTCTTGACCTTAGCTTCTGCTGGATCTTCTCCTGGAGGCTGGGCCCAGCTTTCTCAGGTCTGGGCTAGCTGAAGGTTAACCAGATTAAAGGAAGGAATTGAGGGTTCTTAACTAATTCCCTTCAGGCCCTTTCTGTAAGGAGGAGTCTGGTCTCCTGGGGTCTGCTGCTGCAGAATGTCTTACCTTAGAAGATAATGTCTAATCAGAACTTGCTTTCTGTATCCACAAGGTGGGTCAGACTTAGGACTGGTGGCTTTATTTATTGCTTCTTAGATCTACCTGCCTACATCACTCCTTTGTAAAATCTCATTCTCTAAAGGCTAACAGATATTGCCATCAAGTTCTTCCAAAAAGCTGGTCTTACGTAGAAGGTCAATATATGTACTCCGTTGTGGCAATCTGTATTTCTCAAGCATCTCTGTAGATATTTACTGTATCCAATTCATTATAATCCTATTAGACACACTATACCTAGCATAACCACCATTTATTTTCATTATGATTTGATTTTTGGTTGTGGGGGGTGTGGGAGTATCTTACCACCTGACAGTGCTGAGGGCTTACTCTTAGATCTGTGCTCTGTGATTACTCCTGCCAGTGCTCAGGAGACCATAAGTTGTACAGGCAATAAAACCAGGTTAGCTACATGCAAGCAGATGGCTTAACTCCTGTAGTTATGTCTCCACACCCTGCCCTCTGTTCCACTCCCTCCTTCATATTTTTTCCTTTTTTGAAAAAAAAATTAATTCCTTAACCTTTTCTTCCCCTAAAAGACTCAGATATAAAGCATCATGGAAATTAATTTTTTTCTCAACCTGCTAACATCAGATAACAGAGTAAGTTTTCCTTAGTGTTTAGAATCATTATTTCAATAAAGTCAAAGAAAAATTAAGCCTGAACTACAGAGAGCAGTCAAGTAAGATGAGTAACTCAGATAATCATATTAAGCTGGTTCCCAGAAACCCTTCTAACTCTCATCTCTAGCTCACCAACACATGCAACTATGTGCCTCAGAAAATTGAATTCACCATGAGTGTTCATTTGTTTAATTTGGTTTACTTAATCAATATAAAACAAGTTTATGAGAAGGAACAAAAATGTTCTTGTCCATTTCTCTAAAAATTCTAGACTATAATCTGTTTTTATAGAACTAGTTACTCAAAAACTTGAGTTTGACTCTTTTGTTTGGCTTGGAAGTACTCCACAAAGTTGCCTGAAGGTGGATATTAGTATAGGGGTAGGAAACTATTTTCTTAATTAAGCACTTACTTCTCAACTCTTCTCTACACTGTCATAAAAAAGACAAAACAAAAAATGCTCTATTTTTTTAATCATAACCAAAAGGTCAAGAAGCAATGAAAAACAATACATTTGTTAGAAGAGTTGATAACTTCTCTGAAGCATATCAACTGATATGTCAAAAGCAATATTCAGTGCCTCCGTTATCTACCCCTAAAGCTGACCCCTCTTGCCCTTTCTTTAACACCTTTGCATATCTTCAGGCACATTTTCTGCCTCTGCTAGCACTTACTCTCTTGTTTTATTCCCTTTTTTGCATCCCTTAATTCCTGTCTCCTGGCCAGTTTTGCAGAGAGAGGGAGTAAAGGGTTTAAACCATGAGTTGTTTACTTTGGCCTTACCCATGTGTTCAGTGAATAAGAGAATCACTGACTAGAAATCATTCATATGTAACCAAAGAAATTTTTCCAAATTTCATATTTAGGCACTGTGATTTATGAAACTCTTAACAATAGTTTCGGATATGTAATGTCCCAACTTCAAACCTACCACCAGCATAAATACCTCTCCACCAATGACCCCAGGCTCCCTCCCACACCACGCTCGCCTTCTTAGCAAGCCCATTATAAAATTTTGTTATTCTATCTTAGATCACATGGTACAATACTGTTGACTCCGATGGTTGGTCTTTTTTTTTAACTTTTATATTGAATTACTGTGAGATGGACCCTTACAAAGCTGGTCATCATTGAATTTCAGTCATACTGTATTCCAACACCATCCTCTGCCAGTATACATTTCCCAGCACCAATGTCCCCAGGTTCCCTCCCATCACTCCCTACCCCATCCCCTGCCCCTGCCTGCCTCTATCACAGGTGCTCTCTCTCTCTCTCTCTCTCTCTCTCTCTCTCTCTCTCTCTCTCTCTCTCTCACTCTCTCGCTCTCTCTCTCTCTTCTTTTGAGCATTGTGGTTTGCAATATTGATACTGAAAGGTTACCAAGGATACCCTTTTATCTACTTTTAACTCTCAGATCTTGTCTAGCATGATCATTCCCAGCTATTCTTGTCACACTGGCCTCTTCTCTATCTTACCTACCCTCAGCCCCACACACACTTGTGGTTAGTTCCAACCATTGACCAATCCTCCTAACCCTTATTTCCCCTGGCCATGGGTATTTGTTTTCTACTATATACTTTTTATTACCACAAATGTATTCAGTCATTCTGTATCTGTTCCTCTTCTTCTGACTCATTTCACTAAGCATGATACTCTCCATGTCCATACTTTTATAGGCAAATTTCATGACTTCATTTTTCCTGAAAGCTGCATAGTATTCCATTGTGTAGATGTACCATAGTTTCTTTATCCATTCATCTGTTCTTGGGCACTTAGGTTGTTTCCAGATTCTGGGTACGGTGAATAGTGCTGCAAAGAACATAGGACTCTGATGGTTTTGATGTGTATAGTCACCTCACCTCTACACCACCAAAGTATCTAATGCCCTTATGAGGTTAAAAAGACAAAGTACATCACTTGGGAAAGACAATATATCTTAGAAATATCTGTCTCGGTGCTGGAGTAATAGCACAGTGGGTAAGGCGTTTGCCTTGCACGCAGCCGACCCAGGTTCGGTTCCCAGCATCCCATATGGTCCCCTGAGTACTGCCAGGAGTAACTCCTGAGTGCAAACCCAGGAGATAACCCCTGTGCATTGCCGGTGTGACCCAAAAAGCAAAAAAATAAAAGAAAAAAGAAATATCTGTCTCATATTAATCAATGTGCTTCAGCCATGTTGATTTTTCTGCATACAATTAAGGGAAAAAATCAAATACAGTGCTCAACCATTTCAAAACTGAGAGCTAAAATGCTTGTTCCAAAACTATAAATTAATAAATTTTGGGACAGATAAATATTGTAGTGGGTGGGGTATTTGCCTTGCATATAGCCAACCCTGGTTCCATCCTTACTATCCCATTTGGTCCACTGAACACCACATGGAGTTATTTCTAAGTGCAGAGCCAGGAGTAATCCCTGGGCATATCCTAGATGTGGCTTTAAATACAAAAACTAACAAAAAAGAGCTTATAACATTTATGTCTCAGGTTACGTGTCAAGGATATCACAAATCTAGTAGTCAAAACTAACAGTCAAGGAATAAGTTTGGTGTCTTTGTCATAAAATGCAATTTAGTTACCTATTTTCCCACCACATTTGACACATTTATATAAATTAATAGTATTCTAAGATCCATTTGGTTTCTGGGAACATGGCAAACAATGGAGCATACCAAGTCTCATTGTAGAGGCATACCATATTTCTCTTTCTTTTTCAGAAATTGAACTACAGTGAGATACAGTTACAAAGTTGCTCAGACTGGGTTTCAGTCACACAATGGTCCAACACCCTCCTTCCACCAGTGTACATTTACTACCACCAATGTCCCTAGTTTCCCTCTTACCCCACATCTATCTCCTCCTCCTCCTCCTTCTCCCCCCCCCTCCTCCTCCTCCTCCTCCTCCTCCTCCTCCTCCTCCTCCTCCTCCTCCTCCTCCTCCTCCTCCTCCTCCTCCTCCTCCTTCTTCTTCTTCTTCTTCTTCTTCTTCTTCTTCTTCTTCTTCTTCTTCTTCTTCTTCTTCTTCTTCTTCTTCTTCTTCTTCTTCTTCTTCTTTTTCTCGTTCTCCTCTTCCTCCTTCTCCTTCTCCTCTTCCTCCTCCTCCTCCTCCTCCTTCTTCTTTTTCTTCTTCCCCCCACACACTGTGCCAAGCTTCCAACCATGGACCAGTCCTCTTGACCCCTGCTTTACCTGGCCTTGATATTAGTCTCATACACAAATGAGTGCTGTCATTTTATATCTGTTTCTCTCCTTCTGACTCATTTCACTCAGCATAATACTTTCCATTTCTACACATTTATAAGCAAATTTCATGACTTAATTTACTTTGTTTTTGATGAGAGAACAACTATTTTCTACAATACCTTTGCATCATCTTTTAAACATGCTCAAGTCTCTTTAGGTTTCTTAATTTTTTAAGAAAAGAACCCTATTCTCTCCTTTAGCTACTATCTTTCTTTCATGTCCTCTCAGAGAAACATCTTGAGAAAGTAGTTTATAAGCTCATCCTTCTTCTACAAGCCATTAAATTTTGGCATTCTTCCTATGCTCTTTTCTTTATTCTCTATCTTGTTTTATCCATTGATCCTTTTTTCTTTATTTCCTCTATCATGTTCTCTCCATTGATTCTGCCATCCTTCCAGTTTGTTTTCAAAACTGCATACAGTATGTTCTTTTCAAAGATGTTCAGAGGCAGATTTGATCATGTCATCCTTCTGTTATACAAACAAAAGATTTCTATTTTTATTGTGTAAGACATAAATTTCTTAATTTACTTGCACTACATTGTCTCACTCTACTTCTTTGCTAGTTCTATGTCATTCTAGAAACTTAACAACATGGCTTTCTTTTCAACATATACCTTTTTCCTCACCATTTTCTACTTCTTCACTACATCTTTCTCTATCATCATATTTTCACTTGCCAATTTCCATTCTTTACAACTATGTGTTCATCATTTTTCTAATGATTCTTATAGCATCATTGTCTTCATCAATTCAAATCTCCACAATAAAATTAACAAACTTCATGCCCTAGACAACAACAAAAAACATTGTCTCAGTCCTATAGTCTAGGAAGTCCAAGATCTAGATGAGAGCTTGCTTCTCTCTTGAAAGGAATCATCATCTCAGTATTATTTTCATATGCCTAAGACCAGAGAGAAAGAATGAAGCTTTCTCTCTTCTCTTCTCTTCTTATAATGGTAGTAATCCAATTCAGGAGGGTGCTAGTCCCATCACCAAATTACTTCCCCAAATCCCTACCTCCAAATTTCCATTCCGATTTTGGCTTCAACATTAATTCTGAAAAGTCGTAAACTTTTATTTTATGACAACTATAGTGAACTTCACAAAAGAACCTGGTAATCTCCCCATGTCATTTTTGATATGCTAAATACAGTAACAATAACAGGTCTCATTCTCCTGACCCAGAAAAGAACCTCCAATCGTTGGGAAAAACGAGTAAGGAGAGGCTGCTAAAATCTCAAGGCTGGGATGAATGGAGATGTTACTGGTGCCCGCTTGAGTAAATTGATGAACAATGGGATGACAGTGATACAGTGATAGTGAACTCACTTCTATCACTACAAAATTTTATTTTGAAGTTTTAGTACTCAGTAACTCATAATGTGATGGTGATTGGAAATAGAGGCTTTAAAGATAAAAATTAATATTAACTTAAATCATATAGGTAGTACTTGATTCAAGTTGACCAGTATTCTTATGGGAACACACAACATGCAAGGGGTAGCCATATGAATACACTGCAGAACACCTGTCTTCTATAAGTAAGAAGCATGTCTTCAAAGAAAGAGTTTTGATCTTGAACCCTCAAACATGTGAAAAAATTAGCTCCTGTTCTTTAAGTCACTTGTGGTATTTTATAGTGGCGGTCCTTAGAAAACAAATACAAACACCCACTTACTTTCCATTTTTCTACCATACCATCCTAAATTACTATGTCTTTATCTTCAGAGTCACCTCACTTCACCAAGTCATCGTTCAGTGATAGTATCAGAAAGTAAGAGGAAAGAAAAGAAGTTTTTTCCTGTTGTAAAGACCCAATGCTCCTTATTGAAATGTCTTTCCCAGAAGCTGCATTCACCACTCCCTTTTCACTGGCCAGATTATGGTCTTACCCTTAGATGTAAAAAAGGTTGGGGAATCAACTTATCTAGCCAACAACTCCTCCCAAATTAAACCAAGATCCTGTAACTAAGGAAGAGCAACAAATTAAAAGTTTTATGACTGCTAGCAATCTCTTTTTTAATGGATGTCACATAATCCTGTGGAATTTAGAAATGAATACACTAATGAACTAAACCCATGGTATTAATCTGAGAGTTACATACTTAGTATTTTATTTTGTTTGAATTTGTTTTTCCAGTCACACCTGGTAGTCCTCAGGGCTTACTCCTGGCTCTACTCTCAGGAATCATTCTGGTGGGTTTGGGCACCACAGGGAATGCCAGGGATCAAACCTGGTCAGCTGCATTTATGACAAGTGACCTAGTCAGTGTACTATCTTCTCATTGGTTTTATTATATTTTTAATATTTAAGGGAATTGGTATGCTGGGGTATCCAATGTATTAAATCTGAGATTTTCGTTTAAATTACAATTAGACGCTTTGCTAAACTTTTTTATTTCAAAGGCATAGAGAGTATTACTGACTTATAAGTAGTTCTAAGGCAGCTAGAAACTTAAATTTAATCATATTTGAAAGCTTAATCAATTGTAGTTTTAAGGTTTACTTAAATACTTAGAAAGATTTAACTTGTTAATAACATAGTTGAATGTCAATAATTAAGCATTTTAAATTTATAAATTTAGTTTTAAATCTTTAAACCATTTTAATTGATTAGGTTTGAAGATCTTGAAAGTGATTGATAAAATATGCTAGCTTACTATAACAAATAAGGTTTCTAAATAGATATAAGACTAAAATTAAGTTTTATCTTTAATTTGTTATTAATTCAAAACTCAAGAGAATCACAAACTAGTCTTTTCTATGCATAAAAAATGCTCTAAAGAATACTAGAAAAAACTTCATATTGATAGGCACATGTTTATTATAATTTAAATAGGAATTTTAAGTTTGTGAGAGTTCTATTTTTTGTTAAATTATGTGCTTTTGAAATTTTTTGGAGCAAAAGAATGTCATGATCACATTTGTGCTTTAAAAAAATTTTTGGCATGTCTTTTCCTATTTTTTTCTTTTTTTGCTAGGTGAATTTCTTCTTAATATTTCAAGTAGATCCCTGGCAGCCAAAGACCTCTGGAACCCAGTCATAGCCATACTGAAGGCCCCTCTCCACATGTTCGGACAAGCCTCACACATGAAGGAACCAGCAGAGGAACCCAGGTGTGTGGGACCCGGGGCTGAGATTTCCAAGCCTGCTTGGATGGGGACTGGACCTCCTTCACCCAGATTCCCCCTCTTTCCAGTAGCAGTAGCGAGGCAACCACACCCACAAACTGCACCCAGTACCATGTAATCCCATCAATGGTAAGATCCAGAGACTATAAAACAAAGCTCCCAGAAGCACACGAACACATCTGAGGCCGAATGACATCTTATAGCCTAGTTCTCCCTTTCAGAGAACCTGGCAAGCTACAGAGAGCATCCTGCCCACAGAGCAGAGCCTGGCAAGCTCTCCGTGGTGCATTCCATATGCCAAATACAGTAACAATGATGAGTCTCATTCACCTTATCCTGAGCTTCCAATGCGATATCGTTGGGAAAAAGGAGTAAAGAGAGGCTGCTAAAACTTCAGGGATAGGACGAATGGAGACTTCAACTGGTGCCTGCTCAAGCAAATAGTGATCAACGGGATGACAGTGATACAGTAATTTCAAGCATCACCTCAAAGTTTGCTTCTTGTCAAAACTTCAGTAGAACACACAAACCCCAATAGTAAGAGCTTCTACCTAGTATGTCAATTCACTCTGCTCATCCTGTATCATGATCATTTCATTTTATTAACGTCACTTACATCTGTCTGCTTTACTAAAAGTTGCGACAATACTATCTTATTAACTTTCACATTTTGTGAGCCTAAGAAGATGTTATATATATATATATTGCAAAGCTTAAGATTTTAATCTGAATTCCTTACAACTCACAAAAGTATAGTAAATCACATGACACCTTATCTCACAGGCGATCTCTTCCTTCCTCCTGTTTTTGAATTTTATTGCGATTTCAATTAAATAAATAATAAGTTAAAAATAAGAATTGCTTCCAAAGTACATCTAGCACCATGGAAAATAGAACTGATTCTTCCAGCATTTTCTATCAACAGGTTTTTGACCATATATTCACTTGCAAATGAGTACACATTCACAGGAAATAAATGTGTTCTCATTGGAAAAAGTCCCAGAAGGCCCTTTGGGTGGGCATTTGATTCCTTGATAAAAAGCCAAGTCTTGCTGTCTGGAAAGGAGGAAATTAGAAAGGGGGCAAAGAACCTCTTGCTTTAGGGCCTAGAATAACAGCAATTTCAGCAAGAACTATGAGCAGCAAGATAGCCGAATTAAATAGTAGAGAATGAAATGCTGTCTTAGGCTTCTTTAACAATAAAATAACTCAGAAAATAACTTCAAAATCATTTCCCAGTCCACAACAATATTTTGATCAAGAATATTTTTAAAAGCAATTTTGAAGAGGTTTGAGGACTTTAACATAGAAGATTCTATGTTTTAGATTCAGTAGAGATAAACAAATACCAATCTAACAACAAACAAGCATTTGACATATCTTTTAATCTTAAGATTATATTTTATATGCAATTTCCTTTTTTGCGTGGGTCTTTTCTCTCTCACTCTCTTTCTCTTTCTCTGTTTTAATTATACTGTAAAAATTTAGTCAGCAGGAACTGCTTCTTAACATTTCATCATTATCTACCCTGGCTATTCCAAATTCTTATTATAAAGAAATTTTTCTCTATATTGCCTATACTTCTCTAGCACATTAATTATATTTCCTCTGACAAGACCCTAATCCATTTTTTTCCTGTGAAATCTGTAGCACTTAATGAAGATTATTCTCACTTTAGCCTTTTGAAGGGACTTTTCAGATTCTGTCTAAATGAGAGCCTCTTAAGTCATATGATGAGCTTAGATTGGAGCCCTGGACTCTCAGATTTGATTAGCAGGTCCTGATGGCTTGCTACTACTTTGCTCAGCTCTGTGATTTTCTCGAGAAAAAAAGCATAATAAAAACAAGAGTAGCTATCTGGATAATAGCGGGAACAAGTTGGAGAAGGGAACATTCACCTGACATATGCACTATAACTGAAGACAGTCATTAGCTACAGATGCCTGGTAATTTAAAATGGGCCTTCCTGCCTCTTTCCCTAGCTTGTCTCAGAGTGGAGACCAGTATATATAAATAAGATACTCTTCATCTTCCAGTGGAGCTTAGAATTAGTGGCTCTACCAGGTCCTTTTCATTTCCTGTATCTCCATGACCTTTCTGCTTTTCTAACAATCAATACTTTATGATTATCATGTGTTTCACTCTACTTCAACTATTTCCCCTCAAGAATAAAAGCTATGTAATGGAATAAATCCAAATTCTGAGAAAACAAGACCCATATCTAAAAACCATGTGTCATTAAGTGCCACTAAGGGATGTTTGAGTACATATCTCCAATTCTCTCACATAATTTGGAAAAAAGCCATAGACCAGCCCTCTGCCCTCAGGAACAGATATATATTCCAAGGTGTCACTTAAACTTGCAGTTTCCAATATTCAAATATTCTGCCAAAGTAGTGACAACTCCATGCCATGTATTTTAAATCAATGATATACATCTGAAAATTTACAGAGAGCCTAAAGCTGAAATGGCAATATCAGTCAGGAACAAGATGTAATTATGTAATAAATATAAAGAACAGATGACTTTTTTTTCAGTAGTACTAGGTAAAAGGGTTTATTCCATCTCCTTTAATCAAATTATTTAGGAATAGTAATAACAACAAAAATATATCAATTTCTATTGCATCTATTAGAATATTCTTTCAACTAGTTCTTTGAATCATTATAACAAACCCTCTTTGGTTTGGGGGCCATACAAGTCCTGCTCAAAAATCACTCCAGGCATTGTTCAGGGATCATGAAGTAAGAGGAATATCATAATATTCAATCTTAAATAAGAAAGGAACAGGAGGGAGGCCCATTGAGCTATCTCTCTAGTCCAGGAAGATTTTTTTTATTACTTTCATATTACATGTATGTGAAAAATAATTTATAAAATACTGCTAAAATCCCCAGTACATAGATCTTGAAAATAAGAAAACTGCTAAGCTAGGATTTTGTTAAATTACTAAATGTCTTCTCATCATAGAAAGAACCACCCACCAGATACCCAGAAGACACTTTGCATACAACTCTTCTTCCAAATTGTATGGAAACTCAGGCCTAGAGCTATGAGAGAATTCCATCATCCAATGAGTGTAAAAAGAAGCAAAACTACATTGTAAAATCTTGTGATGAAAATGAGTGATAACCTTGAAAACAATCACAGGTACACTGCTTCCCATTTTCATCTTAACCTAAGGTTGACAACAATCAAGATTTTTTTTAAAAAAATACAGCTTAAAATATTGTACCATTTTGTGTCTAATCTCCATGTATATTATTCTTTTACCTAAGGAATTCTCTTTTTCCCACCTACTCTACTCCATCTCAGCACTGATTTCACTTGGAAGCTCTTGCTTCTACTTCAGACTCCTTAAAACTCACTCCCCCCATTCTCTAGTTCTCATTCTCCAATCTTTTAATCCACAGGTGAGAAATTCCCACTGTGGACTGCTTTGGCCCCATACTTAGCTTATTATAAAATTGTTATATTCTTGTTATTCTGTTCTTCTTCCCGGATTATAAATTCTATGAAAAGTTATAGAATCATGTGTGTTCACTGCCTAACAAAGTTATACTCACTATGCTAGTTGTAGCATTAACACATCTCTCACCAGTATAGAGAACCAAATTATGAATTATCTTTTACATATTTGAAAGGTAGAAATGCCCCTTTTCTAAAAACCCTAAAATGCAGGTCTAGTGGCTATTTTTTTGAGTAGTCAATGGATCTTCATAAGTTCCTTTTAGCTCAATAAATTCTCTTTTTTAAAAAAACAAAAGTGCCAACACTCTTTAGATTAATAATAGTATTTCAGTCATTATATCACCACTTCAGTAGATGAAGTGCCTGAAATGGAGGTGAATAGCAGGACTAGCCTCCATCTAATCAAGCGCTAAATGGCACTTGTCTCGAGGTATGATGGCTACCATTCCTCTTCTCACCATTATTGCCATTAGATAAGAGAGATTTTGTTAAATAGAAGTCTTTAATCTGTGCAATTTTACCCTTACCACTGATTAGTTTACCAACCTCAGCTCTTTTTCCCCAGGGCATAAAGATTAAAAAATAAAAATGGAAGTTCAATGTCAGTTTTGTGAATTTCTGCACACATATTTCACTGTATTCATCTGATAGACAACTAATTTGTAACATGCCCTTTTTAACAATTATCTCTGTTGACACTTCTAAGTCATTTGCAACTTCTTTCCAAAATTAGTCAAATTCAACTCACCAACTTGGTGAATTTTGTTTTGTTTTGTTTTGTTTTCGGACCCCATGCAGTGCTTAGGGTTTAGTCCTGGTTCTACTCTCAGGAATCACCCCTGGGAGGGGAGCGAATACACAGGAGACCATTTGAGGTGCAGGGATTGAACCCAGAGTGACTGCTTGCAACTCTACTATATTTCCAACTCATTAATTTTGTTTGTTTGTTTTGCTTTGTGGACACACCAACTGTACCCAGGACTTAGTCTCGGCCTGTTTTATGCTCAGGGATCACTATTAGTACTGGGAATGGAACCTGGGTCGGTCAGCTATGTGCAAGATAAATGCATTAATCATTGTACTAGCTCTGTGGCCACCGTGAATAATTTTGACATAAAGTATTTTATATACAGTTCTTGATTGAGGTAATTTTGCATGGAAAAATTTATTTTTTTTGCAAGACCCAAAGATAAAATTTGCAATTTTATTGTTGCATTTGTAAAATGAAATATTCAACAGAAACTAAAAATGTAGAAATAAAGAGCATATTATAAAAGAGTCCCTCTATATTCCCCTATCCTTCAAGGATCCATCCGAACCTATTTAATCTATGTTGATGAGAAAATTGAGACACAGAAATCAAAGTCATAATACATTTTATTAATCTGACAATAACTTTAATGCTTTTTCTTGACTGTCTTACTGTCTTAATGAAATAATACTTATTTAGAAAAGAACACATAAAGGGTCTAGAAAATAAAATGAAGTGCAATTTTTAAATACATAAATCAAAGGGAAAACATCGAACTGTGAGGTTTTGAAGACACTGTTGTCTCTGTCTTAAGCTTCCAGCTCAGTGAACACTGATTAATTAGGTTAGTGCTTGATGATACAAGATAAATAAGTGGTGATATGCCCAGTTGCCTTGGATTGATGTTTAAAATACAAGGGCTAAGAAGATTACTTCACAGCTGGAAGCCTGCCTCATGATCTGGGGGAGAAGGCAGCTGGTATAGAGACGGGATCAATGATGATTGGAAAGATTGCTCGGGATGGAAGATGTGTGCTGAAAGTAGAGGACCAAACATGATGACCCCTCAGGTATCTGTATTGCAAACTATAATGCCCCTAAGTAGAGAGTAGTAGTAGAGAGAGAGTAAGAAGGGAATTGTTTGCCATAGAGACAGAGGTGGAGTTGTGTTTGGGTAGTGGGAGGGATACTGTTAACATTGATGGTGGAAAATGTATACTGGTGGAGGGATGGATGTTCAATAATTTTATGACTGAAATTTAGTCATGAAAGCTTTGTAACTGTATTTCATGGTGATTCAATACAAAAATAAAATAAAGTAAAATAATTAACAGAATCTGCCTTTCAATTAACTCCACAGAATCCTCTTTAATCTCTCTCTTGCTGACTAAAGTGTACACAACTAAAACTTAAGTTTTTCCAAATATAACTTGCTCAATTTTTGCCTTATAAACTTTAAACATGTTACTCCCTTGACCTTTATCCATCACCTGCAGGTACTCTTTCCTTCCCCTATATTCATCACCTGTAAATGCTCTCATTTCAGCTTTAAAAGAACATTTCCTCTGGGAACTCTTCCCCGGCATAGTAAACCTGCTATGCACTAACAATCTAACACCTACCCCACCACTTTGGAACCTTTATAGTAGAGTTCTTTGTACTTGAGGGATGGTGACTATGTTTAATATTGGTTGGTTCTTTTTTATTACAGATGACAGAAAATCTACTAAAACTCATCTCAAGACACTTCATTAGCTATATATTCTTATATCTAGCTCCAGCCTCTTATTTAAACTTGTTAAATCACCTTCTCCTTCTTCATTTCTGTCTCTCACCTGTACTGCATTTATCCTTGTCTCCTGTGTCTGATTCCCTTTCTTTTCCATTCATATCTATTTATCTCTAATTAGTAGCTCTTACCTTTCCCCTATGCTTTCCTGCATTCGTCTTTTCATGAATTAGTCTTCTTTGTCATTCCAAATAACTACCTCCATTTGTTAATAGAGAGGAGTGATTTAGCTATATTTATCAGAATATTTTTTCAAACTAATAAGTGTAGCTAAGGGAAATAAATATTATTAATCAGTTAAGTCCTATTCCCAGTCTTATATTCTGTGTCAATGATTTGTATGATAGACATTCCTACTAAAGTAAGAGGTGGTGATGGACAATTTCCTCAAGTAATAAGGTATGCTGTTGGGCTGGAGCAATAGCACAGCTGTAGGGCATTCACTTTGCATGTGGCCAACCTGGGATCGATTCCTCTGCCCCTCTCACAGATCCTGGCAAACTACCAAGAGTATCTCGCCCACACGGCAGAGCCTGGCAAGCTCCCCATGGTGTATTCGATATGCCAAAAACAATAACAAGTCTCAAAATGGAGACATTACTGGTGCCCACTTGAGCAAATCGTTGAGCAACAGGATAGTGATACAGTGATACAATAAGGTATGCTGTTAATAGGAGAGAAAAAAGCAATGCTGTGTGAGCACAATCATATGATTCCACTCCTACTTTATTAATATTGAATTTCTACTATTAACAACAAAGTATGGCATGTGATTTTGATTTCCCAATATTGAATCATGAATAAATAAATTAACATAAAATTAATTTGAAGATGCGTTTGGTGTATTAATATTTTAAGTAACAAAATTCTTAACTGAGGATGAAAAGTAACACACAAGATATTTCTTCCCGCAACAGCAATGACAAAAAAAAAAAAAAACAGAGCTTGTCACAATGACTTAAAGAACTGATAGGTAGAGGTTGAAGAGATAGTAAATGAGTACAACATTTACCTTACATGTGGGTAGGCCAGGTTTGATACTAGGCTCCCCGTGTGGTCACCCACGCACACAGCAGGAGTGATCTCTGAGCACAGAGCCAGGAATAAGCCCTGCAAAATGTGGGTGTTTTTCCCCACCCACATTAATAAAGTAGGAAAAAGATTTGCAAACGTCTTATGCTTAAAGTCACTTTACAAATATGTGTAGTGAAAGATGAATGTTTTGATGATTATGTAAAGTCTGGCCTTATTCTTAGACAGCTAATCCAAACTAAGCTGGAGCTACAGCACAGCAGGTAGGGCATTTGCCTTGCATATGGCCCACTTGGGTTCAATTCCTCCACACCTCTTGGAGAGCCTGGCAAGCTCCCCATGGTGTATTCAATATGCCAAAAACAGTAACAACAAGTCTCACAATGGAGACGTTACTGATGCTCACTGGAGCAAATCGATGAATAAAAGGAGGACAGTGCTACAGTGCTACAATCCAAACTAGCAGATGAGACCACAACACTCACCTTTAGGCTCAGATACACATTTTAAGTAGAGCCAATGGACATTATAATTTTGGGGGAAGGGAGCTATATATGGACACCTCAGTAATTCTGGTCTTCTACCTAAGATTGGTGGTATTATTGTGGCTTCAGTGTCTTTGAGATAATACATGGATTTTTCTTTCTTTCTTTCTTTCTTTCTTTCTTTCTTTCTTTCTTTCTTTCTTTCTTTCTTTCTTTCTTTCTTTCTTTCTTTCTTTCTTTCTTTCTTATTTTGCTATCTTAACTTCTATATTGCCATACATACCATAACCCCAACACCTTAGCCCTGCATAAGTTTCTTCATATGTGAATCTAAATATTAGTATTTCTCTTTCATTTTCTACACTGTCTTTTTATCACTCATTGGAGAAAATTTATGTTTGCTAAACTTTTCTTCTTTGTTTCATTCCTGGCTAAATTAAAACAATAGATCCTGAAATCTAGGTCAACTTGGGTCCTTTTTTCTAAAATAGTTTTCTTATGAAGATCCTTTTTCTATGTTCACTGATTATAGATAAATCATCCCTAGACACAAACCTTCTACTGACCCATAGGTTGTCTGTACTATGCATTATGATCTATTTGCTGGATACTTACTCTAATTTATAGTTTTGTGTAACAGAAGTGCTATATAATACTAGCCTTAGTAAATAGAGCTCCATTTAATAATGGCTTCTATTATATAATTTAGCATGATCAATCCACCACACAAGAAGAATAACACTAAATTACTTCAGTCTTGAGAGAATATAGCACTTTCAATGATAGCCTTAACACAATTTCCAAAATACGCATGTCACCTCACGATATAGCTAAATGCCTGTATTTATACCATTAAACATATATTCTATAGGTGCATCTTTCTAAAATCATCAAAACCACTGTAGCTTGCTTTTGGAAAGTTTTTATTTTAGAATGGCAGGCAAACCTTGCATGACACTGCAATACTGTGGTTCTAAAGGAATGAGTGCTAGCATGGCCTCCTCCCTCTTGGAAGCGAACCTATATCATTTTGAAAACTGTTATTCATTATGTAGAAGTTAAGTGACACTGATATTCCAGCTGGCTTTGGAGATGTTGTTTCCAAGAGCCACATCACTTCTCTCCCTTCATTTTCCCCTTTACTTTTCTTTAATTTTCTCTCTTACTTTGCATGTTTTCTTCCTTTTGGTTCATTTTTCTTTACCCCATCCATGTGAGTAAGTTTCTATTATCAATATCTTTCATAGTTTGTCTTTATTTGGGGGGGTTGTTTGGGGGCGTTTTGGTTTTGGATTTTGAGCCACACTCAGAGGTGGCAGGTGCCTGGGGATCTAGCTCTGCTCTCAGAAATAATGCAAGGTAGGCTCAAGGGAACTCACTGAGTTGGGGAGGGGGGTCAGGGGACTGAGGCCCATTTTTGTTACTGTTTTCGCCATATCAAATACACCACGGGTAGCTTTCCAGGCTCTGCCATGTGGGTGGAATGTTGTAACCATCTGCACGCTGGCAAACATGCCACACACCTTGTGCATGGACATCCTGCTCACATACAGAAAGTACTGGCCGGATCGACATAGTCGATGCAAGGAGTCTAGCCCTGCACCTGCCTACATCTCTGGGCAGCACCTGTTGGTTCACTCTTCGCTGGTTGGCACTCTTGCCACCCCCTTGCCATGATGAGGCGGTGAACCATCAAACAATCAAGGGGGGTATAATTCATAGGTACATTTTTCTAAAATCATAGAAATTAGTATCAAAACCTGAACATGAGTGAATTCTAAATTTTTATGGTCACATATATGTGACAGTAAAAACCAAAAGTAAGTCACTAAACTAATCACCTAGCATGGAGTATGCATTAAAATAAGGAACTTCAGTCACATGTAAATTTAAATTTCCAAGAGAAAGAAAAGCCAGCCTTTTACATAAGTATATATACGTATATATGCATATTTATATATACATATTTATTTATTTATTTACTTTTAGGTTTTGTTTCGTATGGGGGCCACAACTGGCTATGCTCAGGAGTTAATCCTGGCTCTGTCCTCAAAAATTGCTCCTATTAGTGCTCAGGGGACCGTGTGGGATACCAGAGATGAACCCAGATTGGTGTCATGCAAGGCAAACACCTTAACCACTATACTATCTTTCCAGACCCCAGCTCTAAGATTTACACGTGGTTACCCAATTTTAGCCTGTGGAGGATGGACTTTTTTTTTCTTCTGCTATCAACATGCCCTGATACATTTACTACTCTAAATTCTTTTAGAGAATCTCTTGTTACTATTGACCCTTTGCAGCCTGGAGCAGGAATATAAAGCAGAGAGGCAGCCCACATGCAAAGAGACTATCAAAACTATCTCCCTAACCTCATATAAATATATATGTATAAACATATATATACATTTATTTATATATATAGGACCTGGCCAACAAAACTCAAATACCGTAGGTTTCTGGGTGGCACCCCTGCCCTTGATTTGAGAAGGGCAAGGAGAGAACAATATGGAGCTGACTGGTCAAAAAATAAAAAGGGATTCCATATTTTTCATCATCATTGTCATCTTCATCATCATATTTTTAAGACTGTTCATATTGATGGGAAATAATTTTTATAAAGAGAAAGGAATTTTATTTTTTTAATTAATTTATTTTTAATTAATGAATCACTGTGAGGGTACAATTACAGATTTATACATTTTTGTGCTCATGTTTCCCCCATACAAAGTTCGAGAACCCATCGCTTCACCAGTGCCCATTCTCCACCACCAGTAAACCCAGCATCCCTCCCACCCTCCCTAGTCCCATCTCCCCCCACCTCACACTGCCTCTATGGCAGGTTATTCCCTTTTGTTCTCTCTCTCTCTCTAATTCAGTGTTGTGGTCTGAAATAAAGGTGTTGAGTGGCCATTGTGTTCAGTCTCTAGTCTACATTCGGCACGCATCACCCTTCCCCCACATGACCTCCGACCACATTTTACTTGGTGTTCCCTTCTCTGAGTTGCCCAGAATGAGAGGCCAGCCTCCAAGTCATGGAGTCAACCTCCCGGTACTTAGAGAAAGGAATTTTAAAAGGAATAAAATTAAGTTCTAGCTATAAGGAAAGCCATACAAAATCCCAGTAGTTTAAAACTGAATATATTCCCCAGACTCTCCAGCCACTCATGGTTTATTCTCCATAAAAATCTCCCTAGTGATGGAGCAGGAGAGAGTACAATACAACAGATAAGGCGCTTGCTTGCATTGCATGTGATTGACCCAGGCACTATCCCCAGCACCCCAAAGCCCACCAGGAATGACTCCTGAGTGCAGAGCCAACAATAAATCTTGAAACCCTTCCAAAAAATAAAAGTCACCCTAGTAATACTGAAAATAAGAACCATTATGAGTATCAAATTTCTGTACTGCAGTTGACCCTGGTCTCTCTGCAAACACTGAAAGGAGTGACATATGATTTAAATTAAGTTTGCAGTTTCACAAGACATTTTCCCTATCATATAGGAAAAAAAGCTAGAATATGTACCAATGTTACTTAAGAACCCTCAGTTTATCGTTAAGTATTGTAGTGCATTGTTCCAAATCCCTTTCAGTAACTAATCAAATTCCCAAACCTCATCAAGGACCAACAAGAAAAAATATGGAAGTGATGGAGGGAAATAGGGAGAAGGAGAGGGGCAGGAGAGGTCTCCTAAAGAGTGCCCAGAGGTCTGAGAACCGGTCCTGGTGATTCTAGCTTTCCCAGTTTAGTGCTAGGGCTCAGGCTCTGAGGAGTTGGGGACCACCAAGATAACCCTGGTAGTGCTTAAGGGCTGGCAGGGCTACAGCGAGTGATACTCAAGAGGCAACAAGGTGCTGAAGAGATAAGCCAGGTTGGGAGCATGCAAAGCACATGCTCTAACCCCTGCACTATCTCCCTAACCTCATATAAATATATATGTATAGACATATATATTGATGTCTCCTCGTTTCAGTCAGACCAATGATGTCGTACTTGATCTTCTGCGCGTGCACCATCAGGTCCTCGATGAATGCTTCTGATGCCAGTGACCGTGTGCTGAAAGTACAGACAATCATCTTAGTCTTTCTTCGTTTTGGCAGTCTAGTTCGTCCCCAAGAATTTTTCAGCCTCTCTTTGCTCATCTTTCTTAACGCTGCTATATTGGGGGCTCTTTCGGTGACAGGTGAATGAGGCCAATTGTTGTTACTGTTGTTGGCATATCGAGTACAAGACGGGTAGCTTGCTAGGATCTGCCATGCGGACTCAATACTCTCGGTAGCTTGCCGGGCTCTTCGAGAGGGACAGAGGCTTTTAGGGTGGCCTCCAATCGCCCTTAGAGGTGTTACCATGGTTCACACTAAATTTGAACCCTATCAAATATGGTACGGGAATAATAGGTATTAAGAGTTTCATGGTGCACGCGCGTTACACGGACACCCCTAGGTTGTGTTCCCTTCAAACCTGGCGGCCCTCAGAAGGGCTTTCTTATGTTGATTTTGCTACCTGGCTATGTGTAGCCTAGAGAGCAAGGTGGGAGAGACCCGTAGGGGAGAGACTAGTGAAAGTGAGGCTAGAGTAGATCCAGAGAGAGGGTGGAGCTAGAAGTGCAGGAGATGAGAGGTGTTACCATGGTTCACACTAAATTTGAACCCTATCAAATATGTTATGGGAATAGTAGGTATTAAGAGCTTTATGGTGTGTCGTGCTAGTGGGTAAAAGAGACATCAATCACATCACACCATTTTCGACACTGGAGAATTGTTCCTCGGAACATGCGACAACAGAGGTGTTGGTGGCGTTGGTGTCCTTGTCAACACAAACTTGGCCATGAGCATTGATTCATTTGAAGGCCTAACAACTCGAATTGGATGACTACGCTTGAATAGATGTGGCTCACTGACTGCAATTTCTATTTTCATCATCTATGCACCAACTTCCAACTACAATGAAGAAGAAATTGAAAGGTTCTACATGGAACTAGAGAAGTTCTATAAAGAAGACCACACCTTCTACAAGATCATTGTTGGTGATTTTAATGTCAAGATAGGTCCGAGAAGGTCGCCCAAAGAATTCCACATTGGGACACATGGCCTAGAATGGAATGATCAGGGTGAGAGACTATCTGAATTCATCATGTCGACCAAGACCATCCATGGTAACTCACAGTTCCAGAAGGCCGAATGTAAACGCTGGACATGGGAGTCTCCCGGTGGACAGTTCCACAAAGAAATTGACCACATCATATTCAATTGAAGGTTTTGCCTGACCGATGTTGCTGTTGTCCCAAAATTCCAAATGGGATCAGACCACCGTCTCCTTTGTGCAAAATTCTACTTTACAGAGTGGGGAGAAAAGTCTGCAAAATTTAAGTCTAAGAAAACCACTCCCAGAATGACCACCAACTGGGAGATCTTTGATGCTATTGCAGCAACATGGAAAGATGCCGTCCTTCACAACATTGATGAGGAATACGATTGAATGGTTTAGCACCTCCATGTCTGTGCGAAGAATGCCGAGAGTGAGAAAACCAAAAACAGACGCCTGTCTTCGGAAACTCTCGCGCTCATTCGTCAACGTGGTTTGGCGCGAGCCTCAGGCAACCACAAGCTAACGTCTGAGCTCACAAAGCTGTGCAGAGATGTGATAAAGGAAGACCTCAAAGAGAGAAGAGCAGCAGTGTTGACTAGTGCAGCAGAAGCCGGGAAAAGTATTCACAATGCTCGCCTGTCCTTCGCCAACTAGAAGACCAAGATGACTGCCCTTTGATGTCCCGATGGATCTATCACATCCTCCAGAAAGGCAATGGAGAAAATTATTCACGACTTCTACTCGGATCTCTTTGACAGCCATGTCCACCTGCCCACATACCAAATTCCACAGGATGGATATGTTGTTCCCAACGTTCTCCCTTCTGAAATCTGACACACCATTTCACTGGTAAAAACACGAACAGCACCTGGTCTGGACAAGGTCAGACCCGAATACCTGAAGAATCTGCTGGCAGTACTCATCAATACACTGGCTCGACTCTTCTCACGCTACCTGTCTGAATGCAAAGTTCCGTCCCAGTGGAACACCAGTAGGATCGTTCTGTTGTACAAGAAGGGAGACATCCACGATATTGGCAACTATCGCCCAATCTGCCTATTGTCTGTTGTCTACAAGTTGTTCACTCGTGTCATCCTGAATAGAATAGGCAGAACACTAGATGAAGGACAACCATGCGAGCAAGCGCAGTTCCGAAGAAGATTCAGCATGATAGACCATATCCACACAGTGACCAAACACATTGAAGTTTCGCGAGAGTTCAAGATTCCACTTTGTCTAACGTTCATCGACTTAAAGAAGGCCTTCAATTCTGTTGAGACTGAGATGGTCGTCGAAGCCTTGGTCAAACAGGGTGTTCAAACTCAGTATATCAAAATCCTCCACAAGCTGTATTGTGGATTTACCACCAGGATCTCACCAATCTGCAAGGAAGTGATCATTGATGTAAAGGGAGGGGTGCGGCAAGGTGATACCATTTCACCGAAACTTTTCAGTGCTGCCCTTGAGAACATCATGCGACAACTGGAATGGGAAGGAATGGGAGTGAAGATAGGCAATTACACCACCTCCGCTTTGATGATGACATCGTTCTCATAACGCCAAACATTAGCCAAGCGGCACAAATGCTCGCCGACTTCGACAAGGAGTGTGGAAAGGTCAGATTGCAGCTGAATCTCAACAAGACAATGTTCATGAAAAACAAACTGGTCTCTGAAGCTCCACTTGCTCTCAATGGAATTAATATCTCCGAATGCAGCAGCTAAGTGTACCTGGGTCGAGAAATCAACATGAGGAATGACTTGGTGCCAGAACTGCGCAGGAGGAAGAGAGCAGTGTGGAATGCCTTCAAGATTGTCGAAGAGGTGGTTAAGAGAACGAAGAACCACCGATTCTGGGCACATCTTTTCGATTCCACCGTTCTTCCTGAACTAACATATGCCTTAGAGACCTGGGCCCTATGCAAGCAGAATGAGAATGCTATTAGGTTATCCGGAAGAGGAATCGAAAGAGCTATGCTGGGAATATGTCTCACTCAAGTGAGAGAAGGAATCTGGAGTTCTGACCTCCATTGATGGTCAAAAATCAGGGATGCTGTCTCGTTTGCCAAGGCATCAAAAATCAGATGAGCCGGTCATGTAATGTGATTCAGAGACGACTGTTGGACTAGAGCTGTTACCGACTGGATTCCACGGGATGTCAGAAGACCTCGTGGCTGCCCACCAACTAGATGGTCAGATTTCTTCATCAAATCTCTGAGTGAATGATTTGAGGCTCTTTCTGTTCCTGGAGCGAGCAGGTATCATTGGGCTACACTAGCTTGCGACAGGGACAAATGGAGATGTTACTGGAGCCCGCTCGAGCAAATCGGAGATCAACGGGACTACAAGTGATACAAGTGAACATATATATACATTTATTTATATATATAGGACTCTGCGCCAGGCTGTTTTCACATGGGGCACCCCAGAGGGGGACAGGTGAAAACCCTCCCCACCCCAAGGGACCAGCCCCTGGCAGCCGACCTCCACTACCCAACCACAATATGCTCCAGGCCACTTTCTGGACACATTATAAGACATTTCCTACTTATCCATTTTCCATAATTATCACACCATATCTGATGGAGTTCAATCAGTAGGCAACATATCATATAGATTAATATATATAATATATAGTGTATATTATAATATATAATATATATTGTATATTATAATATATAGTAATATAATATATATTACCTCTCAGAGAGCCTGGCATGCTACCAAGAGTATCCCACGTGTAAGGGCAGAGTCTGGCAAGTTACCCATGGCGTATTCGATATGCCAAAAACAGTAACGATAGGTCTCATTCCCCTGTCCCTGAAGGAGCCTCTAATCATTGGGAAAGATGAGTAAGGAGAGGCTGCTAAAATCTCTGGACTTGGAGTAATGGAGACATTACTGGTGCCTGCTCGAGTAAAATGGCAAACAATGGGATGACAGTGATACAGTAATATATATATATATATATATATATATATATATATATATATATATATGGTGGTCAATGTGGGTTGCACATTTATTTGTGGTGGTCACATTAATGTTGCACACATTAATGTGAATGTGGATGCTACCAGGGTTGAAGTCATGACCTCACACACACTTGCAAGGAAGGTGCTTTTAGACTTTGAGTCATCACTAGGGCCTTCATAGTTATTATTATCAGGAAACTTCTTAATCATTTGTCATAGAATATCTCAAAAAATATTTTTAAATTCATGTAAGCATAAATGTTAAAACCCTTGGCCCAAGTACCAAAATTATGAGAATTGTTATTTATTTTACCTCTCAGCTTTTATTTATTTTACCTCTCTAGTTTCATAAGAAAACAATAAAAGCAGAAAATTCCCTTTTGTACAATTCTTCTGGTTAGTCATATAATCACACCTCAAAAGCTATAAGTGGTCTCACACGTTCAAAGGTGGGGTTTAGAAAAAATATTCACCACGACTCTATAAAGAAACAGGCTTCAACTACTGATTAAGATTACAGTTAAATTACTATGATTAAACTGGATTTTTTAAATGACTCATTAACTTGATATTTTAAGTGTGTTTTATTCATTAAATTCTTTTGTGAAGAAAAGCATAAAATAAATCTTTCTCAAAGTTGAAGGTATTGAGCCTATGAGACTGGAAAATTTCCTTCTAAAACCATTTGAGTATTTAACTAAATACA